>NC_090192.1:22544036-22861536 GCF_024679245.1 Pseudorasbora parva
TTTTATTTGATGCAGTCATGCATTTGTCATTTTATAAAAAATAAAAAATATATATATATATGTATGTAACAAAATAATTATTAGTATAATAATGTAAATTAAGCTGATTTAAAATGTAATATATTTTAATATTTTAAAGAAGAGAAAAATAAACAATCAGTTGTTAGTCAAACGTATTTGTCTCTTATAGTGAAAATTTATTCCATCCCGGTAGATCCTCTCCTTTTAATCCCTTCACATCTGAATGGACTTTAAATCTATGATGAACAGTGTTGCAATAATCAGGCCAATTTCTTCCCTAATCTGTTTCAGCAGCTTACCAGGGCGCTAATATCTGACTTTATCCTCTCAAGATGAACTAATTAAGCTCGGTCTTAAGCGAGGAGAGCTATTGAAAGCGATCAGCCTGTCTAGCTTTGTACAATTCCACATGCATTACAGATGATGAGCAAGCTGAGACACAATCAGCAGTCACTCCAAATACCAGACAGAAAGGAACAAGGTGGTTGTGGCTTCTTCCCACAACAGCACCGCGAAGCCACCATCCGTTCAGATCCCAGCTGGCTGTTTGCACCGCCGCTCATCTGTTATCTATCAGAACTTCAGCTCGGTTACAACACAACAGCTCAGAAGAGGCCTGACCTCGGATGATCAAGTCACGGCTTGACCTGGAATCACTTTTCAGTAGCTCTTATTATCTGAAGTACCTGTCAAAACAGTGGAAGTGAATGGCGCAAAAAAACATGTAAAGTATTTCATATTAGAGATGTGTAAAGTTTATTATATTTGCTGAGAAATCATATTATTTGATTTGGATCGTTCCATTCTGCGCACAATTAAAGATTGAATAAAGTTGCCAAATAGCAGAGCAAAACTTTTTAATACACATATAATACGGATTCAAGCTGCTCTTTTTTTTATTTTTGCAACAAATCCTATGCGGATTAAAGGACATATAGGCTTTCATTCTTAGTTCCCAAAAAGAAAGAGCCCTTTCAGACGGAAACATACACAAACACTTACCATAAAACTCTAATTCTGAATTAATTAAAATTGAGGAAAGTCTTTTTTTGAGAGAATAGGCATGAAGGAGAATGCCAGTGAGCATTCTGACCTGCTCTGGTCTCCTGCTGGCTTCAATGGGACTTGACTCATCACTGCGAGAGAGGAATGTCATTATACACCCTTCATACCAAACCCCCCTGCATGTCAGCCGGTGTCACTGCTTTAATGATACCGCAGGAAAATCCACCAGCTGCAATTCAGTGTGAAAAGATCAAGGATGTTCGGGGATAATGGGGGCCACTTAGGAAAAGGAGGGTGAAACAGATAGCCCGGTCAGAAGAGAATTACTTTTCAATTGTATTAGTTCAATATCAGTAGCAAATCCAATAGCAATAGTTTTGAGGCAAAGTAATCTCATACACTCTTTGAAGAAAAGGTTCTATGTGGAATCTAAAAGGCTTCTGTCTGGTGCTTCGTATATAGGGATCATTACATGGGATCATATTTTGGAATTAATTTTGTTTTAGTTTTTTATTTTGATAAAATTTTATGAATTAAACAGCTTATATACTTTATTACTAGGGGGAACAAACAAAATAACCTTTTAAACATGAAAGTATTATGCAATCATTTAAGACATTAAGTATGATAAGTATTAATACTCAAGTATTAAGTACACTTTATGACAAGTGTTAAAACTGAATCAAGAACCATAGGGTTATATATAGACAACTAAACCTTTTGTGTATGTTTATTTTTTTAGGTACATTGAAAATATTTTGGTGTAGATTAATTTTAAAACAATGTTCACAAATAATATAATTTAACATTGAATTAAATGTGAAATTTTGAGGTAGAAAGACAAATATATATATATATTCTTTTTTTACTCTAATAATTGTTTTGTACTCTAATAACTGTTAGAAAATATTTACAAAACATATTTGGTAACACTTTATTTTACAGTGTCCTTTTAACATGTTACAACAGTAGTAATAACTAAATTATGCATAATTACATGCGACTAACCCTAAACCAAACTCCAATACTAAAACTAACCCTATAGTTAGTACATGTAGTTAATTATTATTACACAGTAATAACCCTCAAATGCTTAAAAATAACACAAAATAATAGAAACGTCTAATAATTCCATTTAAATCACAATTTTTGTCCCATACACTTTGGCCCCGCCTATTGTGGAATCTCATTGGTCCAAAATTCTGCCCCACATACTGTATATTAAACACTATGCAGTTAACTTTTGATCACCTGATATTTTGTCATGTTGCAGTTTCGACAATTTGCTTTTTGCTTGTTTGGGCACAGGGAGAGGTTTAATATGACTGACAGCCATGCACAGAGCTGCCTTATTAACCTTATTATCTGGATTAAGAAGAGGACCGCACAGTTACTCTCATTCAGGGTTCGATGATGAATGGGTATGGACTACAGCTGTGTTCTCTAGATCATTCAGACCACCTGAGGTTATCTCTGGAGTCATCCAATCTCACACACACACAAACTTTAAGACAGTGGACGAGACAGATAAAGATGGTGTGTGTCTGCATGAGAGAGAGAAAAAAAGTGGTGAGAGGTTTCTTTAAAGGAATAGCTCACCCAAAAAAAAATGAAAATTCTGTCATCATTTACTCACCCTTATTTGATTCCAAATGACTTTCTTCCATGGAACAGAAAGATGGAAGATTCATTCAGGTCAGCCTTGTGAGTTAGATCCAAGGATTCATTGAAAAGATCCAATTGAAGAATGATTCGTTCACTAAGTGCAATTGCAACACTGTCATTATGCTGTGTATTTTTAGAAGAAAATATGGTTAAAAATATTAATTACCAATTCTGACATTTGGCTAATGTTTGGTCAGGCTTCTGAATGGAATTGGAAAAACCATCCTGGCTCTGGTGAAAACCAAACTTCTTCGTCCATCTCAGTTCACTCAGAAGGGCTTTAGGGAGTTGTGCAATACATTACAACTTTAATCAAAAGTGTCAGCTCACTTACGTAGGAGTGCTGGTGGAGTCAAAGTTGTTAGCGCTTTCTAGCTCACTGACAGCTCTGCTAGTTGAACAGTGACAGGCGGCAGCTCCCGGAGACAGAGCCCCGAAGCCATGCGTCACAGTAGTTTCCGCAGCACAAGGCCAGCAGTCTCAGAACTAAGGTTCAGGCCAGGGCAGAGTTAATGACAACAGAAGTTATCACACTGTCCTTCACTTCGAAAACTGCACCAATAGTAGTATAAACATATCATCTGGTAGTTGTGTTTAGCTATGTGGTAACTGGTTCAGTCCAGTCATTAACAACAAACAAGCTACAAGTGTGTGTAACCAGCTTCAGGAAGTCAAGCTGGTTTTTGAAACATGGTACCTGGTTGAGTAGCCACAAGCTATGTGTCCATCCAAAGTTGCGAATGTAACAAAATCATAAAACATTTGCGAATAAAGCAATGTTTCCATCCAGTGAGAACATAATCGTCACTTTCTGATAAACTACCGCTAAAATCACGAAGAAACACAGGAAAAGCCACCATATAAATAATCATTTTCGTATAATAAATTGTTTCTTAATAAACTTGTAGTCTTGCTTTCAGAGGCAGATGCTGCTGTTTGTAAGACAGTTCTAATAAGGAAATAAACCGAGCATCTTTGACAACAGACTTCTGAATGACCAAAACAGCATTACGATTTTTCCACTGGTTAGTACAGTTATGCATCAATTAGTACAGTTTGATTAGTTACTTCGCAAAAGTCAAGATTTTTTTTTCATGCGCATTAAAAAAAGGAATTCGGTAAATGTATTTCCATCGTAGTCCATGCGCATGTTTTCATATCGGATAGAACATTTATCACACTCAAACGAGTGCATACATTTTTTATCCGCATATTTAGAATGTATGCGAATCTTGCTGTTTCCATGCAGCATTTTTTTTTTTAAATAGGTGGATGGAAATATAGCTAATGATCAGCTTGGACAAGCTAGAAATTAACCATGCTTCATAACAGGAGCTTAAGATGGATTTCAGGGTCATTTACAGTAGGATGTATTTTATTAAACGCAAAAATAATAATGCAAGCAAGCATCCTAAACTATTTAACTTAAAACGGTTCTTTGGCAGAAAAGTGAAAATGGAAAATGTTCAGCAATCAAGTCCTAAATAACCCAGGCTAAACTAACAGTGTTGGGGAAAGTTACTTGTTGGAAAGTAATGTGTTATACAAACCCGATTCCAAAAAAGTTGTGACACTGTATAAATTGTGAATAAAAAAGGAATGCAATAATTTACAAATCTCATAAACTTATATTTTATTCACAATCGAATATAGTTGTTGAAAGTGAAACATTTTGAAATGTCATGCCAAATATTGGCCGATTTTGGATATTATGAGAGCTACACATTCAAAAAAAGTTGGGACAGGTAGCAATAAGAGGCCAGAAAGGTTAAATGTAAGGAACAGCTGGAGGATGAATTTGCAACTTATTAGGTCAAGGCAATATGATTGGGTATAAAGAAAGCCTCTCAGATTGGCAGTGCCTTTCAGAAGGCAAGATGGGCAGAGGATCACCAATTCCCCCAATGCTGTGCCGAAAAATAGTGGAGTAATATCAGAAAGGAGTTTCTTAGAGAAAAATTGCAAATACTTCTAAGTTATCATCATCTACAGTGCATAATATCATCGAAAGATTCGGAGAATCTGGAACAATCTCTGTGAGTAAGTCAAGGCTGGAAAACCATGCTGGATGCCTGTGATCTTCAGGCCCTTAGACAGCACTGCATCACATACAGGAATGCTACTGTAATGGAAATCACAACATGGGCTCAGGAATACTTCCAGAAAACATTGTCGGTGAACACAATCCATCGTGCTATTCGCTGTTGCTGGCTAAAACTCTATAGGTCAAAAAAGAAGCCATATCTAAACATGATCCAGAAGCGCAGGCATTTTCTCTGAGCCAGGGCTAATTTAAAATGGACTGTGGCAAAGTGGAAAACTGTTCTGTGGTCAGATGAATCAAAATTTGAAGTTCTTTTTGGAAAACTGGGATGCCATGTCATCCGGACTAACACATTTACAAGGACAACCCAAGTTTTTAGAAGCACTCGTTCAGAAGCCTGCATCTCTGATGGTATGGGGTTGCATGAGTGTGTGTGCAATGGGCAGCTTACACATCTGGAAAGGCACCATCAATGCTGAAAGGTATATGCAAGTTCTTGAATAACAAATGCTCACATCCAGACGTCGTCTCTTTCAGGGAAAAACGTGCACTTTCCAACATGACAATGCCAGACCACATACTGCATCAATTACAACATAATGGCTGCGTAGAAGAAGGACCCGATATTGAAATGGCCAGCCTGCAGTCCAGATCTTTCACCCACAGAAAACATTTGGGGCATCATAAAGAGGAAGATGCGACAAAGAAGACCTAAGATAGTTGAGCAACTAGAAGCCTGTATTAGACAAAATGGGACAAATTTCCTATTCCTAAACTTGAGCAACTTGTCTCCTCAGTCCCCAGAGGTTTGCAGACTGTTATAAAAAGAAGGAGGGATGCCACACAGTGGTAAACATGGCCATGTCCCAACTTTCTTAAGATGTGTTGATGCCATGAAATTTAAAATCAACTTATTTTTCCCTTAAAATGGTACATTTTCTCAGTTTAAACGTTGGATATGTCATCTATGCTGTATTCTGAATAAAATATTGAAAATTGAAACGTTTTGTTTTTATTCACAAATTGTACAGTGTCCCAACTTTTTTGGAATTGGGTTTGTAACATTGCATTACTCCCTAAAAAAGAGTTACTAATTACAGTTACTTTCTATGAAAAGAGTTGTGTTACTTTTTCTCACCTGGGCTGGGTTTGCTTTTTGTTTTTATAATAACAGAAGAACAAAAGTTCTATTTTTGGCAAATGTAAAGGCCCTTTCACACCAAAAGTGAAATGAATAAGCCTCACGCTGAAGGAAATGCAAATAGACGTCTGTACAGCTCAAACAAATCTTTCAACTGTGCTGCCATTCTGCATCGCAGAAGAAAAGGACACAGGATAAAAACATTCAACACTTACTTGAGCAATAAAAACAAAAAAGTGTAACCAATGTAATGTATATTAAAATTAAGTCATTTTTGCTTATTAGTATGGCTGAATTGGATAATTGAGGGCAGCAGAAAAGACATTGGCTAAAAAAGTGAGATTCAATATATAAAGTATACAGCTCTGAAAGAAAAGAAAAAAAGAAAAAAAACAACATTATTTCTCAATGTTAAGTGGGCTCTCTTTTTTTTGTACTGTGTACTAGGTACTAGGTGGCCTAAACTACTACTACTAATATTTAAAAATAAAAAAATTGATACAATGCATTTATTATGTACATACATGTTTTTACATTGTACTTACATTAAAAAAAATACCTGCATGTAATTAATTTCTGTAGTTACATTTACACTCACCTTAAGGATTATTAGGAACACCTGTTCAATTTCTCATTAATGCAAATATCTAATCAACCAATCACATGGCAGTTGCTTCAATGCATTTATGGGTGTGGTCCTGGTCAAGACAATCTCCTGAACTCCAAACTGAATGTCAGAATGGGAAAGAAAGGTGATTTAAGCAATTTTGATCGTGGTATGTTTGTTGGTGCCAGACGGGCCGGTCTGAGTATTTCCCAATCTGCTCAGTTACTGGGATTTTCACGCACAACCATTTCTAGGATTTACAGAGAATGGAGTGAAAAGGGAAAAATATCCAGTATGTGGCAGTCCTGTGGGCAAAAATGCCTCGTTGATGCTAGAGGTCAGAGGAGAATGGGCCAACTGATTCAAGCTGATAGAAGAGCAACTTTGACTGAAATAACCACTCGTTACAACCGAGGTATGCAGCGAAGCATTTGTGAAGCCACAACACTCACAACCTTGAGGCGGATGGGCAACAACATCTGAAGACCCCACCGGGTACCACCCATCTCCACTACAAATAGGAAAAAGAGGCTACAATTTGCACAAGCTCACCAAAATTGGACAGTTGAAGACTGGAAAAATATTGCCTGGTCTGATGAATCTCAATTTCTGTTGAGACATTCAGATGGTACAGTCAGCATTTAGCATAAACAGAATGAGAACATGGATCCATCATGCCTTGTTACCACTGTGCAGGCTGGTGGTGGTGGTGTAATGGTGTGGGGGATGTTTTCTTGGCACACTTTAGGCCCCTTAGTGCCAATTGGGCATCATTTAAATGCCACGGCCTACCTGAGCATTGTTTCTGACCATGTCCATCCCTTTATGACCACCACGTGCCCATCCTCTGATGGCTACTTCCAGCAGGATAATGCACCATGTCACAAAGCTTGAATCATTTCAAATTGGTTTCTTGAACATGACAATGAGTTCACTGTACTAAAATGGCCCCCACAGTCACCAGATCTCAACCCAATAGAGCATCTTTGGGATGTGGTGGAACGGGAGCTTCGTGCCCTGGATGTGCATCCCACAAATCTCCATCAATTGCAAGATGCTATCCTATCAATATGGGCCAACATTTCTAAAGAATGCTTTCAGCACCTTGTCGAATCAATGCCACGTAGAATTAAGGCAGTTCTGAAGGCAAAAGGGGTCAAACACAGTATTCCTAATAATCCTTTAGGTGAGTGTATATAATTACACTGTTGACACTTCTCTTACACCTAACCCTACCCTTAAACTTACCTATACCACAACACCTGTCCCTAACTTTACCCTTAAACTAACCGACACCTGCCCATAAGTTTATCTGTATCCCACCTCAATATCAGCAAAAGTTATTTGCAATACAATATGGACTGGACTGCATTTATATAGCGCTTTTATCCAAAGCGCTTTACATTTTTGCCTCACATTCACCCATTCATACACCGACAGCGATGTCAGCCATGTAAGGCGCCATCCAGCTCGTCGGGAGCAGCTGGGGTTAGGTGTCTTGCTCATGGACACTTCGACACTTGGTCAGGTGGAACCGGGGATTGAACCACCAACCTTCTGGTTTGTAGACAACCTACATGAACCACTGAGCCACTGCCGCCAATATGAACACAATAAGTACATTGTACCTAATTTTGAATGTAAGTACGTAGTAGTTAAGGCCACCAAATATAAAGTGGGACCAGTTGAAAAAAAGTTATCTTATTACATAACTTGTATTTGTAATGTGTTACACCCAACACTGATAGTAAAATAGTTTACCATGTACACATGCAGTACATACAATACATACTTGTAACAATGTTCGTATAGGAGGAAGGAAGAGGACACGGGGGTCGGCAGGACTGTTGATGCTCTTTATTTTCAAACTTAAATCACAACGTGCACACTTCAGCGTGTGTCTGTTTCTCATATGCTCAGTCTCAGTTTCACTTCCGGGTCACGCACTTCCGGGTTCTGGATAACTCAGTGGGTCGCATCAACAGTCCGACTCTCTCTCTCCCTGGTCTCCGGTTCCGCTGGTGTTTTATCCCGTCTCCGCGCTCATTACTGGAACAAGAGACAGGTGTTATTAATCTGCGTCCAACCCACTCACTTACCGCTCGTCCCGCGGCCCTCTCTCCCGCTGCAGACCTCGCTGAACCACGCCCCCCTTGCCACATACCCCCACCGCCCGACTCAGGCCGGGGAGCCGTCCGGCCTGCAGCCCCCCCCATTTCTGGAGAGGAAATCGGCCACAGCCATCTGAGCACCCGGCCTGTGGACCACCTTGAACTTAAACGGCTGAAGAGCCAGATACCAACGGGTGATCCGCGCGTTGGTATCCTTCATGCGGTGGAGCCATTGGAGAGGAGCGTGGTCCGAACAGAGAGTGAACTCCCGCCCCAGGAGGTAATAGCGGAGAGTGAGAACGGCCCATCTGATGGCCAAACACTCCTTTTCTATGGTGCTGTACTTAGCTTCCCTCTTGGAGAGCTTACGGCTAATGTACAGCACCGGCCGCTCTCCCCCCTCCACCTCCTGGGCCAGGACTGCGCCCAGCCCCCTGTCCGACGCGTCAGTCTGCAACAAGAAAGGGAGAGAAAAGTCAGGGGAGTGTAAAAGCGGCCCGCCACATAGAGCAGCCTTTACTTGGGTAAAAGCCTGTTGACACTGCTCCGTCCACTGGACCGTATCTGGTAGCCCCTTTCTAGTAAGATCAGTCAAAGGGCTGGTGAGGTCCGAATAATTTGGTATAAACCGTCTATAATATCCCGCCAGCCCCAAGAACTGTCTTACCTCCTTTTTGGTCTTGGGTCTCGGACAGGTTGCAATTGCGGCAGTCTTATCAATTTGGGGACGCACCTGCCCATGACCCAAGTGGAAGCCCAGATACCTTACTTCCACCCGCCCAATCGCACACTTCTTCGGATTGGCCGTGAGCCCCGCTCTCCTCAGCGACCTCAGGACCGCCCTCACATGCTGCATATGCCGCTGCCAATCGTGACTATAAATCACTATGTCATCCAGGTACGCAGCAGCATATGCAGCATGGGGACGCAAAATCCTATCCATGAGTCGCTGGAAGGTTGCGGGCGCCCCGAACAAGCCGAAAGGAAGCGTGACAAATTGGTGTAATCCAAACGGCGTGGTGAAAGCTGTTTTTTCTTTGGACAATGGAGACAAGGGGATCTGCCAATAGCCCTTTGTTAAGTCCAGTGTCGAATAAAATCGAGCCGTGCCTAACCGATCAAGCAACTCATCAACCCGCGGCATTGGATACGCGTCGAATTTCGACACAGCGTTCACCTTGCGGTAGTCCACACAGAACCTGACCGAGCCGTCTGTTTTGGGGACCAAAACTATCGGGCTCGCCCAGTCACTGTTGGACTCCTCGATTACTCCCATGTCGAGCATTGCGCCTAATTCGTCCTGAACTACTTTTTTCTTGTGTTCAGGCAAGCGATACGGCCGGCTGCGAACTACCACGCCCGGCTCGGTCTCGATATGGTGCTGAATCAAGTCGGTACGTCCCGGTAGGGGCGAGAACACGTCAGCGAACTCCGCCTGCAATTTCGATAAATCAGCGAGTTGTAACGGTGAGAGGTGATCTCCCCCAGGGGCCAACGCGACTGATTGCGCCTTAATGCTCGCCTCTGGCCCGAGATCATCCTCTCCCCCGATCACCGTTGCCAACAACACCGATTCCACCTCATTCCATTTTTTTAGCAGATTGAGGTGGTATATTTGACGTGCCCCGTTCCTATCGGATCGTATCACTTCATAATCGAGCTCTCCTATCTGCCGTGCGACCTCAAACGGCCCCTGCCACTTTGACATTAATTTTGAGCTCGACGTTGGGAGTAGGACGAGCACTTTCTCTCCCGGTGTGAATTTGCGTAGTTTAGTACCCCTGTTATATGACCGGCTCTGGCGGTCCTGGGCTTGCAACAAATTCTCCCTAGATAGCCGCCCCAATGTGTGGAGTTTTGTTCGCAAGTCCATGACGTACTGAATTTCGTTTTTGGCCAACGAAGGCCCCTCCTCCCAAGTTTCTCGTAGGACGTCCAGCACCCCCCGTGGCTGTCGACCGTAGAGAAGCTCGAAGGGGGAAAACCCCGTGGAGGCTTGCGGGACCTCGCGCACAGCAAATAAGAGGGGTTCTAACCACCGATCCCAATTTTTGGCGTCTTCCTGTACGAATTTACGGATCATGGATTTAAGAGTGCGATTAAATCGTTCGACCAAGCCGTCTGTTTGTGGGTGATAGACGCTGGTTCGAATGGATTTAATGCCCAGTAATCCGTACAATTCGCTTAACGTGCGTGACATAAACGCCGTGCCTTGATCAGTGAGGATTTCTTTCGGAATCCCCACCCGGGAGATTAAACGAAACAGTGCGTCCGCAACACTCTTCGCCGAGATGTTGCGGAGAGCCACTGCTTCCGGATATCGTGTTGCGTAGTCCACGATAACTAGCGCAAAACGATGTCCGCGTGCGGATCGCTCTAATGGCCCGATGAGGTCCATCGCAATTCTCTCGAAGGGGACCTGCATTAATGGAAGGGGGCGCAATGGCGCTTTTGGGGCGGCCAGTGGATTCACCAACTGACATTCCGGACAAGACGCGCACCACCTGCGCACATTGTCATGAATGCCTGGCCAAAAAAATCGGGTCATTAAACGATTCAGCGTAGCCGCCTGTCCCAGGTGGCCCGCCATTGGGTTAGAATGAGCCGCCTGGAAAAGCATTTCCCGGCGGCTCTTTGGGACTAACAGCTGGGTTGTATCTAGCTTTGTCTGAGTGTCTTGGGTCACTCGATACAACCGATCCTTAATTATGGCAAAATATGGATACGAGACAGGCAAGGCAGGTTGGAGAGACTGACCGTCAATCGATCGGACCTGTTGGAAGGCATTTTTGAGGGTCTCATCTTGTGACTGCTCCAGCGGAAAGTCATCGCGGTCCGAGAGAATCAGTCTCTCGATCCCGCTCGGTTCCGCTGCAGCCGTCCTCAAGGGTCCCGTCTCAGTCTCCCCAAGCTGCACTCGCGCCGCCCCCCTCCTCGCCTTCTTCTCCCAAGCGGCATCCGCGCATAACGACCCCAATAACGCCGAAAAGGCGGGCCAATTTGTCCCCAGAATTAGCGGATGCCGGAGGTGTGGACTAACCGCCACCTCTACACTATGCTTTTTCCCCCGAAATTGTATCGTGACCGGGACAACCGGGTATTCCACCACATCCCCGTGCACACACCGCACCTTAACCACGCGGCTTGTATCCAATGCCCCAGGCTGCATCAGGCTTTGATGGATCGAGGTTTGGTTACATCCTGAATCCACCAAGGCCTGATATGTACCCCCCTTGATACTCACAGGAATTTGGTACTCTCCTGCCTGATCGGGGGTGGTCCGCTGGACGTCCGGGATCCGGATCATTGTTCCGATGTCCATCATCGGACATCGGTCCACAAAATGATCCGGATCGCCGCACCCCCAGCAGGCCAGCCCAGGCCTACCCGCCGCCCCGGCGGCGGGGAGTGGGTTGGAGGATGAGCGCGGAAAGGGGGCGGAACCAGAGCCATTGTCACTACCAGCCCCCAGCGGCCCCGCCCCCCTGGGCGGGACCCGCGAACTCCCAGACGGTCCAAGGCCCATCCCACCCCGGCCTCTGGGGGGGACGCGAGGAGGGCCTGGAGGGCGGGACCTGGGGAGAGGGACAGGTCGAGAGAGAGAGAGAGAGGGGGGAGAGAGAGAGGGAGAAGTTAATGGGGGTTCGCCGACCCCCGGGCACGCCACCAGGTGGTCCTCCGCCAAGTTGATGGCCGTCTCCAGCGACGTGGGCCGGTGGCACTGGACCCACTCGGCGGTCTTCCTGGGGAGCCGAGTGATAAACTGCTCCAGCACCACCAGATCGACAACATGGTCCACGTCGCTGCCGCCGGCCAGAAGCCATCTGCGGCACTCGTCCCGGAGCTGTTGGGCCAATGCGAAGGGTCGACCGGACTCACCCCACTCCAGGGAGCGGAAACGCTGTCGGTGTTGTTCTGGGGTCCGGCCGACCCGCTGAAGTATGGCCCTCTTCAGGTCGTCGTAGTCCAGGAGGTTCGCGACCGGTAGTTGTTGCGCGGCCGCCTGGGCTTCGCCGGATAGAAGGGGGATGAGGCGCACCGGCCACTGTGCCCGGGGCCACCCGCAGGCCTCCACGGCCTTCTGGAATAGATCCACGAAGGCCTCCGGGTCGTCGTCCGGCCCCATCTTCTGGAGGGGCACGTGAACCGGTGCGCTGGCCCGCCCAGCGGCCTCGGCGCGAACCTCCCGGTCCATCCAGCTCCGGAACCGCTCGCGGTCCTCTTGCTGGCCTTGGACGATCGCCTCGAAGCGGCGCTCCTGTTCGGTCCGAAGGTCCAGCAATGCCTGATGGTGTTCCTGGTGGAGGACCGCGAGGGAGTTGATGATATCCGCAAATGGCGAGGCGGAGGGCGTTGTCATGGCGGCGGCGCTGTCCTGCTTCCTTCCCGGGTTTCGGCACCAGTGTAACAATGTTCGTATAGGAGGAAGGAAGAGGACACGGGGGTCGGCAGGACTGTTGATGCTCTTTATTTTCAAACTCAAATCACAACGTGCACACTTCAGCGTGTGTCTGTTTCTCATATGCTCAGTCTCAGTTTCACTTCCGGGTCACGCACTTCCGGGTTCCAGATAACTCAGTGGGTCGCATCAACAGTCCGACTCTCTCTCTCCCTGGTCTCCGGTTCCGCTGGTGTTTTATCCCGTCTCCGCGCTCATTACTGGAACAAGAGACAGGTGTTATTAATCTGCGTCCAACCCACTCACTTACCGCTCGTCCCGCGGCCCTCTCTCCCGCTGCAGACCTCGCTGAACCACGCCCCCCTTGCCACAATACTATACAAACAATTTTCGAGTTAGTTTCATCTAACTCAGAGTTTTTGTCCGGAACAGTGTTTTTGCTGGGAAGCCCTATCCCCTGTAACATCTCACTTGTCAATATCATATTAATTGTGTAAAATCCGAATAGCTTTCTTCATTGGAAAAGATTTAAACAATGTTTTTCATGCTCGTTCAATGAACCATAAACAAAGTTAGGGTAGGTAATTTCGGAGAGGTTAGTTATAGCAAGCTAGTTTTGAAAGCATACGATTTCACTCTAAGATCCCAGAGTCACTGACTGCTGAAGATTCATTTCGGCCTTGATAGTGTTGACATATAAAGGCCTGAGTCGGAGGACATATGAACAGCTCTATGTAGAAAGTCACGGGTTATCATCTCGCTTCAGCACAGCATAAGCTCATTGTTGTGGTTCAGGAGGATCTGTAAAAGGTGCTCTCAAAGGTTTTTGTGGTGCTCTGTGACTGTCTGTCTAGAACCCTGTGTAGCCTGGCAAAGCGCCTACACCGAATGCGAGCGGCTCAATGCAATGCAATGCGACAAGAGACAATATAACCCATTAGAATCTGTGATGTTGTCTACTCTGAATGAGGCGGAGCAAATCCCTGACAGTAAACTGATTCCATTTATGAAGTACCCGAAGCACTCGCGATACTTCTCATAGAGAAGACAAATGGATTTGCAATGGTCACTTTGTCATGTCCTGTGTAGACAGCTTCTAGCAGTCGTATCCGGTGTCGATGCGGTGTTATTGAGCGCGCTGATGACTTGTGATGTCTGTGCAAGCGGGGTGTGCAAATGTATGGAAATACTTATGTTGAGAGGCAAGTTAGGACATCCTATCATTGCATTCTGACATTTTTTTGTTCCTGAGACTTCCACAGAAGATATACAGTACATGTTTTATTATTAAAACCACTTTTATTATTGATTGCTATAAGGATGTGAAAAGATTTCAACCAGTATAACAAAAAGTGTTAATAAAACCAATTGCCTACCCTATCTTTAATGCACATGCACCTATGGAACAGTAATTAGGACAATTAAAGTCAGTTCCAATAACTGAGACCTTTCTACTGACTCTGAGGGTGTGTTAATACTTGTAGTTTGGTTTGCTTGGTTCGGAACAAAAAAAAAAAAACTCAGATTGGTATTTATAATCACTGAACCAGAAGATACCGTACCTAAAGGTATAGGGATATTAGTCAAAACAGCTCTGCTGCATAGAGACACAGTTCTGATGCCTATACATCACGACTATGATGAGAGAGAAAGAACTTTTCCGTGAGCATTCTCTCCTTTTTAGGGCCTCACCTTCTTGTTTTCAGTTTGTTTACATGTCTCTGATCCGTGTTGCATTCATATATCATTCAAACCGCACCAGAGTTCATCTGGAAGCGGACTTAGACCCATCTTTTCAGCTGACTCTTGTTTGGTACGCATTGTTGGGTGCGCACCGGGTTCGGACAGCAGCGTTCATACATGCTTAAATTAACCGAACTAACAGATTAATCGCACCAAACATTAACCAAACATGCCAAACACCCTGAAAAACACCTGGAGGCATGAGGACTGCAGATGTGGCCAGAGCAATAAAGTACAATGTCCATAATGTAAGATTATACTTAAGACAGAACTTAAGACAGTGCTACATTGAGAACAGCTGATCGTCCTTGCAGTGCCAAACCACGTCTAAACTATGTCCCCCCAGATGTGTTTGAGTACCTTGGTGGAAGAGTGGAGTAACATCTCACAGCAAGAACTGGAACTGATAAGACGCACTGTAGAACTTAAAGCAGCTAATGGATACATCAGAAACTGAGTGCTAGCCTAAAAATCTAGACGCACCCTAGCGGCAGCAAATCTAAACTGCCACGAGTATCGTCTAGTAACTTTCAATACACTTCTGAGCTGTAAAAACCAAACTCTGGTCAGGCCAATCGCATCGTGTATAGAGTCGGTGGGCGGGGCTTAAAGGGTTAGTTCACCCCAAAATGAAATCTCTTTCATTAATGACTCACCCCAATGTCGTTCCACACCCATAAGACCTCTGTTCATCCTCGGAACACAGTTTAAGATATTTTAGATTTAGTCCGAGGGCTTTCTGTCCTTTGAATGTAAGTGTATGCCCACTTTCTGTCCACGCCCAGAAGGTAATGAAAACATCATCAAAGTAGTCCATATGTGAATCGAAACTTTATTGGCCTTACAAATGTACAAGTACACTTGTAATGACAATAAACTTTCTATTCACATATGGACTACTTTGATGATGTTTTCATCATATATATGTATATGTATTCATCACAATATGTGACATCAGTTGGTTAGTTAGACTCTTTTGAAGCTTCGACAATACATTTTGGTCCAAAAAAAAAAAAAGACTTTATTCAGCATTGAATGAGACTGTTGGCCTATAGCTCTACTGTCTGGAAGCTGTTGTGACTTATGTGTCCACAGTTATATATCATGGTTTTTATTTGTATTACTTTCACATGCTTGTAACTACTGTCCTCTCAGGGTGCTTCTAAAGTTAGCTATGTAGCTAGCATTTGCAGCTTGCAGTTGATTCTGCTCACAAAGTTCAATTCCCTGAAATAAACAACATAAAATAATATCTGTTATTCAATCGTTATATTAGGCAATGGGGCGGCACATCCCGTGAAAAATTCACAGAAACAGACACCCCACAACGCATTAATCAATGACAATGACACATTTGCAGCAGTGCGTTGTGTTCTGGTGCAACGCCGCTTGCTAGCAAAGATACATGGGGTGTCATTAAGGACAGAGCAGAAAAGAGAAAGAAAACAGGTTTGAACATTTTCAAGGGTAACTTTTTTCTTAATCTGAAAAGCCCAGAGCAGTTGAAATGCCAATCAAAATTGTGGCGGGAAAAAACCCAAACTGTTGACGGAGCTTGTGTTCTTGTTCTGACAGAATGAATGAGGAAAAGCCCCATCCTCAGGCTAACAACTTACTTTCTTTCTTTCTCTTTCTTTCTTTCTTTCTTTCTTTCTTTCTTTCTTTCTTTCTTTCTTTCTTTCTTTCTTTCTTTCTTTCTTTCTTTCTTTCTTTCACTCTCAAGGATTTTTTTAAGCTAGTGGAAAATGAGCTCAAGTCATAATAAGGCAACAGACCAAAATTAAAGCAGCATATAATTAAACTGAAATAGATACAACTTGGAATATTTGATAAAATTCCAAATATGATTCTGAAAATTCAAGTGATACTTTCCATAAATACTGTAATGTTCCACACGTCTCTGAAACGGATAATATACTGTATGGTCAACTTGTATTGCTCATTGGGAAATTGTAAATTAATCAACTGTAGACTTATATTACTGACATTCAAATTAGAGGCATTTGTTAAATTACACAAATGTTCCATCATTCAATAGAGAAATTGATTATGACAGGGTGATTCTCTCTCTAATCCTCCTCCTCCCCATTTCTCTCTCTCCGAGCCTTTCTTTGGTCATCCAGCCTAAGGCACACATGCTTTCCATACATTTGACACAAAAAGGTATGTGTTATTTTCCAAAACTCTCCTACTTCCTGTCTTAAAATGTCAAGTATGAGTTGAGGAAGGGCAGAGATTCATACCTAATAATACAGAGGATCTTTTAAAGTGCTGTTGATCTTGACCGACGTTTGGGATTTGAATAAGCCATGACTTTAATCTCTTGTTGAGTCAAATTCAAAGTAGTGATGAAGCTCGTGCTGCTCAGACAGGCACAGATGCTTTATGGGAGTGATCACTAAAGTAACATACATCTAAGGTGTGATGAGACATGAGTGTACTAACTTAATTTTTGAAGCTTTATATTCGAATGAGCAGCCTAAATGTCAAGATCTCTCGTATAAAACACATCTTAGTGTATCTCCAAGCAGCTCTCCGAAGGAGCAGAAGCTGGACAGGAATGTGTGGTGAATGTTCCCTGACCTGTCTGGGGCCTGGGGTAGCAGGCCAGAGCTGTGGCCTTGTAATGAACTCAAACACAGCTTTAACAAGGCATCAACCTCAAGAGCTCCAGGGGTCGGATGTCACAAACTCACAAGTTCAAAGAGTTTCTTATTTCTTCTGCCTCTGGACAAAAACAGAACACTCAGCAGTGTGCTCATAGACAGGTGCCTCATCTCCAACTTATTTTGGAGAATATGGTGAATGCATGAGACCTGAAAAACATTTGGAGAATGACAATAAAATATGCTTTGTCTAGTACGGAGCCCCGCATATGACGTGGAGTAAAAAATATGTATATCGTGCCCATGAATGAAAAAATCGTTCCCACAACTTACTTATACACGTTTTACTAATTAATTCCCTCGTTTTAAGTAAATTGTGTGCAGGATATAATCATTTGTTCCCTTTGTCTTATTAATTCGTGGTCATGTTGTAATAATTAATTCCGTTGTTTTAGGCCCTAAAACGAGAGACAAATTCTTAATCCATGGCCATGATATTATTTATATATATATATATATATATATATATATATATATATATATATATATATATATATATATATATATATATATGCTCAATAGTCTAGCTTCTTTTATTTGTTTGGCGAGCAAAACAAACAAGGGAAACAAAGGGATAGTTAATCCAAAAATGCAAATTATGTTCTGAAAATTCATAATTTACTCATCCTAATAATGATTCAAACATGCATGACTTACTTTTTTCTATGGAACAGAAAAGGAAACATTTTGAAAAATGGCCTGGTTGCTCTTTTCCATCCTATAACTACAATAGATGGGAACTGAAGTTTCAAAAGAACACAATGAAATCATATATTAAAATTGCTCCTATGATGCATGTTCTATTTAAGTCTTTAGAAGACTTATAGCACATTAATCACAATAGCTAATTTTACAAGATACACAATAATCTTAACTGCGATGACCACATTACTCAGTGAGTTCTCAAGAATCAAATCATTATGATTCACAAGCTATTCTTATAAACTGGAGCGACTGATTCAATACAAAAGAAAGCTTTTTTTAAAGTCACCATGTAATCAAAATTGACACATTATTTGGAATATTGCACTATTTATGATAGAGGATTTATCAGTGCACTTAAAAAAATCCACATGTCCTTAATCATTAATCAAAGTATCTTCCCCTCGCTCTTGCAACGACATCTCTTCTCTGATGTTTACTTGCACTAGAGCGGGAAAGCCTGTCACTCACATGACATCACAGCAATAGCAAACCATAATGATCCAATCAGTTCCTGATGGATCAGGGGGGAAAAAAAGCCCCGTCCTGCTAATTTTTCTTGTTCGAGAAGCAGTTTCACTTAACCTGACAAGCCAGACCCACATCAAGATGTTTGGTCTGGGAACTCACCATTGACAGGGCTCAATCCGAGGGGCAGGATAAACGGTTGTCTTTCAAACTCCCTCTGCACACGATAGGATAGCGCTTCACCAACCAGAGCAACGAAGGTGAAGCGGAGCTTGTTGATAGATGAAACATTCGCCGTATCCGGTCAGCAAAACTCCAAACACATCTTCCCTTTTTAAGAATGACTTCAGTGGCGTTTTTTGTTCTTTTCTCAGAGAAAAGCTTAAAGGGGGGGTGAAATGCTGTTTCATGCATACTGAGCTTTTTACTCTGTTAAAGACTTGGATTCCCATCCTAAACATAGACAAAGTTTCAAAAACTAATGTTGGACGTTTGATGGAGTATTTCTGTGTTAAAAATACTCCTTCCGGTTTCTCACAAGTTTCGGCGAGTTTTTTTCGAGTATGGCTCGACTTGACGTTAAATAGAGCGGAAGGTCCTTGTATGGGCTGTACGGGCTCTTCTCCCGGTAGGGTGCGCGCGCGCGTAACTAGAGGGAGAGAGAGGAAATGCACGCCGTAAACACTCAGGTGCAGATCCAGTTGTCCGTGAACACTTATGACGCGCCGCGCTCCACTTTATTCCTATGGGTGACGACTTCAACGCTTCAGCACAGCATTCCGGGAAGGCAGCGCTGCATTTGAACCGATTTGAACGCAGAAATGACGGGAAGCTTCAAGGCATCGCTTCAGTCGCGTCGCAAAGTGGATTTCCACGGTCACTGCTGTCACAGGACTTCACCAAATCATACCAAAGAAGTGTGTTTTTGACAGAGCGGTCCCAGCGATAAAGTTCAGTCCTGCTTTGGAAGCAGCCGGTGAGTAAATCAACTTCAAATGTCTCTGCTGTTGGCTACCGTCGCATGAGTAAACATCAGTAAACGATACGATCGCGTGCTTCGTCATTCAAATGCGCTAACGGTTACTCCATTGTTGTTCTGTATAACACTAGTCTGACTCTGACGTGCAAAACCGTTTTGCTTGCTACCTCTAAGGTCTAGTCACATACAATAGTCCATAAACCGAATCATGTCCTCATAAACTGCGCGTAAAGACACACAAAGGCCCCTAAATACAGTACATACCACAAAGACGGACATCCTGATGTTGCCGTTTCTCCTGTTCAATTTATTTCAGCCTCAGATTTGATTGTGGATCATTATCTGTTTTAGCTGAGATAGATGGGTTTCTCCACGCTTGAGGACGTCACCGCTTTGGGTGTGCTGGTCATTCTTTAGCTCCGCCCACACGATACGCCTCCAGGCGCTCGGTTTTTTCCGGAAAGACTCGGTACAGCCCATATTTCTTTTATAAATATGATAAAACGAAAGACTTTTCGGAGATATGAAGGATGCAATACTACTCTACAGGTACTCAAGATTGACATGAGATTGACTGGAACTGAGTGTTTCACCCCCCCTTTAACTCCAAGTCTTCCAGAGTCGCGGTCAAAGCTGATTCGAAAGACCGCCGTTCTCCAGTTTCTGTGTTTACTAGAAGCACGCAAACGCAACTTGGCCGTCGTCATTATGGCCCCGCCCACCGACTCTATACACGATGTGATTGGCCTGGCAAGAGTTAGGAGAATACAGCTCAGAAGGGTATTGAGAGTTGCTAGACGACACTCGCGGACAGATTTGCTGCCGCTAGGGTACGTCTAGATTTCTAGGCTAAGTTTCACTCAGATATACATCACAATATGAAGAAAAGGCTATTGCAACTTCCGTCTCATGCCAGCTTCAAGTCAGTAACATAAAAAAAGTAGATGATTACCCCTTAACTGCTAGTTGGTCAGACTAGTTTTTAAGACTAAGGCCGCATGTCTACCAAAGCGTTTTTATCCAGCTGAAAACGCCTTGCTGTGGGCACTTGAGAGCGTTTTGGCAGCGCTGCATTTTTTTTCAGATGAGACTCTTTGCTTGTTATGATATGGAATATCCGCGGAAGTGTTACTAGTATCACATTTCACAGATCGTTTTTTCTGTATTGATTCTATATAAAAATGCTGATACAATGTAAAATATTTGCTCTGGCTGCTTGTTTTCTTCTGTCCTGTTGACCTTGTACAAGCAGAATGAGGTGGTTGGTCCGTGTTGCATTTGTCCCGCCCCTCCTCCACACTGATTGGACAGCTGGGTGAAGAGTGACAGTGAGCGCTGCATTTTATTCAAAGTTGAACATTCTTCAAGTCTCGGCAACCAGTAAAAAACACAGAACGTTCAGCGCTTGTGTGTGAAAAATGTGGCGCTCCCATTGAAAACAATTAAAAATGCCAGCCAGCTACGTGAAAAAAAAACGTCTTAAACATAGTGGCTATGATTACGCAATTGGCCACAGATATCGTTACTTCATTCATAAACAATGCCAAGGAAAGCTGGGGCGAAAGATTTTCAGTAAATAATAACTTAAATTTCATTTTGTTCCTCACACAAAACTGGCTTCTTAAGACTTCAAATATGGTAAATGTGGCACAAACAGTCTACTTATTATGTTTTTTTGTGTGAAATCTGTTAGATTTCAGTCCCTCCATTGAAAACGTTAAAGTAATCATATTATCATTCACAAATAGACTTTGATCTACTCGTATGCATAGAGCACATATAATATGGTAACCAGTGGAACAAATGCTTGTTTGTTGCGTGAGAACCAGTAATGTATGTTCTTATGTGTTATACATGTACATTTGCAAAAGTAAGAAAAAACAGTAGAAAACAAAAAATACTGGTCCTTTTCTGCGAAAACATTATCCATTAAGTTTCTGGACATTTCCTTTAACTCTAAAACACAATACAATGCAATGCATAATTCAAAATATGGAAAAAACAATCTATATAGAAAATTCCTTCATTCCTCCAACACATTTAAATTGATATGTGAATAAGAGTCTAAATTAAATATAAAAATGACTTTATTTATTATCTTAACAACCCCAGTCTTAGTTCACGTCACATAACACTGAAAAAAGATTTTCAAGAGACTTAATGTTTGGGTGGGTATCCCTTTAATCTTAAGCCAATGGCAAAACAAACTCTCTCTTTTTTTGTGTAGAGAGGAATCCCCGCACTTCATAATCCTTGTAGCTGTGATTTGCAATGGCCCATTAATGCTTGCGTCATTATTTTCATCTTGCACCACCCACCCAGCAGCACAGAAAGTGAGCGAGAACACCTGAAGGCTAGAGGAGGCCCTAAACCTGCTCAGACAAGCACCTGCTAGACCCTAAAGCTTCACTGTGTCTCCTTGCAGTAGCAGATTCCAGCAGACAAATTAGCAACTCATATCAACCCTATGTTTGTTTTCCCCGCTCGGTTGTGTCGCCGCACCCTTCTTTCCTCAAAACGGTTTTGGTGTGTATTTAAGCGTTCGTGATCCCTCGACACTGACTCGTTCCTGTTCTCATCCACTTCAGAGTCAATGGTGCACATCACAACCAAAAAAACCACAGATCACTAAGGACGTGGAGCATGCGATGAAAGCACGCTCGGGTCTGTAAAGCATGTGGTTTCGTGATTAACTAAAATCAAACACATCCACATCTAATTAGGAGTCTACCTGATACATAGACACTGTAGAGGGCTGAGAAAGGCTGATCCACAATTCAGCATGACACGCACACACCAACACACTAATCATCCACATGGGTGAGAGATTAATGGACAGCTTCACTGCAAGCAAATGTGTAATTATACCACTTACTCACTCAGCAAACATAGCAGAAAACAGGCTCGGCTTCCAGTAAGCTGCTATGTAAGGGGCTGGGGTTTCTGTCAAACACTTAATCAGAAAACAATCATCTAAACTGATAGGATTAATACATGGTGGAGTAAATGAATGACATTGACATACTATAAAACATGTCATACTGTAACCATGGCTTCTTGGATAAAAAACAGTGGAGCTTACATTAATAAATACAAATACTTATGTCATTCCAAATGCAGGGTCTTCCTTACGTGAGACACAAAAGATATATATTTAATTGTTTTTGTTTTTTGTCCATTCATTGAAAGTAAATGGGGTCCAAATGTTGTTTTGGATCCTATTGATTTTCATTGTGTGGTCAAAAACATAAGGTTGTGTCCAAGAGAAGAAAAAAAGAAGTCATAACGGTTTGGTACGACATGAGGGTGAGCAAAATATGACAACTTTCTTTTTGGGGTGAATTTAATTACATATAAAAAATGAATTCTGTTAAAAAATCTATCTAATTAAAATCTTAAAAACACATGAAATGTATAAGTAATGTATTAAATATATATTAAAGGGGTGGTAAAACACATTCTTTCAAAGGCTTGATTGTTTGCTGGCCCAGTGTGTTGTGATTCGCTAACCGCCTAGTGCACCGGTAGTCTGTAAAGACGGCAGATCTATAGTGATCGCTACTGAATGGCACCTTTTGTATTTTTAGCAACGATTATAGCCAAATATCTGTCGCAAGAACTATTAACCCAAAAAGAACACTAAACATTGGCTTTACTATAGTAGCCAAATCAAACACAGATCATGTTCAGCATGCCTGTAGATAAACAAGCATGTAGATAAGAACAAGCACGCTAATACGAATAATTTACACTAATTCCAAGCAAGTAAGCTGTTGAGATTTAAAAAAAAGTTTGTAACGTTAGGTGTTTGTCGGATAACGTTAAGTATGAATGAGCATTTAACAAACTGGTTTGCAGAGCCAAACAGCATTGTCATTTGTTTACTTCTTGCTACAATGTACAATTAACAATAAAGACTATTACAGGAAAACACGTACACAAAAAATAAATCATACTTACATGTTGTGGCCCATAAACAGCTTCTGTTTTTAAAGTTGGAACTGCTCCATCTTTCAGGACAAGCCGTTTTGCGAATCCTGCATTGAACTCGCGACTATTGTGGAAGCTTTCCTCCGTAAAATGTGCAGCACAGAGCGAGATTTGGGTAATAATTTTGAGGGACAGAGTTAAAAATCAATTTTAACCATTGATCCCTAACTCCCCGGTCCCTAGGAAGGCTGAACAAAGTGGACCTATCCGGATGAAAATAACAGCTTTTCAACGGCATTGCGGCAACAACACTCCAGCCTACTATTCCACAACAACTCTTCTCCACAGCAATAAAAAATGGCCTCAACCCCCTTATTTAATATTCTCGGAGGAGGGGTTTATGTAAATATTGGGGCTGGTGATGTCAGCAAACCTGGAGGAATGTCTGTAGTCCCTACCGGCCATTTGCTGTAGTCGTTAGAAATTGATTTTTAAAAAAAGCAAATATCTCCCTTTGCTTTAAACTTCGAATGTTGTAATTTTGCAGATGTTGTTTATGCTCAAACAGCAACATTACACGCTAGCTAAAGTTTTACCCCATTACCACCCCTTTAAATATATTTTTTAAAAAGTGTTGCAACAGATCAGAAATACAGGAGAAAATATTGTGTGTGGCCTTTGACAAAAAAAAGGTTGAGTACCACTGCTTTAGGGGATGTGTTTGACAATTTCCCACAGATAATGGTAGAATGGAATATTATATAACAGAGAGACATGTAATGTTTCACCTACATACGGACAAACAAAAAAAACCTCAGCGTTATGACGTCAACCCTTATGACAAAGTTGACGGTGCCGTGACTCACCCATGTGATGCATCAAAGGCAGCAAGACAACGCAAATTATCTCAATGCAAGGCTCTCGGCTCCTCTGATACAAAAACTCACCTCTCACACCTACTCTGATACCTGGCAGCCCGTTAACATCTCCCAGCTCTGTGTTCACGGTTTCACACAACATCAAACGGAGAGAATGTACGACTGGAGCGAGGGAGGAGAGCTAAAGAAAAGCAGAGAAGCCTCTGAGGGGGATTTTTCTCTCCTGACTTCAATGATGCGGCTTTTGTGTGCGAGGGGTGCAGCAGTACACTCATCTGTCAGAGAGATTGGCGCTGTGATAGGGTTGCACCCCGCAGGGGGCCTGAGGTCATCATAAGCGGCTGATCTCTAATAGGTGTGATCCTCCACTGGCCCGAAGGGGGAACCAGGTAAACCTTTGGCCCACAAGACAGCTAGCATCTATGCCAACTCTGCCAGGCAGCATATCTCATCATAAAAGCATGGAATACTGTCTTTGCACACTCAGGGCAGCTGTATAACTTAATAGGGATGGAAAAAATACAAAAGACATATATATTATTATATATACTATATATAATTATAGTTCTTCTATTGGGACCCCCATTTATGATCAGTTAAAGGGTTTTCTTGTGTGAAGACTTGAAACTAATTGAAAGTCAGCATGAAAGTAAAATATACACCAATGCAATCTGATGGCAATTCATAGCTATTTTACGTTTTGGGAAATTGTTAGGTAATTAATATTATGTATGTGATAATTCGTGTGATATACTATATTTTACATGTGCATGAACTTCAATGAAATCCTATTCTTAATCCGTAGGGTTTAATATGGAGTGGGCCCACCCTTTGCCGCTATAACAGCTTCAACTCTTCTGAGAAGGCTTTCCACAAGGTTTAGTAGTGTGTTTATGGGAGTTATTGACCCTTCTTCTAGAAGCACATTGTGTAATCTAATCTTTGCGAGGTCAGGCACCGATGTTGGACGAGAAGACCTGGCTCACAGTCTCCACTCTAATTCATCCCAAAGGTGTTCTATCGGGTTGAGGTCAGGACTCTGTGTAGGCCAGTCAAGTTCCTCCACACCAAACTCGCTCATCCATGTCTTTATTGACCTTGCTTTGTGCACTGGTGTGCAGTCATGCTGGAAATGGAAGGGGCCATCCCCAAACTGTTCCCACAAAGTTGGTAGGATGAAATAGTCCAAAATGTCTTGGTATGCTAAAGCATTAAGAGTTCCTTTCACAGGAACTGTGGCCCTACCCAAACCCTGAAAAACAACCCCACACCAGACTTGGTGGGTCCCCCCTCCACCAAACTTTACACTTGGTACAATGCAGTCAGGCAAAAACATTTCTCCTGGTAACAACGAAACCCAGACTCATCCATCAGATTGCCAGACAGAGAGGCGCGATTGGTCACTCCAGATAACATGTCTCAACTGGTCTAGAGTCCAGTGCAGTCGTGCTTTACATCACTGCATCCAAAGCTTTGCATTGCATTTGTTGATGTAAGGCTTGGATGCGGCTGTTTGGCCATGGAAAATCATTCCATGAAGCTCTCTATGCACTGTTCTAATCTGAGCTCATCTGAATGCCACATAAAGTTTGGAAGTCTGTACCTATTGACTCTGCAGAAAGTTGGTGACTTCTGCGCACTGTGCGCCTCAGCATGAGCTGTCCCTGCTCTGTGATTTTACGTGGTCTACCACTTCATGGTTGAGTTGCTGTTGTTCCCAATTGCTTTCACTTTGTTATAATACCCCTAACTGTTGACCGTAGAATATTTAGTAGTGAGGAAGTTGAATGGACTTATTGCACAGGTGGCAAAATATCACGGTACCACACTTGAATTCACTGAGCTCTTGAGAGCAACCCATTCTTTCACAAATGTTTGTAGAAGCATCTGCATGCCTAGGTTCTGGATTTTATACACCTTTGGTCATGGAAGTGATTGGAACACCTGAATTCAATGGTTTGGAAGTGTGTTCCAATACTTTTGGCAATATAGTGTATATTCTTACAGTTAATTTTTTTTATCTAACAATTCTTAATTTACATGTCAAACGCGACCTTCCGGTGAAACAACAGACTTCATCATTTTGACTACATAAACCTGCCTGTCTATTATAATTAACAGCAAAGTTAGACCTGTTCTATAAAATCAATGACCAATTCATAAAAAAACAGGATTTTTGATAATCAGATGTGTCACAATACGGGGGGGGGAAAGTGCTACTTCCTTTTTATTAATAACTTTAATCATGAGGGGTCTTAAACGGCATATTGTTTTATAAATTGGTGGCCACCGAATATAATAAAAGACAGCTGTTCAAAAATGTTCAAAATATAATTTGATTTAATAAAAATCTGCTGTTCATTATCCTAGCTGTAGACTTTTAAGGCTGGCAGGTACTTAGCGCATTAAAGAATGGCACTGGCTCATCCGATCAGAAGTAATAGTCTGAACTTTTGTATTATACATGTTTAAATTATTTTTACAGAATGCGACACAGGAGTCAGCAGGTTCAGAGGTTCATGCAGATATGTTTTATAGCATTGTCTGTGAGAAAATGAGAACAGAACTGCTAATAGATTCCTCTGCTGTACAACTGAATCTTTTCCAGACATTGACAGGATTTACAACACTGAATATTTGACTTATTACAGCTCCAGTCAGAGCGTGTGTGTTCTGCATATGTTATCGAACAGACAGATCACACGCACAGTTTTTAAATATGCAATAATCAGCAAAGAGAGTAAAGGTTACACCTATTATTAAAGTATGCTTCTCAACACAAGGGCGTAATTACAATTGTGTGATTTTATTCTTATATTAGACAGAGAAAGATGGCAATTCAATGAATTATCAGTGTGCAAGTACAATCGTATCTAAATAACTAATAGATTGGGCCTGATTCCATGAAGTGTTCATGAAATCGTTGCCTTACCCACTGTTTGGAGCAGAAGGAAATCTCTGCGGAATCTGCTGTCAGCTCAGCTACTGCACACAACCACACACATGAATACACGCACAACAGCCAAATATCTAATGACACAGACACACACACAAAAAGATTTGGGTTAAAAACTGGATCGGCAAAGACATAAATATCTTAAGCTTTCACTATTTTCCACACAGAGAAAAAAACCCACCTCTTGCAGGGATATAACTGATAATCTATGAGATGGTATAATAACTATAATAATAACTGACTAGATCACTACTTTCCAAAACTAACATTCAATCTACATATAATACTAAACTAACATGCAAACTGTACAAACCATAATAATGGTGTGACAAAAAAATACACATTAAGTCAAAGATTAGATTACGTAATTCCTCTGACTTTCCTCCAGTAGAAGACTTTGTCATGTGTCCAGACGTGGCTCTAATCTTCGCACTTATGTTTCAGGTCCCTGGCCCTTGGGCAGCAGTACTCATCCATAGGATCACAACCCATCCTGTGTGGCTCCATACCTGGCCTGGTGCCAAAACAACTGCGCTTCTGCCGCAATTACATTGAGATCATGCCCAGTGTAGCGGAGGGAGTCAAACTGGGAATCCAGGAATGTCAGCACCAGTTCCGTGGCCGCAGGTGGAACTGCACCACTATCAAGGACAATCTAGCCATATTTGGACCAGTACTTGATAAAGGTATGCGTTAACAGCACACATAAAGTATTTAAATTGCCATTACAGAGAATAATAACTTTCTTTCTACATACCAAAACTGTTTTTAGTCTAGGTGTATTTGCTTTGAGGTCAACCATATGCTAGTAGTGTACTCCTAAAAGTTGCAGCAGGCTAGTAGCAAACCATGGTTTAGTGGCAAGTGAACTTAAAAAAAAATATTATTGTTGATGATATTATGGAGTAATACCGAAAGAAGTAATACCGCAAGACTTTATTGGGCTTACAATGTTTTAAATAATGTAATCATAAATAGACGATTACTCTACTTTAGTTCACTCGATTTACAACTACACATACAATAAAAACAAAACCATATGAGAGCATGCTAGAATGTGTAACAAACTCTCCCAATGCAAGTAAATGTCCTAAAATAGTCGGCAAAACAAGTAAATTAAAGTCATAGTTTAAATTTTGAATTTTTTAGGGTAACACTTTAGAATACTGATCCATCATTAATGAATAACTATATAGTAATACGTGAGTAATGCAGTATTACTACTATTAACTAACAAGAAACTTTGATTAATAAATGAGTTAGTAATAGGGCTAAGTCCAACGTTGTAGTTCACTATTAACTAAATCAATAACTACTATTTGTTTCATACCTCAAAGATAACTACTATATACACAGGCTCATAATTAATGTGAATTATGCATTATGTATAATTCATTCTAAAATGAAGTTCATGGTGATTCAGGTATTATTAAATCTAATTACTTATTATTTGGATCTGTTTTCATGATAACTTTCCAATAATTACTGAAGTCATTGTAAACTTTTGACATTTTTGAAAGGTTTTCGATAGTAATGAGTCAAGTGTTAATACATACTTCTATAATAATTGAAATTAAACATTTTTGCTAGCCTGGATGCCAGCCGAACTTAGCCCCGCCCACAAAATTTTTAGGTCAGTCAAATTCTGACTAGAATTGAATATGACCACATCAGGCCACATTTTTGCATTAATTCACAGAAATTCAAATTGGCTAACTGAAAAATTTAGATGTGATCAGTCACTAGAAAATTTTCAATTAGAGACCTGATTTTTTTTTTTCTGATTTTCTGGGCGGTTAAGATGCTAAAGCAGTTATCCGCAGTGCAGGACCTGGGCAGGAGCAGGCAGTATGTGAAGGAGAGACAGGGAGAGAGGGAGAGAGAGAGAAAGAGAAGGGAGGCCAAATGAGATTACAAGCAATAGAAAAGGGCTAGAGGGTTCACTTCGACCCCTACTGTGCATGAAGGCCAGTATGAGCCATCCCTGTGTGCCTCTTACCGCCCGGCTCCCACGGACGCCCCATTCACACGCCCTTTTGACTGTGTCATGAAAGCAGGCTGAAAGGGAATCTCCCATCCTTCCCCATCATGGAGGAAGAGAGGTGGAAGGCAGGGGGAACTCAAGAGGGGGATAAGGAGAGGATGAAGGAGATGGACAGTATGAGGTGAAGATAAGGAAGAAGGTTCTCTGCTTGCGTTCAGATTGGCCTGATGGGTGCTAACTGGATTTTTTTAATGCTTTGGAATATTTTTGGCATAGTGGCTGGTATGAGATGTATGTGTGTTTTGTGTATGTGTGACACAGGAGGTGGGGGGCGCTCCTTTTTGGGAATGCCAGCCCCTGCTCTGGGCAGCGCTGAACTGGGCTATGGGGTGCGGGGTGCTGGGCCCTTTTGTGTGGGTAATACGGTGTGACAACACAGAGACAAAGGCGGATTCATGGACCCAGCAGGTAGCGGGAGCTGCGCTCTTCTTGGCCCTTGGCCAGGGCTCCTGGGGCCCAGAGCTCACAGTTCTCTGTTGTGGTGAACCCAGCTGGGCCTGCCAGAACCAACTGGGCCTCCTTCTGGCAGCAAACCCAGAGAGGTGCGCGCCCAAACACAACCTTTATTAAAAAAGGACTGTTTGTCTATGTGTGCGGACATGAACTTCCTGCAAGAATAAAACAAGAATACCAGGGGTGAGATGAGTCTGCAAATTCATGAGAAACAGCTAGACAGCAATGGACGTCCGTAGTGTCTTAAAGACCCTGTGAAATTGCTTGATGAACACAGTTTTCTGTCCTGTGCCCATGCATTTCCTGTTGAAACAGGAAGTTTGGGTGGGACAAATTCAGATTTATCCTCAATAGCCTACGGTTTTAGTTATGTAAATTGCGAACCATAATTTGCTACTTGCTAATCAGAGACATTCTCATTCTAGAGAGAGAGAGATCTGATTAGACAAAAATATGTGTAGATGACATCCTGCACAATATTTTTCTGGAAGAGAAAGTATATTTATAAATGTGTATATATGCTAAATGCTAATTTTGTTGACTTTCAGGAGCATACTAGCATATACAGTAGTGTTATGTCCAAAATCACAAACTGAGGAAGAGGAACAAACTTTTGAAGCTGTTAAAAATATTATGTATATAGTATGAATGTGTACTATGAACGAAATCCAAGCGTGCTCCATCTGCATGTTGGCTTTGTCATGGGACTTGTGTAAGCTGCGCCACTTCACTGCCAATCATGGTGAATTCCAAACACCGTTTTTGCACCCTTGAAAGGCACTTCGTGAAGGAGACGCCATTTGTGGGAGCATTCCAAGTGAAAGTGAACAACTGAATCCCTTCACGAAGGGTCCTTCCACAGGGTCATTAGTGAAGGGAACATGCAATGGTCACTTCAAGGAAGTAATTTCACAATTTCAAATGTAGTAGGGTATCCAGGTACTTTTCTCAAACTGTTTTATGAATACTTTTTACTATATAGTAGAGAAATAGGCATTATGGGATGCTTGAAGTTGACTTCAAAGCTACATTGACAAAAAAACCCTGAAAACTCAAATTTGGATTATTGTTCTCGACAATTGTGGTTGGATTAAAATGAAACTCTCTACCGCTTCAATTTGCAGTTTGAATAACAATCACAGATCTTTTTTTTCATGGTGCTCATGGCAGTGTATTATAGATTTAAAGGAATAGGTCACTCAAAAATGTATATTCTGTCAGCATTTACACACATCATTTGAAACTTGTATGAAGTTCTTTCTTCTGTGAACCGCATAAGGTATTTTGAAAAAAAGTCTCCTTTTGTGTCCTCACAATTACCGTCAGTGGTATTCAATGTTGTATTGAGCCTCACTGACTTTTACTGCATGAAAAAAACTGTTGAAATTCTCAAAATACATCCAAGATTTTGTTTAGGAGGAATGCTGGACAGACTTACATAATTAATGTACTAAAACAATACCATGTTACCATGACAACTATAATCTAAACACAACATTGTAAACAGGGCACAAGTTTTGGTCACAAATTCACATTACCCACAATACAGCATATTCCATGTGTGTGGGCGCTCCTTTAGAGAATCTTACACCATTATAGGTCTTACTGATCCCTGACAAACTTGGTCTGAGAACCACTGTGATTATAGGCACTTAAATGTTTGGGGTGATGAATTTGTATTGGCTTGGTTGAGTTGCATTTTTTTCCTGTGGCGACCAAGAGAACTGGTGAGCCACAGTAAGTGTGCTGCGATTGTGAAACGACGGTGTCTGGTTACATAATAAGCTGTTGCATTCAAAGGGGGCGTAACTCCATCTCTCAGCACATGCCTTCAGAAACCAAACACGCAGACTTATTGCTGGCTTTCACACACGTGGCCGCGGGGCTCGGACCGGTGGGAGATTCGGGGAGGGGGGCTCCTGAAACATTATCCAGAGAGAAACCAGCACACCTTTGAGATGACACAACGTCAGCGCAACCTCGGGCTGCATTAGCCACAAGTGACATGATCAACAATCGTCCCGGTGCTGTCAAAGACGTTTACAGCGCAGCACTCAAACACCTCGTCGGTATATTCCAGAGCTCATCACAGAAAATGATACATGCCCTGAAGACACAGCACGGATAGATGAGAGACTTTTGCAAGGGCAGCAGTTAAAAAAGCAGGGATCTCCTTCAAACCTTTTACAAGAGCCTCCGGATAGACTAGCTCAGTTCCAAAACGGAGCGAGCTGTCTTGCAGTCTAACGTAGCATCCTTAACTGTTGTGGACCCTCATAAATGACTGATTTGGAATGCTCTCGATATGCAACACCTCCAATGTGCCATTAGAATTTCTACTTTATTGTCCTTTAAAGGCAGTTTGTTCTGTGGAGAGCAGTATACATGACGAGCATAAGTCCTCAAACTTGACAGCGGCAATCGATCATAGAAACCGATGATCAGCTTGACTCCTTGACAGCTAGAAAAATTGATTTATCTTTTTCTGATTGTTATTGCAGCATTTTGGCCAGTACCGAAAGTCTAATTGATTTTGCGGTAGGTCAGCATGCCGGAAAGTCCAGACCGGACAACTAATGTGAAACTATGGCTTTGAAAGCGCTAAATTATGCCTGTAATAACTTAGATCATGAAAATACAGTAAAGTGAAAGATGTCCAGCATGAGAGAATGAGAGCCGGAATGAGAGTCGGACGCTTTAACAAGGAGGCTAAAGGCTGCAACCTCTAGTGTCAGTCGCTAGAGCATCTCTTGAGGTCAGAGGAGTGAGGTTCACTCGCACAGCGACTAATAGCGGGCCTCTGTTACACTCACCCCCCTAAACCTCACTCCCACCTGGGTCACGGCACCAATGTAACCCCTCCTGTTCGAACTGCCTGCTCAAAGCAAGACTCGAACACGGTTCCGCCGGCATGAGAGTTGGACGCTCTATCAAGGAGACTAAGGCTGCAACCTCTAGTGTCAGTCATTTGAGCGTCTCTTGAGGTGAGAGGAGTGAGGTTTACACGCACAGTGACTACTAGCTGGTCTCCGTTACACTCAGCCCCCTAAACCTCACGCCCATCCGGGTCACGGCACCAATTTAACCCCTCCTGTTCAAACCGCCCGCTCCAAACGGGACTCCAACACAGGTTTACTCGCACAGCAACTACTAGCTGGCCTCTGTTACATAAGCTCTTTGTGCTTTTGTTGCCCGTTTCAACGTTGTTGTTTGGGGAGGAGCGCATCCACAACAGGAGTTACACATTCAGACAAGCATGGTCAAGTTCATATGCACATTTGCATCCTTTTATGCAGATGTAAGTTGTAATATTAATTTTATGTCCTATTGGATTTGATTGATTGGGTTTAGCCTCCACCCTCAACCACCCTCCAAATAATCAATGTATAATTTTACCGAGCTATCCAGTACTCGAAAGGAAAACAAATACCAAAAATGCCCATTACTAACACACATTATAATAAATGATTTAAAAGAACTCCTAACAAAGTTCTACTGTAGCAGGCATACATTTATAGTGCACTCACAAAATGGGGTAAAAATAGGGGTTTCTTTATAATTCATTTTTTGCACAACCCATCCGCCATCTTGGATTTTCCCCTGAGCTCATTGCACTGCATTCTGGGACTGCTTTCTCCAAAAAGAATACACACAATGCTGCTTTTCACCCAAAAATCAAAACATAGTCATCATTTACGCACCTGCATGTTGTTCCAAACCTATATGTGACTTACTTTCTCATGTGGAACACAAAAGAAGATAAATAAAGAAAGTCAAAGTTTCCAGATAATACCAGGGGAAATGGACACTGACAGAATTTTCATTTTTGGTGAACTATCCCTTTAAAAGGCAACATAATTAAGTTGCCTACCTTTCAGAACAGTCTTTGCATTGAAGTAGGGAGCTAACTAGGTTTTTGTCCAGGACATACAGTGTGTCTGTCAGAAGAATATGGAAAACTTATTATAACAGTCATAAGAAATGTTTACACAAACGTCACCAAAGAAAATCACTTCTCTTTCTTCTCTCAAGCCACAAGAGAATCTGCATTTGTTCATGCGATTGCCTCAGCTGGAGTGGCGTTCGCAGTGACCCGTTCGTGCGCAGAGGGGACCTCCACAATGTGTGGCTGTGACTCCCATCATAAAGGCCCGCCCGGAGAGGGATGGAAGTGGGGTGGTTGCAGTGAAGATGCTGAGTTTGGGGTTCTGGTGTCTCGAGAGTTTGCCGACGCTCGTGAGAACCGACCAGATGCCCGGAGTGCCATGAACAGGCATAACAACGAGGCTGGACGGATGGTAAGAACCTCATTAAACAAATTCATAAAAATAAAAAAAATGTTGATTGTAAATATTCTATGCTATTTTATATGAATTATTCCATATGTACACTATAATATTCAAAAGTTATATATATTTTAGGGGGTTCTATCTTAAAAAAAAGTATATTGCATTTCCAAAAAAAATTAAGCAGCACAACTGTTTTCAACATCGATAATAATTATATTAAATGTTTCTTGAGCACCAAATCAGCATATTAGAATGATTTCAGAAGATTTATATGACCAAAGATTAGCGCCATTAGTAATATTAAAATTGGTGCTGGCAAACGGTTAAAAAATTAAAAAACTAATCACACATTTTTCTGTAATAAATCATGATTGATCAAACCTAACATTAAAATATCACATTGAAACTCCAAATGAATGTAAAAGCAACGAAAATGGTGTATTATAATGTGGTTAATGGCATCTTTTTACTAAGTACTGTATGAATGAAGGCCAGTATGACGAATACCAATACTTGCCATTTAGCATTAAATTATAATTGAAATCCATGATTTTTAACATTGAATAGGCTTGAAAAATTACTTATAATTTAAGTAAACTTCAAGTAAACAATCTTTACATAAACCCGTTATAATAAATGCCACATTTAGGACTGGTTCAGATTGTTCTGACTGGCGTTTATGTCTTGTCGAGCTTGATGGTTTAAAAGCACTAGAATAAATGACAACATTTTCATATACTGTAAATCTAAAACGAATGCTGTGTTAAGTACGTGTAACATTTTTAATGCTGTAAACAGGACTTTTTTTCTCTCTTTTTTTTTTTTTACTGTTTTTATTGTATTTTTTAATAAATAAATGCAGCCTTGGTGAGTATAGAGACTTCTTTCAATAATATAAAACATTTTTACAAACCCCAAACTTTTGAATAGTGCCTTGTGTACTTTGTAGTCAGGATTTTAAGCATCATGGATGTCATGTTCACTGAAAAAAAAAATAGTAAAATTAACTTTACTTTTTAAAATAAATTTTACTAACTTGGCCAGTAAAGGGTTGCTTTATTTCTACTTAGTTGAAGTTTGCTTTGCAACACTTTTTACTCAAATAATATCACACTGAATTAAACTGTGAATTAAACTGTGAAGTAAAGTGTATGCTTTACTTAGACACAGAATGTCACAAAAGTGGCAAGTTACTAAACCTAACAACAAAAGAAATGATAAAAAAAGGTTAAATAGAGTTGTAAAACAGTGAAAAATCAAACTTAATTATTCAAGCTCCAGTGCATGATTGGAACACCAGTATCAAAAAACTTGAGTAGTTTCACTTAATTTTATAATGTTGATATTTATGAATTAATTTCTACAAGCTTAAATTGAGTATCATGACGTTTAGGTGCCTAAATACTTTGTGTATTGTGCCATATTGTGTATTCCTTTACTTGGGTATGCTTATATCTCCCTCTGCTTAATGACACTGGATATCATCATTACAATTTGGAAATTCAATATTGTGTCTGCTGTTTACATGCCGAAGGGTGACATATGTAATGTGAAAAGAGATGAGCTGAGAATACACATTAAATTTATGAAATCACTTCAGGTGAAGGGTTTAATTTGTGCGCCACACCAAACAGAAATGCAAAATAATGCCTTCTTTTAAATCCTCCATTTGTCATTGCTCGGACAAACAGGCAGTTCTGCCCCAAACTCGCACGATTGGCTGAGCAAAATGTTGTTTTTGTACCAGATCAGGCCATTGAAACCAATTGTGATTCCGGTAGTACCACAGAAATTACACACTTCACCTTTAAGCCATCAGGTTCATGATAACCAAACAAAGAACAAAGCTGTACTTGTGCCGCTCCTGGGTGGGTCTTACCCCACAGTTCACAAAGGTGTTAATGCACCGCAGATCTGTCAAATATCTCCTGATCCCTTTTCCGAGAGACTTTCAACTTTAAAACTGGTATTTTCATGAGAAATTACTGGGTAATTACCTCTCTTATCCTTTCATGCCTCTCATAACTTGCATCTGTACTGAATCCGTGACAGAGGTGTAAACTCAGTTGGTGGTTTGAAGAAGGTAGGGAGGGAAGAATAACACTGGGGTTCAGGGTTTAGCCCATCACTGCTGCTGTCATGACTCAGAATTGGAGTCTTTTGCGTTAAAGGTGCTTAAGGGGCAATAGGCGAGACCACACTGCAACAGGCCTCCGCTTTGATCAGCGAGGGACCACAGGAGCAGGCACTGAGACAGTCAGGACCCTCGCATACTCCATTGTTTCGACGCAGCCTGAGGGACCCGCTCAGGGCCCAAAGAGTTCGGGACATGATGTCATTGGCCCCAACTAGACCCCCAGGGACCTGCAAACACCTGCCTTCCGCCACAGCTGGGGAATTCTGCAGCTAAATATAGCGAGCAAATTAAGGCAAACAAACCAAAACAAAGACATATAGCGCCGATGGCATACTCCATTAAGCGCGACTTCAGAAGAGAATTAGACGAGAACTGCAAGGGCCTGTCTGCACGCTCAGCACCTGAACAACACCTGTGGCCTGAGATCATGCAGAACAACATGTAGTCCAGGTTGTTGGAATTCTGATTTAAAAATCTGCTTTAGAAAGGGTAGAGGGACAATACAGGCAATAATCAAACCAAATCACATAATAAAGATGCTGTTAGAGTGATGACGTTTGATATGTACTATGACTGTTTAATTCTTAAACAAGAAGCAATGTTTCAGACTAAATGTGATCACTGGTTAAATAAACCCTAGCGATTCCTCGAGCAAGAGAAGACTCATGAGTTCCAAAAAGCAACCTCTCCACTCACATACTCTGGCTTGAAACCCCACAAACACAGAGACTACGACCGGATCGGATTAAGAACGATAATCCAAACATGGAGTAGATTGATTCCATCAACACACCAAAGCTTGCAGTTCTATACTTCTTCCTCGGTCGACATTTTATTCAGTAAAGTAGGCAGTTTTTACATATTTGCTGTTTAATGTTAGAAATGAACAAAAGGTTTAATGTTTGATATATGCGTATAACCAGGCCAGTAAGATCTGGGTAAACCTCACTCCCCTGGCATCAAGAGGCGTTTTAGCGACTGCCGCTGACGACTGCAATCTTTAGCCTCTTTGTTAGCACCAGCTTCGCACGCTGGAGACCCCAGTTCGAATCCCGCTCGGAGTGGGTGGAGTCGAACTGGTTACATTTGGGGCCGTTAATCCGGATGGGAGTTTTGTTTAGAGGGATGAGTGTAACGGATGTAGAACAGTAAGCAGTGTTGGGGATTAACTAGTTACATGTAATGTCGTTACGTAGATTAATTACAAAATAAATGTAACTGTAATCTGTTACAGTTACCGAGAAAAAAAAAAGTGTAATTACAGTAATTTTTGAAAATGTTAACAATTGCAAAGGGTGCTATCTCAATATTTTCTTGTAAAAAGCTAGGATATGAATAATATTAATCTGTTGCTTTGTCTGTTTTTTATGTGCACAATGCCTACTGCCATTAAAAAGGCTGTTCAGTAATGTGGAGCTATTTTGATGCTTTTGATTGTTACATCAAGTAAAAATAGGTGCTCATTTTGTGGTGTGCTTTAAAATTAAATTATCATCATCTTAATTCAAGTGGTGAAGGATTTTAAAAGACAACATAATACTACTGTAATATTAACCCGGACTGGTTTAAATGTTTGAATATGATTAATAGTTGAAAACATCTGTTAGAAAAGTAATCAAAAGTAATCAGTTACATTACTTTTATAAAGTAATTGAAATAGTTACTCTACTGATTACATTTTAAATAGGGTAACTTGTAATCTGTAACCTATTACATTTCCAAAGTAACCTTCCTAACACTGCCAGTAAGAGCATCCATTTTAACACACCTGCCTCCCACGCCAGGGACCCGGGTCAGAAACCCTAAGATCAAGCGGCAACCTCCCGCGATTTCTCTTGAAGCCAATACGGAAGTAATGTAAACTGCAGTTCATCGACTGGCCATTAGGGACAGGCTCCAGAAGGGAATAGAATCTCATTGAGCTCCATGTTAGAGAAAAAACATGTTTACAGCCTGGTACAAATTGTGGTTTTGGCCTATATGGCTAATTTTGACATTCATGACAACTGTGAGGAGGGTGAATTTTTTTTATAACTCATTCGTTTACGTTATATAAAGCCCTAAAGTTCTGCATAATTAGGGGCATGCTTTGAGTGACCGTCTATAGTCATTGTGTCACCAAGCTCTGCCCACATCCCGCCTATTTGCCCATTTTCTGTTACCTGGAAGTGACACGCGATGACTCGTTTGCAAGATGGCAACTCCCAGCTCGCCCCTACTTTGAGCTTCAGAACGGCTTATAGGAATCCTATGGGTGAGGTCACGGACACTACGTCCATATTTTTTTACAGTCTATGGGTTACATGCAGGCAAAGCTTTGATCGCTTGTTTATGCTTCTTCTCTGTTTGGTTCCAGGGAATCTGTACTCTTTCAAAAGATGTGCAATAGCAAGCCCTACCATATAATGGTGGAAAAATGGTTTGCGTCAATGGCAGGGGAAGAGTTAATAATGGCAATGAGACAGGGTCTTTAAATGGCATATGGGAGAGGGATTTTTTTTTTTTTGAGTCGAAGGTTCAATGGTTGCTGCAAATGAGTAAACTTTGCAATAAAACCCAATTTTCCAATGTTTTCTCTTTTCCAGACCATCCTGGAAAACATGCACCTTCGCTGTAAGTGCCATGGACTGTCAGGCAGCTGCGAAGTAAAGACCTGCTGGTGGGCGCAGCCTGACTTCAGGCTGTTGGGGGACTACCTGAAAGACAAGTACGACAGTGCCTCCGAGATGGTGGTGGAGAAACACCGGGAGTCCAGAGGCTGGGTGGAAACACTACGCGCCAAATACGCCTTCTTCAAACACCCCACCGAGCGAGACCTGGTGTACTACGAGGGATCTCCCAACTTCTGCGAGCCGAACCCGGAGACGGGTTCGTTTGGTACCCGTGACCGCGTCTGCAACGTGTCGTCGCATGGCATCGAGGGCTGCGACTTGCTGTGCTGCGGCCGTGGCCATAACACACGGACAGAAAAGCGTAAGGAGAAATGCCACTGCATCTTCCACTGGTGCTGCTATGTCAGCTGCCAGGAGTGTGTAAGGGTCTACGACGTGCACACGTGTAAGTAAGAGCAGCATGTAGAGGAAGAAAGGGACTAGTAGACACTAAACGATGGAAAGCAAGAAAAGGAGAGGGAGAGACTGAGAACACACACACGATAGTGGCACTTCTGTGGTAGAACTCTTTACTAATGTGCCCTTTTTGATCTGCCCCAAAAGAAGCCCACCATGAGCATCATGGTTACTACTGCCATTCCTCTCACTCTATTTTTGTGGCACGCATTACTTCTGCAAAAGAACAAAATGCCTTGTTATCATTCAGTCTTTTTTATCTGTAACACCATCTCTCTGATCATCTCGCCCTACTGCCCAGGGGCCGAAACGGGATATGTTCACCTACAACCAATGACACTAGGCACGCATGAAAGAACAAGAGGAGGGAGGGAGGGAGGGAGCGAGGGAGGACGACGAGAAACTCTCGGTTAACTACTGAATGCTGGGTCTCGAAATATGCCCTGCTATACTACTGAATCCAATGCAATGCTCATCTTTTCCCTCGTGGTCTCAGAGGTTTCCTCATCCAAGGACATATTGTACACTACTACCACATTCCCTATAATCATAAATGTTCAAAACGTGGAACATATTGCCGTTTGCTACATAACACGAAACTTCTGTTAATTTGCTGTATACAGCAGTTGGGATGCAATCGATAAATTAGCGTAGAATGCTGTGGGCGGTGCAAATGGGAAAAGGCATTGTGGGTACCTTTAAGATTTCAGTATAATTTTTTTTGCAGAACATGTACATGCAAAGCTTCTTCTGGCAACTGTTCTGGATGAGCGCATGACAGCAGAATGCGACAACACACTGGGCTCACGTGCACCCGACCAGTAAAATTTGCACTTACAAAACTACTAATGAGCATACTAATTCTAGAGATTATGACGTTTATTTTTAACATATTCTTTTTGATAAAGCTCCTCATATATGACTGTGAAGGCACCATTTCAACACTTCCCTAATGAGAAGTTTGCGTAGAGGAAGGAGAACAAGTGAATAGGAGGAGTATAGGTAAAGAAATAAGAAATAAGAGGGGAAATAAAGGAGAGAAGTGGCAACCCGATCTCATGAGATTTTACGACGTGGCGATATCATATGAATTCATACGGAAACGTACTTTTGGAAAAAAAGTATGCATGACGGTGCATCCCTAAACTCAACCATCAGCGGGGCGCAAGTAGATCCTACGGAAATGAACGAAGATCGTACAATTTCATACGAAGGAGCCACCAATTCGCCAAGACAGCTGAGAGAGTGTGTTGGAAGTGGAGGACTGCTGTGGGTTTGAGTGTGTGATACATGGAGGAAAGACTGGTGGAGGTTTCCATACGACATGTTCTGACAGTCCCACACGCTTCCCGTTAATTAAGTTTAACTACGCAATGCTACTTCACATCCACACCGATCCTTGAGGAGCCCTCTCTCACCGGTCACATCTAGACTCGCTTTTCCATTTCTCCTTCCGCTATATCCAAAGTTTTGTACAAAGCCTTTAAAAGTTCATAATTCCCTTTTTATTTTATAATCTGAAAATGTTATGTTTTTATAAATATTATTTATTACACAATGTATATATCTGTATGACTGAACTAAGATTATATATTTGAAGAACAAAACGGTCTCATGATTTTGCTTTTTAATATAAGATTGACTGTTGCTCTATTGATCTATATATTATGATATATGTAGCCTCCTTTAAAATGCAATACGGATAACACTTTTAACAAGCGATTATTTTCTCCACGGTGGCATAAAAATAAAATACTGTGCTACACTGGCACGCAGCTAAATAAAGGGTTTAATCTACCTGATCACAATTATCTGAACTCCATGTCTGCATCTACTCTGTCATTCCAGCGCTGACATCATCCTGTAGGTTTGCAGGCGGACCTCTGGTGTCTCAACTACAGTAGCTCAATAAAATGACAGAGTAAAGCATGACACAATGCACTATACAAATATTGACTGAAATAAAACATATTTTACCTGTTCATGCAGATTATTCGGTATCATGCAGATATTATTATGGCTCCTGGTGTTGTATGCACAGGACAATTTGAATGTCACACTGTTATTAACCCTCTGATGCCGTTCAGTCATTTTTGTAGATTATATTACTTCATCGCAATGGAACAAAACTTGGTAAATGTTTTAGCATTTGCCTGGTGAAAAAATAATAATCATGGACATGATGAGGAAAAAAACAACAACAAAAAACAGTCACACCTGTACTGTTCACAGTCAAAAATGACTGCATTGAAAACAAATGGGAAGCAAATTTCCCAAGAGGAAACATTTGGTACAGCGCCTCCAAACAAAATCTGATTGAAAGCTCATTTTTTGAGATATCAACCTAAAATTTGAAACACAACATTTTTAGATTTATGGTTTTGATTTTCTCACAGTTCTAGAGTATTTTTTTTTTGGTTGTAAAATATATATTTCATATAAAAATGTTAAAGCAGCACCAGGTAACTTTTCAACCTTCATAATATATTTTCAAGACTCTTCTGATGATACATCGACTTACAATAGGTTGAATGACATGTCTGCCATAGCCTGACGGGGTCTGTATCATTTTTAATCTTAGGGTTTTGGGTAGTAACCCGAGAACAAAGAACTACAAACTTCGACTGCTTTAAGGCATATACAAGTTTGGTAAGTAAATACATAAGACGTACAAAATCGTATTTTAGGATAACTAACATGTCTGTGATATCTGTTTATCAAATCTGTTTATCTGTTTATCAAATTTGCAAATTCATCTATGGTAGCTTGATATTATAACATTGACAATATATGGTTATTACCTTCCACTCAAACATTGAATTGAGGTATCATATAGATTCTGTAAAACGGTAACCAATAGACTAGGCTACTATAATGACGCTGGTTTGTAAACGTGAGCATCGCAAACATTTGGCGTTTGAAAAAAAATTAAACCCATGAAATGATATTCATATGACATGCTGAAATATGTGCCACTGTACCTGGGTTGAAGACATTTCACACGCGACGCCAGAAGAACACCTGCATGTGAACTCCTCCTACAGCGTTCAGGGCTATCATGGTTGTCATGTCAACAAATGTAGGATGACAGCGTTTACGACAGTAGTAGAGGACAATACTGTTTCCCAACTGCAGGGGGACCCCGAGAGCAAAACCTACCTGGTGCTGCTTTAAATATAATTATTGTGCTGAACACAAAACAAGATATTTTAAAGGTGCACTATGCAACTTTTCGTCCACTAGAGGGCGCCTATTTTAAACGGCTCGCGAGTACCGGGACTTTTATTATGACGGGACACAGTCGCCGGGCGCCCACACTTCCGCTTTTTCCGGTCAGGTAAAAACAGCTATTTTTATCATATCAGATACATTTAAGGGGCCAAGGGCTTCGGCCATCCGTCCACTCTCTTCCCTGAGCTGAAATGAAGTAGTGGGCTGTACTTTCCACACGATTGACATCAGGTTCAAGGTTCAAGTACGCCAGGTTGGCTGGTGGTTATGTTGCCCGCACACCGCCTCCCATGGCCGAGACTGGTATTACAATGCCTGTCGGGCCGGGGCTAGTAATGCTATATCTTCTTCTAAAGATATTCTAAAATATCTTCTTTTGTGTTTAGCGGAAGAATTATATTTATACAGGTTTGGAACAACTTGAGGCTGAGTAAATGATGACAGAATTTTCATTTTTGAGTGTACTGTCCACTCTAAGCATACAAACTTAAGCTCCAACCGTTTCAATATTTTGGACATTTAATTTTCAAGTCTATGTTAAAAAAAACATATTAACTTAAGACCGAAACAATGAGCTCATTGAAGTAATGAATACATGTTAACAAATGACTAGACTATATAACAGAATTTAGCATTATAATATAGTACATTCATCTCATTTATATACAAATATATACTGCAGTCATTTTTGACCATCACATGAGCAGAATCAGAGAGTTAAAAACACTGACTGTGAAAAGGAAGCAAGTGCATTCCTTTTCTTCCATAGAATCACATCAAGCCTCAGTGGGGAAAAAAAGCTAATTACAACATAACAATAACGTCAGTCATTTATTGCAATTTTAAAACCACATTTTAATAAGGGAATCATTGAAATCATTGATTTATATTTATATTATCAAGGAAAAATATATTGCATTATTTAGCTCCTTAAAGGGACATGCCATGAAAACATAATATAGCATGTTATACTCCAAATGTTTGGCAATAAGGACATCTCCTACAAAGTACTAATGTGTGGCATGCAGCCCAAGATCCAGAACAAACACAAAACTCTGCATTTAAATTTAAAAAGCAAGACTTTTTGGTGTGGTTCAGTTACTATTACTTTCACAGTTCAACAGTAAAAGTCATAATGGAGTCATAATGTTCTTCTTAATTCTTCTGAGAGAGACAAAGAAAGTATGCATGTAAGCGAAAGAAGAGGAGACTTCAAGGCCAATGTAAAGTATCTCGCCACTGTTGGCAGAGTGGCAGGGGGGAGGTAGGTAGGTCACGGGTCTCCGTCCCGTACACAATTCTTAAGGCCACCATGTTACCTATTCGATCGAGTTGAGGGGTATTTCATATACCTATGGGACTATGATCTTTCCTATGTTCCTGACATGGAAAGTCCAGAGTAAATTAAGAAGGACAGATAGTTCCCTTTCTTAAAAAACAAATGCTCTTCTTGTCAGAAAACAATAAAAGCAATAAACAAACTACAACAATATACTGGCATGATAAAGGCACAGGAGTGAGAATTTCAATATTGTTATTGACGGGCACTGACTAAGATAGTAAGTCCATCCATGACAAAGGGAAAAGTGAGCTGAGGATTTGGTCGAAGAATTTCAGCATTGCTAAATTCTAAATTTACACGTCTGGACAAGTTTAGGAGTAAGGCATCATTGACAGGAATGGTTCACATCAGTAAATACACGTCATAAATGATACATTTTATATATACATAAAAACCCTATTGATCTTCATATACATGCATGTACTATTTCAAAACCCCTGTACAAGTATGAGACCCTATGTACAGAGAAAATCGAGGAGCTAGTGTTGAACGGGGGGCAGTGCTGTGTAGTACACTATACTTGAGGAAAGTGAGGGATGCTGTAGGCACTTCTGCTCTCTCTCAGTTTCTCAAGTGCACTCAGTGCTTTCCTGAATCCTTTAACAGCTTCTGAAAGATATGGTACAAAAACACAAACAGGAAACTTTATAAAACAGTGCACATATATCATTATATTTTTTTATACCTTCTACACAATGCATTCTAGATACCTATATTTACTCAAATTTACTCTAATCTTAGAATATTTTAGGTACAAAATGAATAGTTAGATTAGATTTTAGATTAGATATAGATTTTCTTAGTTTTGACTATGTCACACTGCCTAGGCGATTTGAGTTTTCAAGAGGCTGGTTGGAGGGAAAATGTTAAGCCTTCTGTTAAAATGACTTTTACTGATTGACTGAACTCAGCGTATGTTAGGTTTGCTGTACAACGCAGAGATAAGGTGCAGTTTGCCTTGTTGTATCAGTGCTTATATGCTCTAAATTGGTTTGTTTCTATAAGCTATTAAATGTATGGAAGACTGAATGATGGAGGACTTATAGGCCTAATATTCTTAATATTCTGGAATAGCAACAGTAAATACTTTAATGTATGATCTCGCTTAGATAATTCAAAATTAGCCTATAATTGGATGTGATAACATTGCAGTACAGTGAATGTACTGCAATACATTAATTTAGCTTTCATTACAGGGAAAGCTAAAGTAAAGTTTTATTATGAATAACAGTTATTTTTAGATGATAAAACATACAATGCCGTTTACATGTTTGGGGTTGGTAAGATATTTTTATGTTTTTTTTATGATTTTATGTTCTTATGCTTATTGATCATAAAGAGTAATATTGTGAAATGTTATTTTAAATACCGGTTTTCTATTTTATTATATTTTAAAATGTAATCTATTTGTTTTTAAATCATTACTCCAGTCTTCAGTGTCAATCATTCTAATCTGCTGATTTGCTGCTCAAGAAACATTTTGTATTATCAATGTTGAAAACAGTTGTGCTGCTTAATATTGTTTAGGAAATTGATCCAAAAAATTCACAATACTTTGAAGAAAAAATTTCACTTGATGAAAAAACAATTGTTTGTAACATTATAAATGTGTCACTTTTTAGCAATTTAATGCACCCTTGCTGATTTATATTTATTTATAGATAGATAGATAGATAGATAGATAGATAGATAGATAGATAGATAGATAGATAGATAGATAGATAGATAGATAGATAGATAGATAGATAGATAGATAGATAGATAGATAGATAGATAGATAGATAGAGATAGATAGATAGATAGATAGATAGATAGATAGATAGATATATATATATATATATATATATATATATATATATATATATATATATATTATATATATATATATATATATATATAAGTAGATCGTTCATTCACTTGTCCGAGTAAAAAATTTGCTTGTCCGGAAAAAATATATTTTTTTAAATTGTTGTGTGTGTGTGTGTGTTTGTTTGTGTTTGTGTGGGTGTGTGTGTGTGTGTGTGTGTGTTGTAACTATAATTTTTTCTGAAGCAGTATTCTAACCAGTGTTCAATCAGCTTTGACATATTTAAATCTGCATATTTGTGAATTTTTATTTTTTTATTGAATCATTTCAAATTTGTGATATTTTTACCTTTTATAAAGGGCATTTCCCCCCTAATCTTTTCAAATATAGTCTATGCTTTTAGGTTTAATGTTATACTGTTAAATTTGATCAATACATTAAATTAAATTAAGACACTATAAGGGCTGTTAACAATAAAATTAAATAATTTACACTGAAAAATTACAACTGCATTAAATAATGTTTTGAGATTTGTAGTTTTGAATAGACAAAAAAGAAATGATGGAAAGTATGTTTAAACATGAAACTAAACCTCCAGTAGGTGGCAGCAGGTGGCCGTCTTAATGAGTCATTGAGTCGTTCATTCAAACGATTCATTCAAACACTGAATCGTTCCGTAACACACTTGTTGCTGTGAGACGCGTTACGGTTCTGCTGTGTGTGAATGATTTTCGCTGCTGAAATCGAAACAAAAGCGCTCAATATTGCATCTAAAATGTAAGTGACTTTAAGTGAATGTTAATTAATTGTTTATGAAACTGTCATATGAAAGCAGCGTCATTTTCAGTCGTGATGGTATTAAGGAAACAGCTTAAACGCTCTGGTGTTATAATTTCTCCTCAAGAGGCTGCACGAGCGGCAACAGCGTGACCTTGTTATCGTCATTTCATCATATATTATTATCCACCACTATCGATCGCCACTTACACTAAATTAATGCACAATCATTCTTGCATTTTGGTGATTCGCTAGTTATTTTTTGTTTTAATCAGGATCTTGTCCGTCAGGCAAGTAAAATTCTTTTTCACTTGTCCCTTCAAAAAATCTGCTTGTCCCGGATAAGCGTTAATGTCGAGCCCTGTTATCTATATATTATTATATACTATATACTATTATTTATATTATTATTATTTATTTAAAAAAAAAATTAAATCTTACTGACCCCAAACTTATTATAATTTTTTTAAAATAAAAAATAAAAATTTCTTCTACCTCTGAAGCATTTTGTGCATGAAGGAAAATTTTATTTAACCAATGGGTCACTTTTTACAAACCAAACACCAAAAAAACTATAGTTCCACTGAATGCTGAATATTCTGTTTCGTTCAATATGTCACATTACAGAAATCCAATGCACTTCTATTGTGGTTTTTGATTATTTAAGTCTTTCAATCTTTGATCATCTCTAAATTGTGCACTGAAATATTGACAGACAAAAGTAAGGCTTGGTCTCTACATGTAAGTCCTACCAAAACAGCTTTGGTTTGTCTTCTGCATCCTGAGACTATATGGCCCAATCTTTATCAGTGCCAAACCTGGAGAAAAACATGGACAACATGTTAATGAAAACAATCAGTATAATAATGTATAATAATAATACATTTGAAGCCAAATGAGAAATGAACTTACCCTCCTTCTTCTCTCAGCAGTGCCAGGAACTTGTTAACTCTGTATTCCAGAGGCATCTAAAAAAATAAAACATAAAAATACCCACAGGGGTGAAAATTGGAGATAAAAAGGGAAATGACAAGTAAAAAAATATTGTTTTTTGTTAAACTGCGGTATGTTCCTTCCAAGCCCCCTTTTCTCGAAAGTGGCAAGATGTTGAAAAGACAAAAACCTTGTCAGCTATTTAATGCCTGGAGGGTTCGGAGGGGCCCTGAATTTGTCAGTAAGGAGTTGTGAAGGGGCGGCAGTCCTGTCGGGAACGGGAAGTGACAAGATAAATCCAGCAGGCTGGCGTACCTGTTCACCCGGGACAGGAAGATGACGTAGTCTCCTTATCTCCTTACATATTCATTTTCTTTGGTGATGTTTAGAGTGATATTTATGTTGATCAAATAAAAGAAATAAAATGTACTAAAACATCCCGGATTCATTTAATTGCACCATTAAATTCTTTACGCTCTAATTAAATGTCTACAGGAGATGTACAGTAAATTAATTAAGAAGCCGCATACTCTGACATGTTTAATCTTGGTCATGAACACGAATTGCACTGGTAAAATTCCTTTATAGACTAGAATGTGATTTAAGGACAGAGGAAAGCTCTAAGGAGTGAGAAGGCACCAAGGAGGAAAATTAATGAAGGTGTATGCAATAACTTAGCTTTTCAATTGCCTGAGGCTGTTGAAGAAGTGGAAATTACTGAAAGAATAGAGAGAATGGGAGGAAAAAGCAGCGCGGCTGTTTGCAGCATGTCCCGGCAGAATCGGTCTCATTCCTCTCTGAGGGGAAGCGCTCACGCTGCCACATAACTGCATACCACACCAATTACACAGCATCCAACACAAACACCACTGCAACTCCAATTACGCCACCACAAAAACAAGACAACACTAACAAACACCACTGTAATTCTCTTTTTTTTTTAAAGTACTCATTAAAAAAAAATAGAACTAATGGTTTAGAACGTACTAAAAAAATATGCCAACACTGGCATAATAGAGCAGAACGGTGACTGGACAGTTTTGCAGTGGCCTTGGTTCCAGACGTATTATTTTCTCCACAGGGATTTCAAAAATGTCTTCAATAAAGAGTTTTAACCAATCTGGTCTGAGATAAATCACAACATAAATATTGAAGTAAAAAAAGTATATATATATATATATATATATATATATATATATATATATATATATATATATATATATATATATATATATATATATATATATATATATATATATATATATATATATATATATATATATATATATATATATATATAAATATATAATAATTCATTACATTAGAAGGGGGAATCTCCTCAACCACCACCAATGTGCAGCACTCACCTGGATGATGCTACGGCAGCCATATTGCGCCAGAACGCTTACCACACACCAGCTGACTGGTGGAGAGGAGACCATGATGGAGTGATTAGGAGGCCATGATGGACAGGGGCCAATGGGCAAATTTGGGATTGGGATTTTTAACGACCACAGAGAGTCGAGACCTCGGTTTAACGTCTCATCCGAAAGACGGTGCTCTTTGACAGTATAGTGTCCCCATCACTATACTGGGGTGTTAGGATACACACAGACCACAGGGTGAGCGCCCCCTGCTGGCCTCACTAACACCTCTACCAGCAGCAACCTAGTTTTCCCAGTTGGTCTCCCATTCAGGTACTCCCAACCAGTCTTGGGCCACAGGGTGATATGGCTGCTGGCAATATATATATATATATATATATTATATATATATATATATATATATATATATATATATATATATATACACACATACATATATATACATACATACACACACACACACACACACACACACACACACACACCTAAAGCTATTATTAGGAACACCTGTTCAATTTCTCATTAATGCAAATATCTAATCAACCAATCACATGGTAGTTGCTTCAATGCATTTATGGGTGTGGTCCTTATCAAGGCAATCTCCTGAACTCCAAACCGAATGTCAGAATGGGAAAGAAAGGTGATTTAAGCAATTTTGAGCATGGCATGGTTGTTGCCGCCAGATGGGCCGGTCTGAGTATTTCACAATCTGCTCAGTTACTGGGATATTCACGCACAACCATTTCTAGGATTTACAAAGAATGGTGTGAAAAGGGAAAAATATCCAGTATGTGGCAGTCCTGTGGGCAAAAAAATGCCTTGTTGATGCTAGAGGTCAGAGGAGAATGGACCAACTGATTCAAGCTGATTGAAGAGCAACTTTGACTGAAATAACCACTCGTTACAACCGAGGTATGCAGCAAAGCATTTGTGAAGCCACAACATGCACAACCTTGAGGCAGATGGGCTACAAAAGCAGAAGGCCACTCATCTCCACTACAAATAGGAAAAAGAGGCTACTTTGCACACGCTCACCAAAATTGGACAGTAGAAGACTGGAAAAATGTTGCCTGGTCTGATGAGTCTCGATTTCTGTTGAGACATTCAGATGTTAGAGTCAGAATTTGGCGCAAACAAAAAGTGCCAAAAAAAAAGGATCCATCATGCCTTGTTACCACTGTGCAGGCTGGTGGTGGTGTAGTGGTGTGGGGGATGTTTTCTTGGCACACTTTAGGCCCCTTAGTGCCAATTGGGCATCGTTTAAATGCCACAGCCTACCTGAGCATTGTTTCTGACCATGTCCATCCCTTTATGACCACCATGTGCTCATCCTCTGATGGCTACTTTCAGCAGGATAATGCACCATGTCACAAAGCTTGAATCATTTCAAATTGGTTTCTTGAACATGACAATGAGTTCACGGTACTAAAATAGCTCCCACAGTCACCAGATCTCAACCCAATAGAGCATCTTTGGGATGTGATGAAACGGGAGCTTCGTGCCCTGGATGTGCATCCCACAAATCTCCATCAACTGCAAGATGCTATCCTATCAATATGGGCCAACATTTCTAAAGAATGCTTTCAGCACCATGTTCAATCAATGCCACGTAGAATTAAGGCAGTTCTGAAGGCGAAAGGGCGTCAAACACAGTATTAGTATGGTGTTCCTAATAATCCTTTAGGTGAGTGTATACTGTATTTCCTCAAATAAAGACTGGGGCCTTTATTTACCTGAACTGTAGAAGGGAACCGGCTTTTATTTGAAGCAGGTTTTTATTAGGGGCAGGCCTGTATTTCTAATTCCATCTGTTTGAAAAATAATTGCTTTAGATAAACTGTTTTACATTAATAGAGAATAAAAGCGATAGCGTTCGAGTAGACAGATATCATTGATTTTTTAAGAAACATCCGAACATATCACCATTTACAACAACAGCCAGAAAGGCGACAAAGCAATCTCGGTCAGAATTACTGTAGCCTAATCATAATCACCATTGAGACTATGAAAATAGTAAAATGTTTATTCCATGCTTAATTTTTATATTGGTTGCATGAGAGGTTATTTTAGCCTACTAACCCTACTCAGCGCTTTCTATATTGGTTGCATGAGAGAGAAAAAAAAAGCTTCCTTGCACTTAGAGTTGTGTAGCCTACTTAAGTACTTTTTATTTTAATATATATTTACATGAATATTATTTTATACTTTAAAAAAAAACTATGATTTCATTATTTTTAGGGCCGGGACTCGATTAAAAAATTAATCTAATTAATTAGAGGCTTTGTAATTAATTAATCGCATTTTAATTGCATATAAATATTTGACCTGAGAACAGTGAGAATTTTTGAATGATAATTTTTCACATGGATTTTTAGTATACCATTGAATAATGACTGAATACATAAGCTTAATCAACAAAATATTGTTTATTTATTTTAGTCCAGCAGACCAGAGCAATGTTTGCCATTAAGTGCAGCAAAAGCATATTTGTGATATTTGAGGCCCGATGTGCTGCGGTAATACGCAAATTCCTTGTTGTATAGTTTGCACACAACCATGCTCTTGTCGACGCTCCCATCCTTTCGTTTTTTAAAACAAAATTTCCCATCCACGGGGCCAAGCAAAGCAGTCTCATCAGATTCTTCGTTCATGTTCACACTGGTTTGTTGTTGTCGTGACTCGTGAGCGCTAGTAGTTGTTCCAGTATAATCGGTCCGTTGAAACTCATTCATTGAAAAACGTTCCGCGGTGCAAAAATAAGTGTAGTTAAATTGTTTTTTTTTTGCGTAATTCATCTTAATTAACGCGTTAAAGTCCCGTAATTAATTAATCTTAATTAAAACATTAAAGTCCCATAATTAATTAATCTTAATTAACGCGTTAAAGTCCCGTAATTAATTAATCTTAATTAACGCATTAAAGTCCCGTAATTAATTAATCTTAATTAACGCGTTAAAGTCCCGGTCCTAGTTATTTGTCTATCCCACTTAAGCCCCTTTCACACTGCAATTCCGGCAAATACACGCATAATGCGACCCGGCATTTGTTCCCGGGCCGCTAGATTTGGTCCATTCACACTGCCAGCGAAATACCGTAATATGTGCGCTTTCACACACAATGCTTAACGGTCCCGGGTCGAGTTGACACGTGACATCCTGATGTGACGTATAATGCCGAGCGATCTCAGCTTCAGTGCGGATAGTAAAGAGCTCTCGACTGGTCTCGACTTGTGTCCAGTTTGCGCACATTTCTGCTTGTTTAATTTTAGTTTCTTTTGTATACGAACACCCTCTGCGTTTAAAACACCGACTAGCTCTTCTGGCACTGCAGGGTTGTATTATTGTAAAAACAAGCTCTAGGAGTCGCACGATAACTACGTACATGTGCGGCATTAGTTTCGGCTTTTGTTCACACAGCGCTCATCCCGGGTCGAATACCGCAATATTACTAGGTCCCCGATCCGGGTCGAATTCGGTAATCAATGCCGGGACGTGGTTGCTTTCACACAGAAGGCGACCCGGCAATGTTCCGGGAATATTGCGGGTCCGACATGCAGTGTGAAAGGGGCTTTAATGACGCATCTGCACTATCTGTAGGCTTTTGCGCGTGAGGGAAAAAAAAGTTAACTTCCACTTAAGGATAGTTGTGCACTTTTAAACACTTTTTATTTTACTATATCTCTTTACATAAATATTTTTTATACTTAAACTATAATTTCGTTATTTTACTAACCTAACTAATCACTCAGCGCTTTCTAAATAGGTTGCATGGAGGGAAAAAGCTTTCTTCCATTAAGAAGAGTTTTGTACTTTTAAGCACTTTTTAATTTAATATATTTCTTTATATACATATTATTTTCTACTTTATATATATTATTTTCTACTTTAAAAAACAATAAATTGTTTTTATATTTTCATAATAATTTTTCTAACCCAAATAATGACTCAGCGCTTTCTATCTTTGCATGTGAGAGAAAAACGTGACTTCCTTCCACTCGAGTTGTGCACTTTTTTTAATAGCCTATGTCGCTTTAAATCATTTGTTTGTACTTAAAAACCATAATTTCGTTATTTTTCTGACCCAACTAATTACTCATCTGCGCTTCCAATAGGTTGCATGCACTTTTCTCGGAGATATAACATTTTGATTTTGCATATTGTTTTTTAAACGGTCTTTGGTGTAGCCTAGTTCATATGACCACTTTACAATATTTCATCAACATAGTTTATTTTGAAGCCTATTCTGTTTTCTTGTACAAAATAAAGTATTTTAACTTAAATGCAGAGTAAGATGGATTAAAAAAGACGAGGGGTGAAGATCAATATTTGTGTAGACTGACTGGCACGGTATTTTTACAGACATCACATCTCTCCTATACAGACTACAGTAGACTATTTAAAATGGCATAAATGCATCAGTTATATACTCAATTTAATTTACAGAGCAATCCCAACAAAGTTTTTAGGTTAACTATAGAAGAGACTAATATATGATTAGTGTATGTCACATCAGGATGGTTGCATGATGTTGGTCAGCCTTCACGGCACAACCTTACTGTACATTACGATGCATTGAATGCACATTAAATGAAAGGCACTCAGAAGATTATCCACAGATTTTTTGTTCGTACTGACCACGCCCCTGGCCACTATCAGAGGCCCGGCGTTTAATTGACTACAGGCTTTTATTTGAGGAATTACGGTATATATATATATATATATATATATATATATATATATATATATATATATATATATTCACATATATATACACACACACACACACACACACACACTAGTGACTTATAATGATTGTTTATAAGTATTAAAACCTATTTTGAATAGTAGTTCTTCACCGTGAACCTGGCAAATTAAAAACGTTTTATATATTTTTAATGTATTTTAGATATGCTTAAGCCATTAAGCAGCTAACATTATTGCACAATATTTAACACAAGTCTGTTTTGGCAGGGAAATTGAAACGCTTAAGTCAACTCCACAAGCAGGCCACATACACTAAATTAGATGCAGATGAGGAATATTGAGTTCTGTTTATTTGTGTGTGTCAAGAAAAAAGGCACATCTGGAGGGGCTTGTTTTCATTATGATGCCATAAACTAATTGAATTTGACAGTGACTCAAACCGCAGATGATTTCACAGGAAAGCTGTGACTCAGTGAGTCGTCTAGACAACCCGCAGGGTGAAAAGGTCTTTCTGTGTCTTACCTGCAGTGACATCTCAATAAGCATCTGCAGCTTCTTAATGCCCAGCCACATCTTTTGTCCTTTCACCTCTTTTGCAATAGTTGCTCGCTCTTCTTCCTGGAAGCCCCCAAGAAGCTGAAAGACAGAAGGAAAAAAGTCAGTTATGGATCCAGAGACAATCAATCAAAAACTATGGTCATATTCTAATATACATATCATATGACTTACTTTTGTAGAACACAACAATTGTTGTTGGCCATACAATAAAAGTCAATGGGGTCCAAAACAAAATAGAACCCATTGAATTTCACTGTATTGGCGGCAAATTGTTTTTATTAAATACTGGATTTTACAAATTATATTATTTTCTGTTCAACAGAAGAAATAAAGTCATACAGGTTTTGAACTAGCCTGACAAGCCAGACCCCCATCAAGATGTTTGGTCTGGAAACTCACCATTGACAGGGCTCAATCCGAGGGGCGGGATATACGATTGTCTTGTAAACTCCCTCTGCACGCGATAGGATAGCGCTACAACCAACCAGAGCAACGTGAAGCGGAGCTCGTTGATAGATTAAACATTCGCTGTATCCGGTCAGCAAAACTCTGAACACATCTTCCCTTTTTAAGAATGACTTCAGTGCCATTCTTTGTTCTTTTCTCAGAGAAAAGCTTAACTCAAGTCTTCCAGAGTCACGGTCAGAGCTGATTCGAAAGACTGCCGTTTCTGTGTTTACTAGAAGCACACAAGTGCAACTCTGCTGTCACTTTGTTAAGCCCCGCCCACCGACTCTATACACCAGTATACCAGTATACACCAGTATACAACCAGTTTGGTTTTTACAGCTCAGAACTGTATTGAGAGTTGCTAGACGACACTCGCGGCAGATTAGATTTTCAGATTTTTTAGATTTCTAGGCTAGTTTTGAACAATAATTATGACAGAACTGACATTTTTTTAACTATCCTTTTAAAACGATCTGCTTAATGTTTTCTAATGCTTGTTTTCTTCAAGAACTTATATACAAAGTGGCCCCAAAACATATTTGGATACCTAAGCCATACTTAAAATACATCTAGCAAAATGTCAAGGTGTCTTGTTTTTGATGATTTACTGTTCAAATTGATTTACTGCTAATTTTTTCATGGAATGAGAGTGGTTTAACCTTGTAAAGCCTCACGTGTGAAATAATCTAATTTGGTAAATATACTAAATATTAAACCAATATACAGAATATTGAAGCTTCATACAAAATATTTGGTAACACTTTATTTTACAGTGTCCTTGTTACATATGTTACATGTACTTACCATATTAATAATGCACTAACCCTAATTTTATTAACCCTCAACCAAACCCTAATCTTACCCTAACCCTATAGTAAGTTCATGTAGTTATTTATTATTATGCAGTACTTAAATATATAATTACACTGTAACAATGACACCTTAAAATAAAGAGTAACCAAATATTTTTTCTTTTTTTTATGTGCCTATGTAGTTTATGTTTTGGTTCATATTTGATACATCAGGGTTTTATGAAGCTCACACTTGAGAAAGAAAAAAAATCCATCAAAATCTATCAAATATGATACAGCAAGATTTATATGGCACTTTTGGGCCACTGTAGATCTCTTGAATTCTTTCTGTCTCTGAAAGCCTCACCTCCAGGGCCTCCATTAGATGTTCTCCTCTAGATATATTAGGGACGTGGATTGTAGTGCTGAAAGAGTCCAGCATGCCCATTTCCTGCAGAACATCCTTCCTGCTGGTTGTACCAAGAATCAGCAACTTCCGACCCTGCAGTATAAATACAAGCAATGACTTTTATGGCACTTTTTAAAACAATGTAGGTCAAAATTTCTCATTGGCGAATTTTTTGTCGTGCTAGTATAGCCATGCTATGGTGCCTATGTACGTCAAGTAAAGAGGTGGGCCATTCCCAGAGGCCCCAGCGAGCAGAGGGGATTATGGGTCGCCCCCCTGTGGTGTCCAGTTTATGCTAGTGCATGCAGATGAGGTGCCACACAGGCAGCGGGCCTGCCAGGTCCCGGCTCTCTCACAAACCCTTTCTATCGACTCACCCAAAACTCGACTCCCTGCTGAGTGCTGCTCTATGCAGTCTTGATTTGGAGGAAAAGACCCTCAGCTATTCAAAACACCTTACAAACACAGCACAACACCTATTCCTGCCTGACATACACACTCACTGCCACCAGGCAGGCCAACACAAAAGTAGCTTGTTAGGGGAGGCCCACTATGAAAAACCCTGCAGCAACAGCAGCAAAAAAAAACAAATACAAAAAAACACATTATAATTCTTGAGATTATTTAATAAATGTCTAATGCTCACCAAGGCTGCATTTATTTGATAAAAAAAATACTGTCAGATATTATTTCAATTCAAAATATCTGTTTTCTATTTCAATAAAATGCAATTTATTCACGTTATAGCAAAGCTGAGTTTTCAACAGTCATTACTCCAGTCTTCAGAGTCACATGATCCTTCAGAAATATTGCTGATTAGGTTCACAGTTAAAAAACGGTTATGCTGCTTTGTGGATACAGTGACATTTTTTTCATTATTCTCTGGTAAATAGAAAGTTCAAATGAACAGCATTTATTTGAAATAGATTTTTTTTTCTAACATTATAAATATCTTTACTGTCACTTTTGATCATTTTAAATGTACTCTCGCTAAATAAAAGTATTAACTCCTTTCAAAAACATTACTAACCCCAACATTTTAAGCACCAGTGTATATTGAATAATTTCTACATATCTATGATTTTTGACACGCTGTCTTGTTTTTATATTGTATTTATTATTAATGAAATTAACTAGCCTGCTGCTTTTAGCTAACGCACCTAGAATAATTTACTGTTTGCAAGCTAAAATGCTGAGTCAAACGCATATGTCATAACATTTATGAAATGCGAAAATAGAAACACTTCACTAGACAATAATTTTAACACAATGAGTTAACTACAGAGTCAATAATTTGACTTTGGTAACTTCCAAGTGGTCCTACATAAATAAAATTATTGACAGTCTTCACTGACCACAGTCTGAGAACCACCGGTTTAGGATTATACTTGGGTTGGAGGTTTTTAAAGCCCCTAATATTATGGGTGAAATAATAGATTTTAGCAGACTAAAATAACTCTGACATGTCTGTGAATAAATGACCAATGTAGTGAGTGGCAATTTAGAGGAACTCTGTTTTGTGAGAACGTGCTGCCCCCTATCTGTGGCTGCCATTAATACAGGCCATTAAGAAAGGGCGACGTTCTCACCCGAGGAGGAGGTTTCTTCAATAATACCAGCAGAGCCTGCAGCACCAGGTTGGAGAACCGTGGCCCGATGGGAACAAAATCTGTGGAGTGGATAAACATGATTAGAAGATAGTGTTGGGTAAATTTGAGCAAGACCAAAGGCCATTACATTCTACAATGTGACCATTTGAACTAAAACAAGAACAAAAACGGACAAAAGGAGATGAGGCCCCCTACGAATCCCTATAAATAATAAATAGGTTTGATTCTTTTGAACGTATTATCAATTTTGACAGGAAGTGCATCATCCTCGTAGTGATGGACTCACCCAGCAGCCGTTCTATATCGTCCACCACCACACAGCTCAGCTGGGATTTGTAGGCGTCCTCAAATATCTAGAGAAATGAAAACCATAAACACACTATTAAAGGCCAATGGCTGTAATATCACATCCATGTGAGACAACTGCTTTCACACACAGATCTCTTCATGTCTTGACCTAGAGTGACGGGGTTGTTACCTTCTTGATGGCTTGGCATTTGGCGATCTCTGAATAGCCGATCATTTTGTCTGGAGAGCAGATCTTGATGAAGGGGAACTGGGAGTCCTCTGCGATCTTGGCTGCCAGTGCGGTCTTACCACTGTGAGGAGGCCCTGCGGGAGCGGAGAGCATTCAAACTCTCAGTCATATCAGATTGCAGCATTATGGTGCATGTTTGCTTGTTTGAACTAGAGAACAAGAGCATGGAGGAATGCTATTATTGCAGCGTTTTTGTACATGCGTGCAGTGTATGTGGCAACTGTAACTTGTCAAGCTATAGGATACTAATTTAAGGTTATTTGCAGTCAGATACTCCTATACTAAAAGCTACGATTAAAAAGTAGCTAATTACATTTAAGCTAAGGGGTTGTTTTTAAATATACAGTACAGGCCAAAAGTTTGGACACATTACTATTTGTAATGTTTTTGAAAGAAGATTCTTCTGCTCCTCAAGCCTGCATTTATTTGATCAAAAATACAGATTTTTTTTTAAATATTGTGATATATTATTACAATTTAAAATATTTGGTTTTCAATTTATTATACTTTAAATTATAATTTTTTTCTGTGATGCAAAGCTGAATTTTCAGGATCGTTACTCCAATCACATGATCCTTCAGAAATCATTCTAATATTCTGATTTATTATGAGTGTTGGAAACAGTTCTGCTGCCTAATATATTCGATGAAAAAAAGGTTAAAAAGAACTGCATTTAGTCAAAATAAAAACATTTTCAAATAATATACATCTCCTTTACTATAAATTTTTATCAATTTAACGCATCCTTGCTGAATAAAATTATTGATTTATTTCAACAACAACAAAAAAAAAGACTGACCCCAAATTACTGACCAGTAGTGTATATTGTTGTTACAAAATATTTATATTTTTAAAACATTTGCTTCTTTTTTATTTTAATTTTCTTTATACTTTTTATTCATCAAAGTATAAAAAAAAAAAGTATCACAGGTTATGAAAAAATATTAAGCAGCAGAACTGTTTCCAACTTTGAAAATGAATCATATAAGAATGATTTCTGAAGGATCATTTGACACTGAAGACTGGAGGAATGATACTGAAAATTCTGCTTTACGTCATAGAAATAAATGATCATTTAAAGTATAATAAATTGAAAAAAAAAATATTTAAAATTGTAATAATATATATAACAATATTACATTTTTTTCTGTATTTTTGATCAAATAAATGCAGGCTTGATGAGCAGAAGAAACTTCTTTCAAAAACATTACAAATAGTAATGTGTCCAAACTTTTGGCCTGTACTGTACCTATGTTTTAATTCTGCCAACATCTACACACCCTCTCTTAGGGCTGAACGATTAATCAAAATTAAATCAAAATTGCGGTGTGGATTAGTGTGATTTCAAATCACAAAGACTGATTAAAATAAATATATGAGCAGCGCGTTTCAGAGCACTGTGTTCATTCACATGTGAGCAGCTCATGATCTGGTGTTTTCTGGTTGAGAGTAAATGCTGCTTCACATGAACGGCATCTTTGCCTGTGCTTTGCATGAGTTTGGGTTGCTATTATGATGCTACTAGGCAACGTGGGGAAGAGGACGCTGGCGTTGTCTTTTTCGCCACTTCTCCACCGACAAATCATGTTAACTGTACTATTAGATTTAGATTTTATTATGGTTTTGACTAGTCTAACACTCAGAGCTACAATTGGGACTGTTGCTGATTGCTGGTAGCTGCTGAGAGGACGTTGTATGCCGTTCTCCGCCGCTTCTCAGATGTTTTTATTTGAATTGTTGCGGTTGGTTCTGGTTTGAAGGACATTTGATGTTGCTCGCTGCTCTCTCTTCTGGGTGTCGGTAGTAATATTTCTTATTTAATAATAATCAAATAATTATTATGATTATTTTATAATTATTGGTACATTGAAACATTCTCACAAAATGATGGCCAAATTGTGCAGCCTTAAAAGCCCAGCAAACAAATAATAATAAAAAAATTGCCCCCAAACCATGCAGCCTTACTCTCCCAAAAACAAAGACATATCAGAAAAACGTGTGTCTCACAAAACTCAAATAAGCAGTGACTGACACGGCACACAATGTTTTGAACAACAATCAATTATGATATTAATGCTTATGGCCGCTCACATCAAATTCAAGACACTGGTGCTCGTCTACAAAGCAACCACTGGCTCTGCACCAATATACCTAGACTCGCTTGGACTTACACACCCTCCAGAAGCTTACGTTCTGCAAATGAACAATGCCTCGTAGTTCCATCCCAAAGAGGCATGAAATCTCTCTCACTGACCTTTTCCTGGACCATTCCCACCTGGTGGAACGACCTGCCAATCTCAATTCGTGCAGTTGAGTCTGTAGCCATTTTCAAAAAGCATCTTTAGACACATCTTTTCCAACTGCACCTGACCAATAAAGTCTAGCACTTAACTATCCAATTAAATGTTTTGTTTGTTGGGGGGGGGGGGGGGGGTAAGTCTTCTTACAGCACTTTCAGGTTGTTGCCCTTGAATGTTTCGTTGCTTCTAGTGCTCTCCCCTTTTTGTAAGTCGCATTGGATAAAAGCGTCTGCTAAATGATTAAATGTAAATAAATGTAAATGCTTATTGAATATTTTAATTCTGTCACTGTACTAAATAAAATGAGTAAAGTCACCATTTTAATTAGTTGACCCCTAACATTGTATTTGTATATGTCTATGTTTATGCATGTGAGGTTTGTGTGTAAGACTTGCCCTCTAGAAGCACAGATACTAGCGGTGTGCGTTCACTGTTCTTGGTCTGTTGCACCAAAAGGTTTCCATCTCCCAATACGTCAGACACAGCATTGCCCCATTTCACAATACCATTCATGATGTAACTGCAGTAATCCTCCTGATTAGTGCCAAATGCCTTTAGAGAGAAATGCATTAAATATTAAAGCAATAATAAAATACTTTATTTACTGCTAAATGATCAATAATGATACTGCATAACATTTTTTAAAAAACATTTAAGATTCAGTCTTAGACTTCATGCCGACAGTGAAGTTTGCCAACAATATCTAATAAGGGGATTTTGAGTCAGCCTATCATTATACAAACTGAATACACAATAATAGAGAGGGGACTTACAGGCTTGATGTCATTATTCAGAGAAGCCCAGAAGTCACTCCTGCTGACCTGCAGAGTCAGAGCCTTTTCTGTGTCCACCTCTACTTGAGTAGTGGCCTACAGGAACAAAAACACACAGATTGATCCACAAACTCATCTCACTTAATCAAAATGAAAGGTCTAGGAGCAAGCAAGAGAAAGAGAGACCTATTACACCTGTGTAAACCATCAAATATGGGAGAATTATGTGTCAACACCATCAAATATGGGAGTGTGTGAGCTTGCTGCTAACACAAACACACACATACACACACACACACACACACATTTTATCCATAGACTTCTCGACTGCTTCTAAAATTGTAATCTTGTTCGAGAAGTTGTTTCACTTTGATATGCATCCCAATACTGAAGAAAAGACCTGACGCAATGCCAACTTTATTGTTTGTTGTTTTTTAACTAGAGTTGGTTTAGTTTAAATCAGCCATAATAAGTTATGATTGTGGAGGTGTAGGCATCAATGATATGATGTGATAAGACCTTGATGTGACGGTTCATGGCAGTCGACTGGGCAGCCCGAACAAGCCCTTCCAACTCTGCTCCACTGTAGTTCTTGGTCTCGAAAGCAAGCTCTTTTATGTCAACGTCCTTGGCCAGCAAGTTTGACTGCCTCATCTTTGATGTGTGTATATGCAGGATCTGAAGACGGCCGGTCTCGTCAGGCAGGCCTGGAGAAGGACTAAAAGTCAATCAGTTGTTCAGGCCACCTTGAGTATGTGATCCATGATGGCTACTGTAGTTCTCACCAATCTCCATTTTGACCTCCAGTCTTCCCGGCCTCAAGAGGGCTTCATCAATCAGGTCAGGCCTGTTGGTCATCCCTTAAATAAAGTATGATTAAATGATGAACACAAAAGCCGAAGCAAAAAACATTAAATATGTAACAAAAAAATCATGCATGGTCATTCTTGATGCTGCTCGATCTCAAAGGAAGTTCTCACCAATAACCAAGAGGTTGTTAAGCTGCTCTACACCATCGATCTTGGACAATAGCTGGTTGACCACAGTGTCATGGACCCCAGTGCTGCCCGCCATGCTGCCACGCTGTTTACAGATGGCATCGATTTCATCAAATATGATGATGTGCAGGCCGCTGTTGGCCCCCAACTTCAAAAGACAAACAAAAAAAGACAAAGAAAGTATGTTGTAATGTAATGTAATAAAACATTTTTGAATAGCCTCAAAACTATCTTGAGTTGTCTGCTTAAATGCCAGGTCGGTGAATGGCCTGTGACTGTATAAACTCTGTGACAATGGTCTACAATTAAGACTTATCTCCTTCATCTCAGAGGCTGTCAGAGGCTAGGCCGTAACATTTAGCACAGATGGGAGGCCAGTATGAGTGTGCGTGGCCTCCCGTGTGTCAGGGTGAGGGGTTAGAGATAGCCGAATGCTCTCATTAAGAGGTGACGAGTGAGCTCTTCAATGTCATGTAGTCTCACAGTCTACCAGCACAACATCACACTCAACAACGGCCAGAACCAGCAGTTCTCTGCCAACACTTCATGACACATCACCCTTGGAAAAAAAAAAAAAACTATGATAATGTTTCTAAGCAAACACAAGGCCATTTACAGTAATTCAGTAAGTATATTTTAGCAATTTGGAGTTATTTGTAGAGCTGCTGGAGGGCCCAAAACTGGGAACAGCATCCTTTGAGCAAACCCAAGTTTGCCTGCCATGATTTTTTTTTTTTACTATTGACAGAGCACCCTTTCTTTAAAGTGTCAAATATCAGTGGGTTCCATCACAGAGCCAGATGAATGTAAGGTTGTGCAAAACGTCTGTATGGTCTTTTTAAACGAACAGTGATTTGTGAAGTGCGTGAAAGAACTAAGGTTTTTCCTAAGTGTGTAATGTTTAATAATTTGCATGAAATTCCATATCTGTCTTCGTGTCTTTTCATGATTTCTTACTCTCTTCTGTTCCTCCTCTGCATCAGCAAACAGCTTTCTGATGTTAGCCTCTGACTCGCCCACATATTTGTTCAGAATCTCTGGCCCGTTGACCACCTTTGGCTCTCTAGCATTCAGCATCTTTCCAATCTGACGTGCCATCAGGGTTTTACCACAGCCAGGAGGCCCAAACAACAAGATCCCTTTCACGTGTTTGCAGCCTGCAGAAAGAGAAATTGGTTGGGCGTCAAAAACAGAGGGTATGGAACAACAACAAAAAAACAACACAAAATGGTATAAGCAACATTGAAATACATACTGCATAAGTGCTCTGTATAAGAAAAAGGGAAAATCTTTCAAAATGTCATTACTATAGTATTTTCACTTTTATAGTGTTTTTAACTCTCTTTTTAACACCTTGTGGACATGTGAGTGTACAAATCTTTTTGTCTAACATTTTAAATACCGTCAATCAATTCATAAATATGATTCTATATGTATATCAGTTTTTGGGGAGCTGCACCACATGACACTGTCATTTTATCATTTAAGTCATTTTATAAAATATATACAGTACTGTTCAAAAGGTTTGGGGATGTTATTTTACAATTTAAGCAGTTCTATTTTATTTAACTTTAACATGTAAAGTATTCCTGTGACTTTCTCCAGTCTCCAGTGTCAAATGATCAATTGGTGCTCAAGAAACATTTCTGATTATCATCAATGTGGAAAACAGTTGTGCTGCTTAATATTTTTGTGGAAACCATGTTTTTTTTCCCCCAGGATTCTTTGATCATAAGAAAATTCAAAAGAACAGCATTTGAAATATGCAAATATTAATAATATTAAATAATATAATATTAAATAATAACATGAAATACTTGAAATATTTCATGTTATTATTTTAGTTATATTCACCCATATACAGTGCCTTGCGAAAGTATTCGGCCCCCTTGAACTTTGCAACCTTTTGCCACATTTCAGGCTTCAAACATAAAGAATCAACAACAAGTGGGACACAATCATGAAGTGGAGTGAAATTTATTGGATATTTCAACTTTTTTAACAAATCAAAAATTGAAAAATTGGGCGTGCAAAATTATTCGGCCCCTTTACTTTCAGTGCAGCAAACTCTCTCCAGAAGTTCAGTGAGGATCTCTGAATGATCCAATGTTGACCTAAATGACTAATGATGATAAATAGAATCCACCTGTGTGTAATCAAGTCTCTGTATAAATGCACCTGCACTGTGATAGTCTCAGAGGTCCATTTAAAGCACAGAGAGCATCATGAAGAATAAGGAACACACCAGGCAGGTCCGAGATGCTGTTGTGGAGAAGTTTAAAGCCAGATTTGGATACAAAAAGATTTCCCAAGCTTTAAACATCCGAAGGAGTACTGTGCAAGCGATAATATTGAAATAGAAGAAGTATCAGACCAATGCAAATCTACCAAGACCTGGCCGTCTCTCTAAACTTTCAGCTCATACAAGGAGAAGACTGATCAGAGATGCAGATAACCCAAGAGGCTGCATAACCCATGATCACTCTGGATGAACTGCAGAGATCTACAGCTGAAGTGGGAGACTCTGTCCATAGGACAACAATCATATACACGTATAATCGTATACAAGTCGTATACTGCACAAATCTGGCCTTTATGGAAGAGTGGCAAGAAGAAAGCCATTTCTTAAAGATATCCATAAAAAGTGTTGTTTAAAGTTTGCCACAAGCCACCTGGGAGACACACCAAACATGTGGAAGAAGGTCCTCTGGTCAGATGAAACCAAAATGTAACTTTTTGGCAACAATACAAAACGTTATGTTTGGCGTAAAAGCAAAAATTTCAGTCTCTCGATGTGCAAAACTGATAGAGACATACCCCAAGCAACTTACAGCGGTAATCGCAGCAAAAAGTGGCGCTACAAAGTATTAATTAAAGTATTAACTTAAATTAAGGGGGTTAAAAAAGTTTGAAATATCCAATAAATTTAATTCCACTTCATGATTGTGTTCCACTTGTTGTTGATTCTTCACAAAAAAATTACAGTTTCATATCATTATGTTTGAAGCCTGAAATGTGGCAAAAGGTCGCAAAGTTCAAGGGGGCTGAATACTTTCGCAAGGCACTGTATACTGTTTCATTGAAAGGGTGTACATCAACAGTGTCTTCAACAGTGCTTAGGTGGGTGGTACTTGTCAAAGTAACATCCACATGGAAGGCAGGACCCAAGGTTTCCCAGCAGAACATTGCCCAAAGCATCACACTGCCTCCGCCGGTTTGCTTTCTTCCCATAGTGCATCCTGGTGCCATGTGTTCTCTAGGTAAGTGTTACCGATGCACACAGCCATTCACATAATGTAAAACAAATTGCGATTCACCAGACCAGGCCACCTTCTTTTATTGCTCTGTGGTCAGGTTCTCATGCTCACAGGCCTAGCATTGGCGTTTTCCGCCGTGGACAGGGTCAGCAAGGGCACCCTGACTGGTCTGACATACGCATCCAACTGCGATGCACTGTGTATTCTGACACCTTTCTATCAGAACAGAAACATGATGGATCCATGCTTTCATTTGCTTACGCCAAATTGTGACCCTACCATCTGAATGTTGCATTAGTAATTGAGACTTCTCAAGACTAATTTTCCCGTACTTTAATTGTCCAATTTTGGTAAGCCTGTGTAAATTGTAGACTTGCCTCTTCTTAGCTGACAGACGTGGCACATGGTGTGGTCTGCTGCTGTAGACCACCTGCTTCAAAGTTTGACATTTTGTGCGTTCAGACATACTCTTCTGCAGACCTTGGTTGTAAAGAGTGGTTATTTGAGTTACTGTTCGCTTTCTATCAGCTCAAACCAATCTATGGTTATATGATTATGACATAATGCACAGACAAAAAGTATGGCCAAGTGTCCAATACAACGGTTTTCAGAGTAGGACAAGGGTCTTTTTGATGAGCAATGGCATTTCTGAGACAAGAGCCCTGTTTCTGGTTAACAACATCTGTTGGCTGCCATTTGAAAAGAGCAGGTAGGCTGGAGATAACCAGCAGACCTGAGATGGGAATCAGTATGGCCATTTACACCTGTTGACAGACTTAGGTTGAGGGAGGGCAGACGTCCAGACTTTTGACAGAGGAGAAGAACAAGGCCATGGCTGGGCAGACTGAAATGACCTTTAGGTGGTGGGAGTCTTGGGAGAAACTGGGTGTACTGGTGTAAACTCCCACCCGAGCGCTATAAGACAATAACATACTCAGACACACACCCGCACCTTCCTTCAGCACCTGGGCTCCAAAACGAAGCCCAATTAGGTGCTCACCTTTGTGCTATCAAGACCCGCCATCTCATTAGAGCAGCCAGCTGCCCGAGCCAGAGGCCAACTCCTGCAGCCATCCCACTACAAAGGTCACCTCTCGCACACACACTGAACTCTGTGTGTCTGCATACATGATTAAGTCATCGGACAGTTTACAGGAATATGCCCTTCATAACTGTTAATTTTCGCAGTTTGGCAAGTGCAGAATAGAATAAAATAATAATAACAAAACCTCAAACTAAGTGTTAACATTTATGGATCAACTAACTGATACCACATGTATGCAAAAAAGCAGACTCCTGGTGGCTTTGGAAAACATGGATTGTGTTAAGCTGAAATATTTCGTTATCAGAAATGAAACAAATAAGAGACACTAAATTAAGTCTCATTTCAGAGTTAAAAAAAGTTATAGTTAAACAAAACTGTTCGCACAAATCAGTTGTACTGCAAGTCCAAATCAAAGATCTTTGTGTGTGTGTATGTGTGTATCAAAACTGCATCAGTACGTGATGTGCGAAAAGCCCTTAGATAGAGACAGTCTGGCCATGTATTGCATCATGTTCTAACAAGACGTGACAAGCGATAAAAGGTATCTTTTCCATGTTAATCTCAGTTTTTGACCTAACCAGCCACAACGGTGATTCTATTTTAGAAGAGGTTTCAATTTAAGCGACATGGCAGCTAGAACAACAGCAGACAAATTATTACAATGATCATCTCAAGTACTGATTATGTGTTCTAATAAAAGGCACAATATGCAAGATTTTTGGATTAAAATATCCAAAAACCACTAGAACAGTGTTAGATATTTTGTTGACTTGTGTACTTACATTATCCCAAACGTTTCCAAGAATGTTTAAACCCAGAGAAATAAGCAATTTTAACCAGGACACGGACCGGACATGGTCTTTGGTGTTTCCACGGACACCTCGATCAGGTGTCTGGAAACACCAAAGACACTTTAAAACGCAATTGTTTAGATACATTCATTGACAGAAACCAAATAATTTTATAAAGCTCAACACAGTTAGTCTTATTGTTTAAATCTGGTTTTCTTGATTTACAGCGAGTACCTAGAGCCCTGCAACTCAGTCTGAAAACCTGTTCATTCATTTCCACTGCTCCTGTTACACTTTTGTGGGAACCAATCACAGACTGGCTTATCCACCTGCTGCACTATTGGCGGGTTTAACACGATGACAGATAGAGAACCAATGGGTAGTTGCCCGTAGTTGATCAATCAGATGTGGTCTGATTGGTTGAAGGACAATCCAATTGCATACGGAGTCATTTGAATAATGCTCGTTGATCAAGCCTCTTGTCCTGTAGAAATACAGCCAGCGAGTTTCATGGTTTACCATGCCTAATATCAATCTAGCTTACCACAGTTTGCAACAAGTGTTTTAACCTAACTTTCAACACACTCAAATGTAACTAATATGATAAAACAGCACTGCGTTATACCACATACGCATGACCCGAAAAATCAAGATGGCAGCATCAAGCTACGCCTTTGTTTTGAAAGTTAAAATAATTAATTTTTTATTAAAAAGTAAGATAAAAGTTTAAATATTTCACAGGACCTTTATGGCCATAACAATGGATATTTCACCTCAGATCTTGAAAATAAATGAAAGGAAACTAGAATGTTCAAACTTTGAACAAACAAGTGTATTCAATGAATTGTATCTGGTCTAATGCTTTTTTTTATGGACTATGGACATGGGCTTCCTTATTCAGGATTCATCAACATGAGCACCTGTTGAGAATCAATCTGAAATTCTGTGTATGAAAAATGTTTTTCACACCAATAAGAACACTTGTTCGCAATTACTACTAAAAGAGTCCCAGGGTCTAAATGCTGAGAATGGAACGCAGACAGCAGCTTCAACTGCAAATGATTATAATACTTTCGCTGCAGGAGTCAATCTGATGGGAATTTGTCTGCTGGATAGCATCTTTAACAATTGTTGATCTGTTTAGAGGGTGAATATAAATCATTAAAACACAATCAGACTGCAGTCTGACAATATAATTCAAACTAGGCTTTTGACTGTAAGCCAACAGACAACATAATGTTCTTTCAGGGTTCTATTTAGCAATTCTCTCCTTTATGGTTTGGATGAGGTACTGGGAGGGTCTGAGAGCAGTTGGCCCAATCTTTTAGCCAATCTTATTTAGTTTGGCTTGATTCTCTCTCGTTCGAACTGGAGTCGCAACATTCCGTGATTCATGTCGCTTACAACATGCTGTGCCTCTACTGGCCACTTAAACAGAGAGCGATGTGGTTGAAGAAGGAAAAACAGATATATGTCTTTCCAAGACAAAGACATGGGCGTCACATGTAGCTTCACAGTTTTGTCTTAAAAGCGAAAAAGGGGGAGAAAATCTGAGACTCACCCATCTGCTCCACTATGTCTGGAGGAAAGACTCGTGAGGCGAATGCCCGACGGAAGATGTCCGAGAACTCCTTGTCCAGGCCTCCGATCCCCATGCGCTCAAAGTTCCAGTCGGGGTTGATGATGGACTGCCGAGACCCTCTGGCCTTTGACTTTCCTGGGGAAGAATGAACAAAATCAGGCTGCTGAGGAACACTAAAAGACTAGGGAAAACATATTTTATACGTTTATATAAGGTCATACTCCATGTCAAATTAACTGATGAATAAATCATTGGGGGAAAATTGGGGATAAATCATCATGAGGAACCTGAGGTGAAACCACATGCGTTCTCACTGCCATCTAGTGGTACATTTTGGTTGTTACATTATTTGAAGTCTGAACATTTTACTGCTCATTGAGTTATTCAACAAATCAGGCAACAGAACTGAAACAAAAGTTTATCTACAGAGGAATTATTTTGAATTAATCTATTCAGTCATGTTTAGGTTTAATTTCTCCATTTAAATTTTCCCCTTGCCTTTATCTCAGTCTAGCTCAACACGCAAAATAAAAAATGTATACAGTCATGTCAAATAATAATACATTTAAAAATCTAAAATCAAAATATTATTATGATTTAATAACCACTACAGGATGCTTTCAGATAAATTTCAGCTTCATCAATGAAACAATATGAAAAAATATTTAGTCAATGGTGTTGAAAAAAATAATAATATTAAAAAAAACTTTGTTTCTTTACAATCATTTCAATTGAGCTAACATATGATAGTTGACACAGAAAATAATGACCTACAAATATTTAATACATTTTTAATAATAATAATTACTTTAAAAAAAAACAATTAAACTAATCTGTATCCTGCTTGGTTGCTTTTGTTAACTAAAACGATTTAAAAAATGTATGTTAATTGAAAAAAGTTTAAATTAAATATAAATATCATCAGAAAAACTTAAACTAAATGAAAATGTTGCCTTGGCAATAAACTGAAATATGTTTAGGTTAAAGCACTAAAATTATTAACTAATTATTAAATAAGCAAAAACTAAAACTAACCAAAACTAATAATTAAATAAAAATTAATTAAACCTAAACAGCAATTTAAAAAAACTAATAAAATTCAAAGAGATATCAAATTAATAAAAAAATGAACTAAAATAAACATTAAAACTAAAAATAAAAGTTAATTTTAAATATTTAAACTCAAACTAAAATACTGGTATCCTGCAAAAAAATAATAAACACTTTTTTTTTTAACACTGTTCATGACATTTACTAAAGAAAATGTTAGCAAATATGACAATGAAAAAAAATTACATTTTAAGGGATACATAGAAGATCTCTGACTTTAGGGACATTTCAAACTGTTCTCAAAACAGTTGGTGAGATGTTAACAGAAGACTAAAAATAGAGGTGGTAATGAATGTGTGTGAATGAGGCAAGGTACTGATTATGCTTTTTGTTTTATGTTCTTGTTCTTTCTGTTACATGAAAATAAATGTGTGCATGTGGGCAGTTAACATGTAAACTGACTAAACACATTTTATAATTCTGATAACTCTAAACAGTACATAATATGAAATGGTATAATTCTATAAAGGACATTCCAGTGAATCGTGATTAATATCAAAGTGGTGACTGTCAAAACCAATATTAATGTGACATGTTTCATCCCAAGTCTCAAGAATTAGTGACCTATCTAGTTAAGCAAGCCATGACAAGTTCACTAGCTGCTGAAAATCTTGGCTTCTCCATGGGAGGTCCTTAAGTTAACAAGTCTTGAGCAAAAAATCTTAAGGATCTTCTTGTCATGATGGTCTAAATATTGGTCGTAAGCATCAGAAAGTATTCTGAAGACTCACATACACATTGAACACACTGGTCCAGATTCATTATACCTCATTACTATGATGAGTAAATATGAAGTGCTGTCTGCTTGTGTATGTTAGCCACAATGGTGGTGTGTGTTTGCAGGTTAAACACTAACCAATCAAATTAAGAGATGAGCTCTCTGCTTTCTCAAAAATCACCTGACTGTTGCCGTGCAACAGACCAATCTCGATCTGAAAAAGAGATATACACTATTGAAGGCGCTACAATTCTTTTAACACATGATTTGGTATGACTTGAAAGTAAGCAGTAAAAAGGTACCTTCTGTTTTTTGCTAGAGCTTTGCTCGCCCCTGAGGATGCTGGGATCCATGGCCTCGATATCTTTTATGACCAGTCCGAAGAGCCTGTCACAAAAGCTGAAGGCAAACTGTGTGGAAGACGATACAGACTTTATAATGCGATATACCACTACATTCACACTATACAAAGTTCTCAGACCTCACTGATTGGTGATCTGACATTCCTTCCATTAGCTCTTTAACCATCTCACCTGCTGGCCAATGCTAAAGGCCTGTGAGTTGAAAAACTGGATAAATTCAATGGCCATTTTATCAGAGTCGTAAGGGTTGCTGTCAACACTCTTCTTCTGGAGGAAGTCAATCTCTAGGGTCATGGTTCCCACATACTGTCTTGACGGGTCAAAGCTGTAGATACTCACTGCAGACATGACAACAACAGAGAGAAGTGACAATTTTTCACTGTTTGCATGCACCCTCATAATGCGATTATAATGGAATTCAGGCAATATTGCAATTAAACTTTAGCTTATATAAACACAAAACTTAAATCAAATTGAGACACTTCAGCTCATAGTGGTAGCTACCATAATTGTAGTAAAATGTGACGTGTGCCACATATATACCAATTTTTTAGACATTTAAATATAATTAATATAAAGTAATACAATAGGTTTTGTATACAAAACCTATATATATATATATATATATATATATATATATATATATATATATATATATATATATATATATAGGTATAGTATATATATATATATACACACACATATACATACACACACACACTCAACTAAAGGATTATTAGGAACACCATACTAATACTGTGTTTGATGCCCTTTTGCCTTCAGAACTGCCCTAATTTTACATGGTATTGATTGAACAAGGTGCTGAAAGCATTCTTTAGAAATGTTGGCCCATATTGATAGGATAGCATCTTGCAGTTGATGGAGATTTGAGGGATGCACATCCAGGGCACGAAGCTCCCGTTACATCACATCCCAAAGATGCTCTATTGGGTTGAGATCTGGGGTCTCATTTATAAAACTTTGCATAGATTTCATCCTAAAAGTGTACGTACGTACAAAAGCTAGATTTTGCGTACACAAAAAAAAATTCTGATTTATAAAACCATGTGTATGCCAGAACCTGCGCAAAAATCCCTTGATAAATCCCAGCCAGCAGAAGATTGTGCGTACTTGCATCTCCACCCTGTCTCCTCCCTAAAATCACCATATATGGAGCTAATAACGCCAAGTTTTATTATGCATGACCTCCACGTGACACCATGTTTAACACTGTCAAAGGTACAAGACATTAAAAATATTAATATACAAGACGCCATTTGTGCCTTACACAGTACAGTGCTGACAATCATCCAATATCCCTTTTATGTTTTAGAATAAATATCAAAATATCCATAAAAAATAAATTGTATAAAATACTTCTCAGATATTTTTTTTTAACTAAAGTTTATTTATTCATTTTCAGTTTAGGCTATTTTAATTTAAACAGGCCTACGTATTTATTGAAGCGTAAATAAAATCATCTGACTCAGAGCGTCACTGACAACGTATTTTTAAAAAGGAAACGTGCAAATCTTAATTTTTGTGTTTTGTGTCTGTGATATAGAAGTAAGTGTGCATCACTGATCATCACTCTCACTAAAAATATTTAGTGAATATTGTCATAACATGAGATCTGCAGCTTAGTTTAAAGAGGAATTATTGGAATTAGCCTGTATTTTATCCTTGCTGTCATTAAAACAGCGTGTCACAGGAAACCGGATCAAAAGTAGCACCTCCACATAATCCGTGTATCATTCGTTCAATCGTTTTTTGATTTAATATTGAAAATAGAAAAATGAGCTGTTTTCTCATTTTTCTATTTTCAATATTAAATCAAAAAACGATTGAACGAATGATACACGGATTTATCTAAATTCATATAAAAAAAAAAAATTAAATTCTGAATGACTATGTAATTTCAGTTCATATCGCCATTAATGAAACTAGAACATTAATGTAAGTGTATTTATCAAAATGACAGTTTTAAATTGTTCTTACTTCATTACTTTTCTCACTCTAGTCAAAGAGTTCGTACGCATGGGTCAGAGTTTGCGTGCAGGTGCGCACATTTTCCCGTCAAGTTTGTTTTTATAAATCACAACTTATGCGTCAGAAGTAGCGTACGTCTCTTTCAGGGCCTGTTTTGTGCGTACGCAACGGTTATAAATGAGACCCCTGGTGACTGTGGGGACCATTTTAGTACAGTGACTTCATCACTGTCATTCATTGGTTCAAGAAACCAATTTTAAATGATTCGAGAATTTGTGACATGGTGCATTATCCTGCTGGAAGTAGCCATCAGAGGATGGGTACATGGTGGTCATAAAGGAATGGACATGGTCAGAAACAATGCTTTGGTAGGCCGTGGCATTTAAACAATGCCCAATTGGCACTAAGGGGCCTAAAGTGTGCCAAGAAAACATCCCCCACACCATTACACCGCCACCACCAGCCTGCACAGTGGTAACAAGGCATGATGGATCCATGTTCTCATTCTGTTTACGCCAAATTCTGACTCTACCATCTGAATGTCTCAACAGAAATCGAGACTCATCAGACCACTCAACATTTTTCAAATTTTTTCCAATTTTGCTGAGCTCATGCAAATTGTAGCCTCTTTTTCCTATTTGTAGTGGAGATGAGTGGTACCCGGTGGGGTCTTCTGCTGTTGTAGCCCATCTGCCTCAAGGTTGTGCATGTTGTGGCTTCACAAATGCTTTGCTGCATACCTCGGTTGTAAGGAGTTGTTATTTCAGTCAAAGTTGCTCTTCAATCAGCTTGAATCAGTTGGCCCATTCTCCTCTGACCTCTAGCATCAACGAGGCATTTTCGCCCACAGGACTGCCGCATACTGGATGTTTTTCCCTTTTCACTCCATTCTCTGTAAACCCTAGAAATGGTTGTGTGTGAAAATCCCAGTAACTGAGCAGATTGTGAAATACTCAGACCGGCCCGTCTGGCGGCAACAACCATGCCACTCTCAAAATTGCTTAAACCACCTTTCTTTCCCATTCTGACATTCAGTTTCAATGTTCAGAAGATTGTCTTGACCAGGACCAGACCCCTAAATTCATTGAAGCAACTGCCATGTGATTGGCTTATAAAATATATTGCATTAATGAGAAATTGAACAGGTGTTCCTAATAATCCTTTAGGTGTGTGTGTATATATATAAAATGCATTATATATTTTATATATATATAAAATATATAAGTATTTTAATGCATTAATTATGCCTTGTAATGTACATTATAATATGTACAATATTCCCACAGCAAACGCTGGAAACAAACTCTAGTAATTGTGCCGTTAGCGAGGAGATACCGGTAATCAAATTCAGTGTTGTTTGTAAAGGCTTTTTTTTTTTGGTCAAAACATTAGTAATATGAAACTGTAGACATACCTTCCACATCCTGGTTTAGAGAGAGTCCAGCCCATTTTCTCTATGACACAGAGAGCATATTTGTGAGTTTACATTATGCAGCATTAAGCCTACATGTATAATTAATCAGAAGTTTAGCATATTACAGGCCATACATTTTTTATTTAGAATTTCCAACTAAAAAGCTATACAATGACATTTGTACAATTTTCTCATGATGGATGGTCCTATTGTATAGCACTTGATTCATTTCATGTGAAGTAAGTAGATAAAAGTTTCTCTAGTTTTGTTTTATTTCTTGGTCTCTTGTTCATAAAATTCCACATCCTGCCATAAAAGAAGACCACTGTGAGAAAGTAGTTGTACCTGAGAAGTCTTGCAGCTGTCAAGTTAACAGAGGACGGAGAAGCAGGCAAAAACAATGCAAGATATTAAGAAATAAGCAAGTTAACAGAGGACGGCTGACATAACCAGTCCACTGCTGTACATAGGAGTGCAAAATGCATATCAGCTTTTGTTCTACATGTGTAGAACTAGAACAGCAGTAAAGACACATACAGGCATATGGGACATTAGGGAAGCTTATGATGAAACAAACATGTACCTGAGGTAGACTGAAGGCAATGGTTCCTGAGACGACGCTCGAGTGAGTTTTAACCGTGAACACAAATTTCTGAGTGGGTGTGGTTTTAACTGTCAAATGCCTAGAAAGAATTAGAACAGCTGATCTGACACACGTTCTGATAGTATGTGTTTAAATATAATGATTTCTGATTCATTACACATTAAATACTCACTGCCCAGATTTGAAGTCCTTTTCACTTGCAACCACACAGTTGGTGAGAGAGAGTTCATCTGTTGGGCATCTCGCTACTTGCATTAGCTGTACAGAGAAAAACAGGGCTGATGAAGTGATAGCAAATCACAGAGAGCAAAGTTACATAGAAACTGGCATTTCTATACACCACCAGTCAGAAACTCAAGCATTCCTACTGGATTGTTTATAAAAATTACTAATAATTCTATCGAGGCACCATCTTTGCCTAGATCAGAGGTCTTTAACCTTTTAGCCAAGGACGCCTTGGTGTATGTATGCAGAAATGGATCCATGTGCTACTGTGTTGCATTTCAAGACTGGACTATAAAACAATGCTTTAAGTTCATGTTAATTTATTGACATACTTCAATACTTGTATACATATTTAAATTTACTTTTACATTTGTATTTGCTTACAGATTTTAATGTATGAGGTACACCAGCACTTTTAGCTGAACCTTTGCTTTGGTTGAAATGAACGTATTATTGTATTTTTGCCATATTAAAATAAAATAAATAATCACCAGTTCCAAAGTTTGGAGTCTGTATGATTTTTTAAAATGTTTTTAAAATAAGTCTCTTCTGCTCACCAATGCTGCATTTGTACATAATACTGTAAAAATGTATATTGTGATATATTATTACAATTTTAAAAAAAAATAATTTGAATACATTTAAAAAATGTAATGTATTCATGTGATGGTAAAAGCTGATTTTTCAGCATTACTCCAGGATCAGGATCCTTCAGAAATCATTCTAATATGCTGATTTTCCGCAAAATTAGATATTTTTTTTAATATTATCAATGTTGAAATCAGTTTTACACATTTATTTCCAGGATTCTTTGATTAATATAAAGTTCAAAAGAACAGCGTTTAACTGTCTAAACAGCAAAAAACTGAAACAAAGCTTTTGTAACATTATAATATACACTGCCATTTGGGGTCAGTAAGTAATGTATACTTTTATATTCAGCAAGGAAGCATTAAATTGATCAAAAGTGACAGTAAAGACATGTATAATGTCACAAAATATTTATATTTCATATGAATGCTGTTCTTTTTACATTTATTCAAATACTGTAGTTATTTTAAAATGTAATAATATTTCACATAATATTACAGTTTTTACTCTATTTTGGATAAACAAAATAAATGCAGCCTTGATGAGCAGAAGAGAGAGGCTGCTTTTAAAAAAAACATTTAAAAATCTTACCGATCCCAAAAATTTGAACGGTAATATATATATATATATATATATATATATATATATATATATATATATATATATATATATATATATATATATATATATATATATATATATATATATATATATTCAAATAATAATATATGATTGTGTGATACTTAAGACAGGAGTAACAGCTGCTGAAATTTCAGCTTTGCCAACACAGGAATTAATGAATATATATATATATATATATGTGTGTGTGTGTGTGTGTGTGTGTGTGTGTGTGTGTGTGTGTGTGTGTGTGTGTGTGTGTGTGTGTGTTTTAAGTAAAATATTTATATTTTATTTTAGTTAATGAAAACTATTTTTAATAGTTAATAATAACACTATCAGCAGACATTTGTACGTTCAAGGCTTTGCACATTTATTTAAAAAAAAGTGACAAACTAAAGGCTACATATTGTGCTTTTATCATATTATATTACATAATATTTTATTGCAGGTAGTTGAATACTCATAAATCAAAATCATTGTTGTTGCCTGTCAAAAGGACAGCATTTATTTATCATATTAGCTCTCATTCACTCTTTTATTCAATCATGACAGCAGCCACAGTTTTATCAACGCGCACTTCGCCATAGTCACTCTTCAAGCTGGTTTAAAGACACGCAGGTGTTGTTAGAAACTTTAAATGCCCCGTAAATGTCGTGTTGAAAATGAATTTTGAAGTTTTGTTTCACTGAAAAGTCATGAGATGTGGAACTCGTCTTCCGGTACTGCGTGAGTGTGAATGACGTGTGCAAACACAACAAGTATGAATGGAGCTCAACTTTGTGTCTGCTGAGTAGATTCACGAAATTATGGGTTATCTATGTGCGACTCCAAATCAACTTAATATCATAAAGAAATACTCACCCGACCAGCCATTTTTGCGTATATCAGGTGATCAAGAGGAATTCCGCAAGAGTGGCACAACTAGACGCCGCCCCTAGCGACCGCTCTCAGCTATGACATGAACGTCAAACCGGAAGCAAAAACCCGACAAAATAAAAGCACGAACATTTATTATAATATATTGTCATTGTAATATCATTTAATTACGGCAAGCTTTATATAAACAATTACTTATATATTAATTAATTCAGTGATTATAATAACCACATTTTATTTATAATAATTATTAATTATAATAATGTTATAGCTCATAATATGTATAAACTCATGCCTACCTGTTTGCTCTGGTATAGGTTTTTGTACAGAATAAACTAACTGAGCATATTTTTTTACTGGGTTAATCTAAAAGATAAATAAATTTTCAAAGCTGTCGCATCAAAATACTCAAATTAAAATCAACAAATGGCATGTACATTGTCCAATAGATGGCGCTAGAGGAATATTGAACTTAAACATGAATCGCTAAAGGCCTCAAAGGTGATCAAAGCTGATATTTTTACACATTCCTTCTATTTGACAGTTCATACTAAAAATAGCCACCTTCAGAGGTTGTGCCGTGGTCTTTTTAGACACGTGACTTTTTGCAGTGAAATCTTTAACAATATAACTTATTTTGTCAGTATATTGCAAGATTAATATTTACAGGACTGAAGCAACGTACTTACTTTACTTTAGCTATAACCCATTTTTAGAAAAAAACCCATCATCATTCAATAATATTAATATTAATAATAATAATAATAATAAAATATTTCGGGCTATACGGGTTAAACGTAGATAAGTTTGTTGTTCTGTTGTTAAATTTGGGGGACTTCTTGGTTAAAAATAGTTAAACAGACTCCCTCGCCTACTCGAAATAAAAACTATCACATACATATTTTACATCAAAAACAAAGAGTTTAATCAACATTTACACCAACTCCCAAACCCACATACAAACAGAGTCACACAAAACAAGAGGTGTGGCTTTAATGGGGGGCATTCTACATTCAGAGAAAGTGTCTAAACGGCGAAATATGTCTTTCTGAGAAGTCAGCCAATTATTAGTATGACCTTCTACAATATTTAATATCTAGAGCAGATAATGACACTCTTAAAAAAGATTGTTCACCCAGAGATGAAGATTGTCATCAGTTACTCACCTTCATGTTAGGCAGAATGCCTTTTTCCATTTGGAATGAAAAATGTTTTGTGTTTCACAACAGACAAAGTTCCTTTGGAAGGACATGGGGCTGAGTAAATGACAACAAAAAAATCTGCCTTTGTAAAGAAACTTTTTAAAAAATCTTTTTTTTTTTCTACAAGTCAAACTGTACAGAAAACCTAATAAAAACGTATTTAATTTTAATGTCCCATAGCATTTATGTTCATAAAATACAATCTGAATTGTACACAATTAATGCTTCCATTAAAAATTAAGACTAGCTATACAGGACCCATCCTGATTGAAGCATGTGATATTGTTTTCCAACCTAAAAATCAGGTCATGTGACATTTTACCATGTCCTACCAACCCACCTGCTCTGCTTAACTGGAATTTCAGTAGTTCGACATTCTTGAAAGAAGTGCTAAATATTACAAGCACGCATTGACTCATTCACACATACACACACGCATTTCTGAAACTCATTTCATAAACATTCCACATTAGGATCCAAAACAACGGAATATTTGAAAGAAACAGACACATAAATGAGATTCAGTTAAACAAGGGCCAAAGAGGCTTTTGTGTTGTACAAAGTCAAGCCACACAGCACTGATTTTGCCATGTTCTTTGTTTAAAATTCCAATAGAATATTTCTCACAAATCAAAACCGTGATTGAGAGTCAAAGGTCTATAGTTTAAAAGACTATCTCCATTTAAGGAATTCCCAGTCTGCCAGGATGCAGTTCTCTTAGGCTATGGCATGGTCCGATTCTTGGCAACAATGCCAGCAGCCTGGATAACACGGTAACGTTCTCTGAGGTTGCGCCGTCGGACATGCTCATTGGTGATTTCCAGCACGTTAGCTACAGGAAACCAGCCCTTCTGTCCATCAGATAGACGGATTCCCTCATACCATCCTAAGGAAGGCAAAAAGAGGTAAGTTGAATGGACAAAAAAACAAAAACAAAGTTGGAACATTATGTGCTTCTAATGAATGGAAGGTATAGTGTGACCAAGCCCGCATTAAGAACACATAGGGCTATAGCAAAACCCAAGGGCCCCCTTCATAGCAGCCTATCTTAGTGCCACTACGTTTTATACTGCAGGAATAATTTGTATTTAAAATACCATATCTTTAACACGCATACAGAGATGCAATGTATTATCTCTATATTGAAAATATTCCAGGCTACAACATTAAAAGCATAAAGCATATGCAGTCAAAGCAAACAGGTTTCCAACAGAAACAAATTTTGCACATATGACTGCCTTAAGGAGTTTACTTTTAATATTCTCATCATTAGAAGGTCTTCTTTCTGTCCTTAGAAGAGGAGAATCATCAGGGCTGGGTTGGGGCTAAAATTCAGCCCACCCGGCCACAAGTTTCCCCATTAATGTTTCGCTGGGGTAAGGGCCTTTAAATTAAGATAAATATATGAATGAATGCATAAAGGACAGAAACAAATAATATATTTTTTTAATTCAATCATTATTAATATATTATAATAATAAGTACTATACTGCCTATCCCTATTGTTAATGCGGTCCTGACTTTGACAAACCTTCGTTGGTTTTGCGCACAACATTGATGATCTCCGTGGGCTCCAGATTTAATTCATCAGCTTGTATTGCCACATACTGCTGCACACACTGCACCTGAGGGCAATCTGATGCACAAAAACACCCATGTGATTAGAAAGAAAGTTCTCTGAAGAGAGAAGTGAACATGATTCAAATCAAAAGGCAAGCACTAACATGTCTTGTTGTTCACAAGAGTACAATTCGGAGCTGCTAAAACAAAAGTGCCCACGCTTACCCCAGTCTTCATATATGACTTCTTCTTGATCATTGTTGGGGCCGTCAGGATTCGGGAATGCCGCCAACCACCTGTGCAGGTCAGATCTGATTGAAGAGATAGAAGAAACGTGACCTATGCGACCTTAAAAATCACCATACATCCTTATATAACCCTGGAAACATCTGAAATATTGCTACTATATTACAAATTCACTATATGGAAAAAAAGTAAATCATGGGCTAATTTTCATTTTTGGGTGAACTATCCCTTTAACCCTCCTCCACTAAACTACAGTTTGCAGTCAGGAATAATAATTTGTTACATTTATAAAGCGCTTTTCTGGGTACACAAATCGCTTTACATATAAAAGGGGGTGAATCTCCTAAACCACCACCTATGAGCAGCTATGTGACGGCAGTCATATTGCGCCAGAATGCCCATCACACACCAGCTGATTGGTGGAGAGGAGAGTGTGATGAAGCCAATCAGTATAATGGGATGATTAGGAGGCCATGATGGACAGAGGCCAATGGGCAAATTTGGCCAGGATGGCTCTTTTTCTGAAGGACATCCTGGGATTTTTAATGACCACAGAGAGTCAGGCCCTCGGTTTAACGTCTCATCTAAATGACAGGAAGGGAATGTTCTCCTGGCATCCATTAAACCCAGACTCGCCCAACAGAGAAGCGCTGTTAATTACTCCACTGCTCCAGAGTCCAGTGGTGGTGTGCTTTTCACCACTGAATCTGACGCCTGGCATTGCACTTGGTGATGAGAGTCTTGCATGCAGCTGCTCGGCCAAGGAAACCCATTCCACGTAGCTCCCGCCACACAGTTTTTGTGCTGATATTAATGGAAGTTGAAGTTTTGAATGCTTCAGCTGTGAAATTAGCAGTTGACCGTGGACTATCTAGCAGGGATGACATTTCTGACTTATTGCAGAGGTGGCATCCTATTACAGTACCATGCTTGAATTTATTTAGCTCTTCAATATAGCAGTTTCTTGACAAATGTTTGTAAATGCAGACTGCATGGCAAGGTGCTTGATGTTATACACCTGTGGCAATGGGTCTGATTAAAAAACTTGAATTTAATAATTAAGAGGTGTGGTGTCAATACTATTGTCCATAGTGTACTGTATATATAGGGACAAAGGGCCCTTCACTCTTTTGCCGTTAAAAAGCTACTGTCAGAATTTACTAAAGACACACAGTGGAACAATTAGCACTGGAAAGGTGTGGACAGTATTTTTGCTGTCAGTCAGTCAGCTGTTTATTATCATGCTAAATATGCCTTTTACCCCAAATAGCATACCATACTTTTACATATTCTGTTATTAAAAAAATGTTGTGTATGATTTACATAAATCATTAACAAGACCTTGTCTCAAAAAAATATTCAATAATTTTTGTGATTCTCATTTGCTACTTAAATAACCAAAAAAACAAACAAACAAAAAAATAGAAAAGAGATCAAATTAGCCCAGAATCAACTTTTAGGAAGAATAATTAGAACAACATACATTTAATTACCACTAAAGCCTAACTATTATATTTACAGTATGACTGTAGTTTTTTTTTCATTCTTTATATTAAGATGATACTCAACCCCTTATAGTGCCCCTCAAAACGTCTGTGCACGACCCTGTCCTTGATCATTTAAACGTAGCCTCTGTATTGTACATTACAAAATTTGTATATTTAAATTACCAACAGAAAATGAGCATATGGTTTCAAAACATTACAGATCAATGAGCATAAATCACGGATGAGTGCAATAAATAGTATATGGTGTATTAATAATTCCACGTACTGTGTGGGGGCTTTCATAACTCTCTCCATCAGGCGTCCCTGGTGATTCTCCAGCAGGGTCAGACAGAAGCAGTGCTCCAGGCTGGGGACAGCTGTGTCCTCCTTAAAAGGCTGCACCTGGACCAGGGAGCGATGGGCATGATCAAGGACTACATACCGCTCAGAACTGCAGCACACAGAAAGAGAGGTAGAAATAAATGAGTTAAGTCTGATTCAGTAAAAATCCACAGTAAATGCAAGCTGGTGTGTTACCTTTTACAAAGGACAACCATATAATGCAATTATAAGGCAGTTGTAACCCTTATAAAAATAGACTAAAGCCATAACACAAACAGGTTTTTCAGCTTTCTACCTTTTCTTGCTTGCAATGACAAGCAGGTCGTTGAAGAGAAAGAGGTAGACGAGGCTGAATTTGGGGCGGAGGTTCAAGAATGTTCCACCTCTGTTTATTTCCTGCACCTCTCCTCGTTTCTCCAAGTAACGTGTTTGAGAAATAATTGGCACTGCCTGAATACAAGATTCCAAGATGAGATGATATTTAAACAAATAAATATATAGAAAAATAAATATTCCATATTTAAAATCAAATAAAATATTCTAAATAAATATTTGATTTAAATAGGATTTTAATTTTATTTATTTTTTTTAAGTTATGGCATAATTCAAAAAACATGATTTTTTTCATTACATTACATGATTTTAAAATTCATGTTAATTCAACTTTTTTCTCCCATTTCATTTAGATGTGAATATAATTTGTAATGATATTTTTGTAATGAAAGGCATTTTTACTAGTGGTTTCCGAATTGTAATTGTTCTCATTAATATAACATTAATCAGTAGCTCACCTTTAATTTGTCAAACTCCAGCATACCATTAATCTGAATCAGTTCCTCCATCTGCTTCATTTTTCCAACCTGAGTATTACATTCTTCAATGATCTGTGAGGATGTACGTGACAAGTTAGACAGATGACAACATTTTAAAAAACCACATAAACAATACGCAGCTACACCAAAACATTCTTTGCATGCAGACGAATGAATCAGCATGCATAATAACATTACATGCATGACCTATTATGCTTCTTTCATGAAAATAAAGAAGAACAAGACAATAAACAAGACAATGTTCTTTATTTGTGTTGCTATAAATCCACTTTTTTGTTATTTATCTTTGACTCCATAAAGAAATATGGCAGGCTTATCTAATCGGAATCATAATGTCTAGAGAACCGACCTAACCTTGTGTTGCACTCTCTCTCTCCCCTCTTTCCCCTCACTCTCGCTCTCTTTTCCTTTTATCTTGCTCTCTAATAGGGTATTTTGAACAATGTGAGCAATGACTTTATAATGAGAGGAAAAAACAGCGTGCCTCATTTACTGTGACCTTGGGATGTTTACCTTAGACACAGAGTCATGAGCTTTTGATGCAGTTTGTTCCTTATCCGCCCCAACAGCCGTTCTTCTCAGGATGTTCTGATGGAAAAAGGGCATTTTTAAAAGTTTGGATTGCGTTCATGTTATCTGGATCACGTAAAGATAACTTAGGGTGTCTTGTAACCCATGTAAAAAAAAAATCACCCCGAAACTAACAGAAATTGGTTCAGTGAAGAAGAATTCCAACATCATTTTTTTTTAAGTTCGGGTCAGTAAGACTTTTTTTATGCTTTTGAAAAAAGTTTCTTATTCTTTATTAGATCAAAAATATGGTACAAGTATTTTTGCAATTTAAAATCATTATTTTCTATTTGAATACATTTGAAATGTAATTTATTCCTGTGATAGCAAGGCTGAAATTTCAGCATTATTACTCCAGTCTTCATTTTCACATGATCCTTCAGAAATCATTCTAATATGCTGATTTGCTGCTCAAGAAACATTTATTATTACTATCTATGTTGAAACAGTTTGTGCTGCTTAATATTTTTGTGGAAAATGTAACACTTTTGTTTTAGAATTCTTTGATGAATAGAAAGTTCAAAAGAACAGCATTCATTTGAAAAAGCTGATTTGAAATCTGTTAAAAATGCTTTATTTTTTTGAAGAAGAAGTCCAACATTCATTATGGCCCTGTTAACATCTGACATTAAGATACGCGTATTGGTCGATCGGATCACACGTGGACAAGGCAGACACATTCCCATTTACGTGATTTAATCCGTCTCTTTGGTCCACTTTCAACCACTTTCGTTTCTGCTCTGACAGCCGCAATACCACGCTTAATGTGGTGAGTTGTGTTAGAAATCAGGAATGGTGAGGGAACATTTAGCTTGGCATGTTTTTCGTCTTTAAACCAAAATTAGGTCTTCATCTGAGAATTTGAGAAGTTTAAATCCTGTCTAGCTAGTGCGCTTCCCTAGCCTGGATGCCAGCCGAACTTACCCACGCCCACAACATTTTTAGGTCGGGAACATTTTATAGAGGAGTAATTATCTCTGTAATTATATAAAATTATTATAACTGTTCGGACCAATGAAATCATCAGGGCGGGCTTTAGACCATGACGGACAGATGATAAACAGTAACGTAATCACCTTCATAATTTCTCTCAAAGATGATGATCATGTTGGGTAAGTACTCTGTGTATCAATAAATTATTTTATTTTTTTACAACACTGGCAAAGATCGTTTATTCCAGCACGTGTGCAGACAGGGTTGCCAAGTTTTTACAACAAAATCCACCAACTACTAGCCCTAAACGTGTTATTTTGGCAAGGTTGATTGCTAAAATTCGACTCATGGGTCTATATATCACATAATAGTCGCTTCAACCCTTGGACATAGAAAACAACCGCGGAAAAAAACGCGGACTTGGCAATACAGTGCTGTTGACATTTGACAATGCGTCGCTTCGTTGCTCTGATTGGTTTGCTCCTTTGTAGGTCTATCCAATTGATGTCTTTCCTGGTTCGGTTGAAACACACCTCATAATCACAGCCCAATGGAGCAGTTTCAGACTCATATTCTGACTAGAATTGAGTATGACCACGTCGGGCTAGCGCTTCTCATAATGTTTATGCATGAAGTCAGTAGGTGGAGAGTAGACGGTCTTTTGTGCTGTTTAAAGGGTTAGTTTGCCCAAAAATGAAAATTCTGTCATTAATTACTCACCCTCATGTCAATCAACACCCATAAGAACTTTGTTCATCTTCGGAACACAAAGGAAGATATTTCTGTTGAAAACCGATGGCTCAGAAAGGCCTTCATTGACACTAATATCATTTCCTCTCTTAAGAGCCATAAAAGCCACTAAAGATGTCGTTAGAAGTCCATCTTAGTACAGTGGTTCTACAATAATTTTATGAAGCAACGAGAATAATTTAAAAATAATAAAATAACGACTTTATGTAGTGATGGCCACAGTGAATCAGCAGTTCGGATCGCCAAAGTCACGTGATTTCAGCAGTTTGGCGGTTCGAATTATGATTCGATAAACTAATTCATAACGGTTCAAAGCTCTACAAAGAGGTGTTTTGAAATCGGCCATCACAGAGTATGTCGTTATTTAGTAGTTGTTTTTTTGCACACAAAAACTACTCTTGTCGCTTAATAAAATGATTGTAGATCCACTGTAGTGAGATGAGCTTTATAACGACGTCTTTAGTGCCTTTATGGGTCTTGAGAGAGGAAATGACATTGTGGCCAATTGAGGCCTTTCTGAGCGATCGGATTTCAACAAAAATATCTTCATTTGTGTTCCGAAGATGAACGGGGGTCTTACGGGTCTGGAACGACATGAGGGTGAGTAATTAATGACAGAATTTAAATTTTGGGGTGAACTAACCCTTTAAACACATTCGACCACATTAGTGTCTACGCTATGAGAGCAATCCAGTGTAATACGTTTTCGATAACCTCTGAAAGTGGACAAGCTCAAAAACGACTTCATTTGCACCTGTATTTAGCATCGTCCACTTGTGATCCGATCGACCAAAAGTCATCTTAATACCAGGTGTAAACAGGGCATAGGTGAATTATTCACCCACCTCGATGAGCATTTTAATGCGTGTGATTCGCTGGAAGGGTAGCAGCAGGAAGGACATGAAGGGCAGTCGTTGACACTTGGGCGACTCCTGCAATCGGGCGATAACGGTCGCAAACTGAGTGTTAGTTTGCCTGTGATGGATATAAGGCAAAAGAAAAAGAGAGATTATAAAATACATTTACATAGATGAGAACAAATGAAACAGTTTACAATGCCTCTGCTTATGTGTGTTTCTTACATTAGAGTGCTGTAGGTCTTTTCCTGATAAATCTGATTTCGAACGTAGTCAATATACGCAGGAAAATGATGTTGGGCGTGATAGTGGATGATGTCACAGATGTCAGAAATGATAATGCTCTCATCTAGACGTTCCTCCAGGTCCTTCAGAAACCTGCGGGGGGAAAAATGTTCGCAAATTGATGTTTCTGACTGCTGTGACTTGTTTTACAGGCTACACTGTATCACAGAAGCATTAGACTATTAGTGGATGTAAGACTGGAGAAACTGGAAAGCTGGAGGAGAGGGTGACTCTCTGAGAAAACAAAGGGAGTTAACATCTGAACCATCTCCTGTGAAATTAGCATCCCCACCCGAGACGCAACCACACTGAGTTGATCACTCTAGTATTGCCACAACGTCATCGTGTCGGAAAGGTCATGCAGCTGGAAGTACCGACCCACTGCTGAGAAACTCCATCTCATGTTTTCCTCCAACTTCAAAATCGTCCGACATTGTTGTTTTATCTTTGTTTTTGTAAAGGGCATTCTCTTTAGTCTTTGCACGTTCATTTTAACACTGGTTCAGTACTGCCACGTACGTCACGGCTGTGACCTTTTCGACGTGATGACGTCAAACGCTGTGAAGAATCACAACACCAAAGTCGAGCATTCATGGTTAAAAAGTATTTCAAAAATATATTTTTTCTTCAAGCCCTTCAAGCCTTTTGAAACAGAATTGATTTGGACCTTCAATCGTTGGTTGCCATTGAAATACATTATAGGGAGAATAATCCTGGAATGTTTTCCTCAAAAAACTTAAAGGGGGGGTGAAACACTCAGTTTCAGTCAATCTCATGTCAATCTTGAGTACCTATAGAGTAGTATTGCATCCGTCATATCTCCGAAAAGTCTTTAGTTTTATCATATTTATAAAATAAATATGGGCTGTACCGAGTCTTTCCGGAAAAAACCGAGCGCCTGGAGGCGTATCGTGTGGGCGGAGCTAAAGAATGACAAGCGCGCAAAGCGGTGACGTCCTCAAGCGTGGAGAAACCCATCTATCTCAGCTAATACAGATAATGATCCACAATCAAATCTGAGGCTGAAATAAATTGAACAGGAGAAACAGCAACATCAGGATGTCCGTCTCTGTGGTATGTACTGTATTTAGGGGCCTTTGTGTGCAGTTTATGAGGACATGATTCGGTTTATGGACTATTGTATGTGACTAGACCTTAGAGGTAGCAAGCAAAACGGTTTTGCACGTCAGAGTCAGAATAGCGTAACGTTATACAGAACAACAATTGAGTAACCGTTAGCGCATTTGAATGACGAAGCACGCGATCGTATCGTTTACTGATGTTTACTCATGCGACGGTAGCCAATAGCAGAGACATTTGAAGTTGATTTACTCACCGGCATCTTCCAAAGCAGGACCGCTCTGTCAAAAACACACTTCTTTGGTATGATTTGGTGAAGTCCTGTGACAGCAGTGACCGTGGAAATCCACTTTGCGATGCGACTGAAGCGATGCCTTGAAGCTTCCCGTCATTTCTGCGTTCAAATCGGTTCAAATGCAGCGCTGCCTTCCCGGAATCCTGTGCTGAAGCGTTGAAGTCGCTCGACGTCACCCATAGGAATAAAGTGGAGCGCGGCGCGACATAAGTGTTCACGGACGACTGGATCTGCACCTGAGAGACTGTTTACAGCGTGCATTTCCTCTCTCTCCCTCTAGTCACGCGCGCGCGCACCCTACCGGGAGAAGAGCCCCGTACAGCCCATACAAGGACCTTCCGATCTATTTAACGTCAAGTAGACCCATACTCGAAAAAAACTCGCCGAAACTTGTGAGAAACCGGAAGGAGTATTTTTAACACAGAAATACTCCATCAAACGTCCAACATTAGTTTTTGAAACTTTGTCTATGTTTAAGATGGGAATCCAAGTCTTTAAAGGTGTAAAAAGCTCAGTATGCATGAAACAGCATTTCACCCCCCCTTTCATTTCTTTTTGTGTGAAGAAAGAAAGACATGAACATCTTGGATGACATGGGGGTGAGTAAATTATCAGGAAATTTTAATTTTGAAATGAACTAATCCTTAAATGATCGGACTTGGAATGATTTCAATAAGAATAAAAAGTTAAATAGAATAATCAAATGTGTAGTTAAACTATTATACAAATTACAAAATAACAAATCAGCATTCTAACGTAAATTTGAGGTCATTGTAAAACTGTAAATTGGAATTAAACTACTTTGCCAAGCTGAAAAGACCAAATGCGCAGAAACCTTCACCCGCTTATCACAAACCTTCGTTGGACTGCTTGGGAAGGCCTTACATTGATGATGTATTTATCCTGAGATTTCATATTTAATGGTTTTCTACTCTAATTAATATCAAACGCTGTTACCTCAGCAAATTCTAATGGATTACACCTGGCATCATATTGCAAATATAGTCTGTGGGGTTCATGTAAACAAACAATTAGGCAGTGCTGTTTCAGCAAATCTAAACTGTAAATGTCTTCATATTCATGTCACACACACAGGCCCTCACCTCTCGCTGACCTCTTGGATGCGCAGGATGTTTGAGAAGAGGGTTTTTTTGTCCATGATAATAAGAGTTTCATTCAAGTCACTTGACTCCATAAAATGCTCCGTTAACACACGCAGAGAGCGCAAATATGACATTTCTGATGTAATCACCTCGAACATGCTCTGCAAACAGTAAAGGGAAACATAAAGGCATGTCAGTCTTTCTCAACAAAATATGAAATCTTTATATATGCAATGAAAACTTAGTTTTTTCACATTCACTCTTATCTTCTTTAATGTTATTCTATTTTATTATCATCTTCTTTATTACACTCTATTTATTGTATATTTATATATTTTCTTTTGAAATTACTATACTACAGTAATGACAATAATTCATGAGAATTTGTATTCAGTTTAGCAAAAAACAACAATATTAATATTTCATCAGTTCTTTCTTGTTTTGTGCATGTGTTCATCATTTCTTTGTATGACATCCAGGCAAAAAAATATGTCTGCACAATATGGCATGTTTAATTGTCATCACCAAATGACATCACCACATTCACAAAATGTTTTTTTTTACATTTTGTGAAATGTGGGAACATTCCATAGGCGTAATGGTTTTTATACTGTACAAACCGTATTTTCTACCCCCTATACTGCCTCTGGCCCTAAACTTACCCATCACAGGAAACATTCTGCATTTTTACTTTCTCAAAAAAAAAAATTGGAAAAGTGGGGACATGTCCTCATAAGTCACCCTCTCCTGAAATACCTATGTCACACCCATTTCATTATACACATTTGTGTCCTGATATGTCCCGAAAAACGAGTACACACACACACACACACACACCACTTTCATGAGATTCACTCTCTCCCTACTTCCAAAACTTCCTTTCCCATCTACCCTTTTCCTACATCTATTCTCATTTTTCCATTCCATCATGTCTTCTACATATTTACATCCTGCCTTTCTTCTCTTTTACTCTCAAATCACATTTTCCATATTTCCAAACACACTTTTTCCATAATCCTACTCTAAACCTCAAAACTCAGCACTTGCTCTACCCAGGAGTGCATGTTGTTCTCGGAGTTCCATAGCACGTTCTTATGAAGATTTCTGCTCACCTCTTGATACTTGCACTCCTCTGGGCTTAGCGTTTGCAGGACACCACTGTCTTGCACTGCTGGCTGTTCCCGCCACAAATTGCTCTGCTTGAAACTGAGATCTTGAGTGGATCTTGAACCTTTTTCTCCTTTCTCTGGGTTGCCTGTGAGGTGTGTGTCCATCTGGAAGTCTATGCTGGTCTTACTGATGTTGCGACATACTGTCCTTCTGATCTCCTTGTGTATATATGTTTCTGTGTAAAACTGATACAGCTCTACAAGGGTCACAAAAATATGGACATTCATTTATTCTTTATTTTATTGGACAGTAACATTTCTCAATAGTGTTTTTTTCTTGTTAACTTGCATGAGGTCTCTCTTTCAACCAGTTAAATTTATTGTGTATTATGTCAGAAAAAATGATACCATCAGACGTCCCAGCTTCCAAGTCAACAGACTGTTGGCGACGTGGGATGACTCGTGGAGGCCTGGGGCTAAGACAGAGATTGAGTTACACACAAAGTACAGACAATGATAGCTGTGTGCCTATTAAAACTAAAGAGTGCAGAAACTGTTTGAGCAATGAAAGACAAAAAATTAAAAATACTTCTCATTGGATCCACATTTTTCCCCATCAGCCCCTGCATCATTCTCATCTGGTGATGGTGGGGAAGGAGAAACTATTAAGTACCATAAAATTAAATACTGCAAAAACATTTAACTTCTGTAATATGAATAATTTATGAGTGAAACAGTATGTATTACAAAATGTAAAAGGACTTGATTTTATCGATCAGGATTCAAAAAGTCGGTGTTGCAAGAATTTGTTTTGAAAAAGAAAGTCAGTCATACAGGTGTGAAAACAAACCCTAAAACAAAAACTATTCAAACATGTTTTAATTAACTGAAATGAAGTTGAAATTAAATTAAATATAAAAATTAGATTAAATAAAAATAAATTAAAGCTAAATAAAAATATTTAAAAATAATAATAATTCCAAAAGTACATAACAATATAGCTACATAATACTTCATAACAATAAAACTTCATAATAATAATAATAATAATAATAATAATAATAATAATAATAATAATAATAAATATATATATATATATATTATTTAATACTATATAGTATATAATATATACATAGAGTATATAAATAATACTAAAACGAGAGTTTATGACATTTATATTGTGGACAATGGATAAATGGATTTATCCATTTTAAGCTGCACTATGTAAATTTTTTTGTGTTCAAAATGTGCAAATTGTATATAATGAGCGAGTACATCATGAATCCATTTCCTAAACCGTGTTTTTGTCTTAAAGCACAAGGTAACTTTTCAACCTTCATAATATATTTTTAAGACTCTTGTGATGATACATCGACTTACAATAGGTTGAATGAAACGTCTGCCATAGCTTGATGGGGTCTGTATCGTTTTTAATCGTACTTTTAAACTTTGGGTTTCGGGTAGTAACCCGAGAACAAAACAAACTACAAAATTACGGCATATACGTCACTTCCACCAACACCCACACTTCCTTAAATTCGGATGTGCGAGCCCAACTTTGTTCGTCGGATAATATAGTCATGTCCGAAGCAGCACAGACAAATAAGAAAGAAAAGGTTTTGTTGGAGGAAAGCAACAAGAGGAAACGAAAAAGTGATGGGATTAAAGGCAGGACGAGGATCAACATGTGACTAGCGTTTGCTCGTCGGCGTGAGCTGAAGGAGGCGCGCCCGACCGATGCTGTCATGCTTGTTATGGTGATTGTCTACCACTCAAACATTGAACTGAAGTATCATATGGATTCTGTAAAACGGTAACAATAGACTACTATAATGACGCTGGCTTGTAAACGTGAGCATCGCAATTATTTGGCGTTTGAAAAAAATAAAACCCATGAAATTATATTCATATGACATGCTGAAACATATGCCACTGACTGTACCTGGGATGAAGACATTTTACACGCGACGCCAGAAGAACACCTGCATGTGAACTCCTCCTGCAGTGTTCAGGGGAACTGTTAGTGCTGCACCAACCCGCAGGGACGCTTTTATGAAGTTTTTGGCCCGCCCCGCACAACTGTATAGATTTTTACAACCCGTCCTGCACCCGCGACCATTAAATAGACATACGGGGTCCGCGGGTTATGAGACGACCTGCCCATCACTAGTTCAGGGCTATCATGGTTGTCATGTCAACAAATGCACGCGCGATGGCATCCCCTGTTGCAGGATGACAGCTTACGACAGTAGTTGAGGACATTATTTTTTCCCAACTGTAGGGGGACCCCGAGAGCAAAAGTTACCCAGTGTTGCTTTAACCAGAATAACTATGATATACTTTTAATACAGTTTTGTATTCTGACCGGTTGGTTTGCCACTGCTGCGGAGTAGCCCAGACTCGTCATTGACATAAAGTAGAAGTAGCTTCGTCTACAATGTTCTTTCGCAAGATTATTTTGCAGTTTTGTTTATTAACCGCTAGAGCGGCAAAAGTTAGGCCTGCACAGTGCAGCTTTAAGAATGTAAATAGGATCTATTTTGATTCCATGTGGACTTTAAATGTTTTTCTGTACCTATAGACTTGAGAGAATAACTGCTGAGGCGTCTTCCGTTCTCATACGTCTTGGCTGGTGGTGGTGGTGGAGTTCTTTGTAGTCGAGGACTGCCAGGTGGGCTGCATTTAGGGGGCAGCAGAGGGGAGACAGGGCGTGCTAAAGGCTGAGGCAGAATAATGCGAGGCGAACACCTGTTATCTAAAGGCATTCTGGGAGGAACGGCTGGAGGGGTCTCCTTGCTTTTTACAGTGTCCGAACCCTTTTGAGGTCTAGGTGGAGTGACCAACTCCAGGCTAATGTCATAGATGGACTCTTCCTGCACCTCCAAAGACTGGGCTTTGGGGACGTTTAGAGGAGTCTGGGGAAATGGGACAACAGAGTTGATCAATGCCGGAGGCCCAGGGTCAGATTTCCTCCTCAGCTGCTGCTCTAATAAGTTACGAGTCTCCTGAAACTTGTCTTTTTTAATTTGCGGTTCCTCTTTCTTGTTTTCACCTATAGCTAATGACTCGCTCAAAGACTCTGCTTCCTTATTTGACTTGTCTTCATTTTCGCACTCTCCTGCTCTTTCATTTCGGTCCTCTGTGTCACTGTTTTCGATCTCACCGTCCTCATCCTCATCCTCAGCCTCCTCCTCATCCTGCTCACTTATTGGCACCCACACAAGCTTCATACCAGGCCTCTGCAGGTGACACATACAGTCGCAGTTCTTCTCACAATGAGGATCTGGAATAGGACTGGAATCCCGATCTGCTTTCAGTTTGCTGCCTTCTTTGCCATCGGGAGCTAGAAGAGGACATGGATTAATGTCAGGGTTAGGCTTTCTTGCTAGTTCTAATATGAATACATTTTAAGTTAGGTCAAAAATGTGATGCTAATTGTGTGTCCTGATTTTACCAAGTTATAATAATAAAATTTGTTATATTTATATCTGGGTCCTCAAATTGCTTTACATTTAGTAGTATCTCCTCAACCACCACCAATGTGCAGCATCCACCTGGATGATGCGAAGGCAGCCATATTGCGCAGGAACGGCCACCACACACCAGCTGATTGGTGGAGAGGAGACAGAGTGATTAAGCCAATCATTATATGGGGATTATTAGGAGGCCATAATGGACAGGGGCCAATGGGCAAATTTGGCCGGGATGCCGGGGTTACACCCTTAATCTTTATCAAAGGACATCCTGGGATTTTGAATGACCACAAAGAGACAGGACCTTAGTTTAACATCCCGAAGGACAGTGCTCTTTGACAGTATAGTGTCCCCATCACTATACTGGGGTGTTAGGACCCACACAGACCACAGGGTGAGCGCCCCCTGCTGGCCTCACTAACACCTCTACCAGCAGCAACCTAGATTTCCCAGTTGGTCTCCCATCCAGGTACTGACCAGACTCAGCCCTGTGGGAAACCAGTCTTGGGCTACAGGGTGATATGGCTGCTGGCAAAGTTAGACAAGTTCCTGGGTCAACATATTTTGTTGATCCTGGAACAACATTCCTGGAACAACATTCGAAAATTGAATCCTAACCATATCCCTACCCCTAAACTTAAGATGTTGATCCAGGGACATGTACTTGGTGAAATCATTATGCTGTTCTGCTCTCAAAAATACATAAAAAATGCAATTCATACATTGTTTGACTTACACCTTTTTCTATGATGAGCATGTCTTTAATTTCAGTACTAAAAAACATTCTGAAATATTTCACAAATGTCAGGATGATATAACTGTCTTGATATCATAATGGAGAAAAAAAGTTATTAAATGGGAAAAAATACACACTCAGAAAAAAAGATACAGTGGAAAAACATATAACTGTACTGTTAATGGTACACAATTGGACCGTAGGAAAGGGTACCACCCCAGTGACAGCCACTTGTACCTTCCTTAAAAGGTACAATTTTGTACTCTTTTTTTGAGTGTGTAGTAGCATGCAGTAACAGTATACATATGCTTTTTTTAATTACTTCAGAGTGAACCGATGAACAACTACAAGCAAAAAATAGACCTAGTCAGGGTAGCACCATTTTTGTCAGGAACTAAAACAAGGTTGTGAGAGATATGCAGTGCATTCCATGGATTCAGCTGACGTCACGTCTTTCCAAAAAGAAAAACTTAGACGAAAATAGATGAAAGCTCCATAAAAACAGTTTTAAAAGCTGTGAATTTCTTTTGAATGTTTACAGTATTTTCTGATTTATGTAGTGGTAAAAACAGATATCTAAAATCCTCTCAGTGAAGAAAAAAACACGCTAACTCTAGTGTGTCGACAAAATGAAACTTGAAAAAGAATGAAAAAGAATTTTGAACCTGGCTTTATCCAATGTTCAGATTTCTGCTCTGGAAATGTCTGTAAAAAGTGCAACTGTAAAAATGCCTGTAAAAATGTACTATGATTATTAACAGGAGAGGTATGGTGATATGCATTAAACATTTTACCACATGCTGATCTACAAGCCTTAGTAGCCCAATGACTGTATGTCACTGGAATACACTAAATGTCAGGTTGTTGCAGAAAAGCTAAATATCCTTTTATATCTCCACTGATTACAAATCTTTGATTACCATCTCTTTTTGCTCCTTTCTTCTGCTTTGATTCATTCACCTCAGCCTTTGAGCCTGCCGTTATTAGAGCCGTCAACTTCTGTATGGAACCTTTGCGCCGTGTTTGTCCCTCCTCCCCTTCCTTAACCCGTAGCTCTTCTATCGCCCCAAATACATTTTGCTTGATCTTCCCAAATGCTCGTTTGAGCCCTTCTGCCATTTCACTGCACCGGTGACTGACCTGCTATAAAATCTCCCTCTCTGAATCTGAACTAGTTGAACACATATGTCACATTAAGGGTGGGACTCTGGTTTATTACCCCAATAATCACATAAAGGCTACTACCATGCTATTTCCAAGCCTCAAAGTCACACTAGCTCAGTTCACATAATTGTAACTGTAAAAGAGTTTTATGAACAATACAACTCAGATGATCTCCAACAGGAATGTAAGAACCTAAAACCAAAAGAAAGTCAAGCTTTTTCCTATATAGCCCTACTTGCTCTTACTTAGGACTTTCAGGACACATTCTCTCAGTTCCAAACATTCTCTCTCAAATCCAAACAAAAGGTGTCTTTATAGGCTAACATCTATAATTGAATCATCTTACTAACAAAATGTAATAAAGTATTCATATGACTTAGTATTCATATGAAGTATAATTAGTACAGCACATATGTTTAAAAGTAAACATACATGCAATCCTGATGATATGTATCCAATTTATTTTAAACAATTAGGTTTTTCTTATGCTCACAAAGACTGTGTTTATTTGATTAAGAAAAAACAGTAAAATAAAAATTAAAAACTATGATATTGTGAAATATTACTACCATTTAAAGCCGCACTTGGCTACTTTTGCTTTTGGGGTCCCCCTACAGTTTGGAAAAAATAATGTCCTCAACTACTGTCGTAAGATCTGTCATCCTACAACAGGGGATGCCATCGCGCGTGCATTTGTTGACATGACAACCCTGATAGCCCTGAACTAGTGATGCGTGGGTCGTCTCATAACCCGCGGACCCCGTATGTCTATTTAATGGTCGCGGGTGCGCGGCGGGTTGTAAAAATATATACAGTGTTGCGGTGCGGGCCAAATAACTTCATAAAAGTGGCGCCGCGGGTCGGTGCAGCACTAACAGTTCCCCTGAACACTGCAAGAGGAGTTCGAGTTCTTCTGGCGTCGCGTGTGAAATGTCTTCATCCCAGGTAACGTTACAGTCAGTGGCATATGTCATATGAATATCATTTCATGGGTTTTATTTTTTAATAAAATAATCACGATGCTCACGTTTACAAGCCAGCGTCATTATAGTAGTCTATTGGTTACCGTTTTACAGAATCTATATGATACTTCAGTTCAATGTTTGAGTGGTAGGTAATCACCATAACAAGCATGACAGCATCGGTCAGGCGCGCCTCCTTCAGCTCACGCCGACGAGCAAACGCTGGTCACATGTTGATCCTCGTCCTGCCTTTAATCCCATCACTTTTGAAAACATACTACATAGTGCACCTTTAAAGCAGCACTAGGTAACTTTTCAACCTTCATAATATATTTTTTAAGACTCTTGTGATGATAAATCGACTTACAATAGGTTGAATGACACGTCTGCCATAGCCTGATGGGGTCTGTATCGTTTTTAATCGTACTTTTAAACTTCGGGTTTCGGGTAGTAACCCGAGAACAAAAAGAACTACAAAATTCGACTGCTTTACGGCATATACGTCACTTCCACCAACACCCACACTTCCTTAAATTCGGACGTGCTAGCCCAACTTTGTTCGTCGGATAATATAGTCATGTCCGAAGCAGCACAGACAAATAAGAAAGAAAAGGTTTTGTTGGAGGAAAGCAATAAGAGGAAACGAAAAAGTGATGTGATTAAAGGCAGGACGAGGATCAACATGTGCCCAGCGTTTGCTCGTCGGCGTGAGCTGAAGGAGGCGCGCCTGACCGATGCTGTCATGCTTGTTATGGTGAGCTACCACTCAAACATTGAACTGAAGTATCATATAGATTCTGTAAAACGGTAACCAATAGACTACTATAATGACGCTGGCTTGTAAACGTGAGCATTGTGATTATTTTATTAAAAAATAAAACCCATGAAATTATATTCATATGACATATGCCACTGACTGTAACGTTACCTGGGATGAAGACATTTCACACGCGATGCCAGAAGAACTCGAACTCCTCTTGCAGTGTTCAGGGGAACTGTTAGCGCTGCACCAACCCGCGGTGCCACTTTTAAGAAGTTATTTGGCACGCACCGCAACACTGTATATATTTTTACAACCCACTGCGCACCCGCGACCATTAATTAGACATACGGGGTCCGCGGGTTATGAGACGACCCACGCATCACTAGTTCAGGGCTATCAGGGTTGTCATGTCAACAAATGCACGCGCGATGGCATCCTCTGTTGTAGGATTACAGAGCTTACGACAGTAGTTGAGGACATTATTTTTTCCAAACTGTAGGGGGACCCCAAAAGCAAAAGTAGCCAAGTACGGCTTTAAAGTAACAGTTTTCTAATGTATGTAAAAATGTAATTTATATTTGTGATGGAAAAGCCGAATTTTCAGCATCATTAATCCAGTCTTCAGTGTCACATGACCCTTCATTTATTATTATTATCAATGTTTAAAACCGTTTTTGCAGTGGCATTTTTGTGAAAATACATACTTTTTTCGTCAATTTAATGAACTTAATGAGTTTTTGAGTCAGACGGCACACTTATCAATATTTTGTTTTGGTTTTGAGTGCATCATGTTGCAAACAAAACAATTTTTTTAAAGTAAATTCCAGAAATTGGGGATTCCACCAAAAATAACAATTCGCCATTTGGGTAATATTGATTAATTACTTATGCCATGAAGCTTAGTCCACCATTACTTAGTCATACTGTCCATTACCAATGTAATTGGTTCCAAAAGGTCTTCTTTTATCCCCTACAACCCATCTGTCTGTATGTTCAGCAGACAACACACACACACTATAATCCCACTGACTGACCAACAACAAACAAAAAAATGACCTCTAATGTGCCTGAATGATGGTTCGGTGAATTAAAAAACTAAAAAGCCAAGTACAAGAAAGTTGGAAAGTTTTAATTAGAAACTGAAACTGAAACTGATTTAAGTTTTAGAAGCACTACCGTATGTCACACAAATAGCTTGCATTTCTGAAATATGTCTCTCTCACACACACACACACAAAGCTATATTGAAAAAAATCAAATTAGCAATTTACATTCCATCCCTCCAAGATTACCAGCAACACTAACAGCAAGCAGCAGAGTATAGCCTCAAAACACGCACTCAGATGAAGATCAGATTAAAGCTGATTAAAATATGAGTTTAGTAGCTGGTGCCCTTACTTCAACCCTGCAAACGCTACTTGTTCTTTATCTAAATCTTTGCCTTTATTTCCACTTTATTATAGCTTTATTTATATCTACTTCTCATGCATTACTCACAGCAAACAAAAACAGCCTGGTTTCACAGACAGGGCTTGGATTAAGGCAGCAATAAGCCTTAGTTTAATCAGGGCATTTAAGTAGCTTGAAGCTTGCCTTGCTTGAGACAAAACAATGGCACTGAATAACTTAATAACATTATCCCTTAAAATTCATCTTGGATCACCAAAATGACATATTTAAAAGTTCATGTTAAAAAAGCTTGAATTTAACCTTTGCTTCATTTAGTACAAGAGGATCTGTGAATATGCAAATTAGCCCCGTCTCCCCTCACTCACACCAGCTCAGAGACCAACTCGCTCAACTCAACTCAAGTTACTGTAGCAAACGCCGCCAAAGGTATCGCTCTCTACAACGGTGGAAACATAACTGAAATTAATATGATTAGCCTTTTGCTTAACTATGTTATCAGCTAATAATGTGTTGCTAATGTTACACAAACCATGTTCCAAAAATGAGCATCCTAGTAAGATAGTCTTTGAAAAGAGTCAGTGGAGAAAGGCATATAGTTCATCACAACATCGAAATATACATTATGTACATAATTCACTTGCTATATTACTTAATGTATGGGATTTTTCATATCAATAGAAAAATAAACCTGGATAACCTGGCTTCTCTTGAGACTTCCCTGCTTCGCAGCATAGTTAATGATATGCTAAAGCCGGCCCACGGTGATGATTGAACCATATGATTGGTTACAAGGTAGTTTGTGACATCAGAAACACCAGCGATTTCAAACTCTGTTTTTGGTTGATTGCACTTTTAAGGAGAAAATACTCAGCCATGGTGTTGACTTATGAATTTGCACATGATTTGTCTGACAGCATATTAAAAACACCACATAGATATACAAACAACATTAAAAGCTAAAAAAATTCTACTTTAATATAAGTCAGTGCAAGTTGCTTTCAGTTAAAACAGTTCAAATATGCAAGTCTGGGACTAGGCTTAAGCTTTGTCTGTGAAACCGGGCAAGAAGGTTATAGACCTTATGACTACAAACGCAAACACTTACAGGATACTTGAAATGTTGTACCAGTTATAAAACTGCTTTAATGTTTCAGCTTGCAGCTAGCTATTCTTGTTGGGGCAGGGGTGACCGATATAGATTTTTTTGATGGCCGATGCTGATGCCAATATTGGGAAGACAGTTATCTGATGATCAATTTAAAGCAGATGTATATCATATCAGGCTACTTAATTTAATCACAGTAAATAAATTATTGTGATTATGTTTATATATTTTACATAATATTTACTAATTGAAATAAATTATTAGAAAATCTATCAAAAATGTATTTTAACTTTTTTTCTTTTTTTATCTGTAAAATAAACTGATACTTTAGGTAGCAAATTCTTAAATCTGTAATCCTATTAGGGTGTTTTCAAATCAAAAGTCAAAACTTGAAAACATGGATGTAAACACTAACCAACAGTGCACTCTGTAACCTGGTAAATCTATCTGCATTGGGAATATTCTCAAATAAAGTCCAGGGAACACAACATACTGTACACCGTGAAGATAACGTGACAGCGGGAACCTGGATGTTGGGCCATAGTTTCAAGTTGCTTCCTCATGCCTGACCAGTGACAGCCAAAGTCATCCAATTCACACAGCTTGGATTATTCGCACAGAAATCATGTCTCATCATGTCGACTACTAACTTTGAAAGTGAGAAGTGAAAATGAAAGTACATCCACAGTACCTGATCGGCCTCCATCAACAGCACTCAATGTTCCTTCTTGTCTCTCTTGGCTGTCCACCTCGTCTTTCTGTCCACTGTGATTCTGCCTGGTCTTTGGAGGCAGAGGCGGCGCCTTGTCAGCAGTGGAGAGTGACGAACTTCTCATTTTGCGCCTGGGCTTTATCGTAGGGGGTCTTTTTTGTCTCCGTTCTATGCTGGGTCTCTTTGCTGTGTCTTCAACAGGAATCTTAGAGTCTGGCTGGCTGAATTTGTTGACTATCTTTTTGACATTCCCAGGGCTCCGTGAGGCTGCACCTTCCCCAGATGAGGTGTCTGGGGTATTATTGCAGGGCTTGGTGGGAACCGGGGGTCTCTGTTTAACCTCAGGTTTCGGAGGCAGATTTGGAGACTCTTGAGAAGACATCTTGATTGGTTTTGATGTTTTAAACCAAAGCAACCTGGCCAATATGCGGCCAGGCAGCAGGGTCACCGAGGGCCTTCAATCTTCAACCTGCAGTAACAAACAATAAAGACTACAAGCATGAGTGATGCATTTTATCATTTCCATCTTATTTTCCATGAATTTGACTAATCCCAGATCATCTGACATGACTTGTGTTTTTATTAGAGATATTACAATTCTGTCCGATCTTGTACTTATTGAACTTACACTTATTTTCAAGTTATGGCCTATGAATGGGCAATATGAAAGTCTTGATGAAACAGAAGTAGCAACAGATATTTTCTTCAATATTGTGTGAATGTAACAGGTTTGTCGAAAAAGAAAAAAATATACATGGCAGGGACTTGGTTCTATGCATCAGTTGTACATTGGATTTTGAGTGCGAGTTTAAGCGGGTCAAATGATTGGAGAAGTCCTGCATACATCACCAGAAGGAATGGTGGTTTTCACCAGAAGATCCAGATATGACAATTTGATTAAACAATAAAAGGTCCAAAAAGAATTGAAAAATAAATAAAAATATGAACAGATAAATTGCTCACAGTCACAATAAGATCTACAACATGCATTTAGAAAACAGATGAACAGATCATTTTCATTTCACCCCGATTTTAAAACATACACTATTTGTGCAGCTTTGCCTAAATAAATAAAAATAAAAAAACACTAAAAACAAAACAAGTAATTTTAAATGCTACACGTGAATACATTTAGACATCACAATGTTTTAATATACAGAATTTAGAAATTGAATTGCTAATTTAAATAAATGTAAAAAAAAATGTGTTTTTAAAGATCAAGTTTAAGCAGATGATGACAAATGTCATCTTAAATGTAACAAATAATGCATATTTTACAATATTGCCAATATGATAAATTAAAGAACAAATCTCTGTAACACTTTAGTTTAGGGTCTAAATCTCACTATTAACTAGTTGCTTATTAGTATGCATATTACTATGATGTTGTATTTTTATCAGTACTTATAAAGCACATATTAATGCCTTAAGCATGACTATATACTCTACATCGCTTAATCCTACCCAATACCTAAACTACTTTACTAACTATTAATAAGCATTGATCAGGATTTTATTGAGGCAAAAATCATAGTTAATAGTTAGTTTATAGTGAGAATTAAACCCTAATCTAAAGTGTGACCAAAATCACTAATATCTGTGAATAGCTGATAACATAACAATATAATGTCCAACCCTAATTGTCATTCTTCCAGTTTCATATCCTGCAACCTCAGAAGAAGACATATTTGATGTGACGATTAGCATCTAGTAATTTGTTAAATAAAATAAAAAGCACAGTGACCTTTGTACTGGAATTACCTCACACGGTACAGGTTCAATGCATTGGACTTTGCTCTTACATATCAGACTTTTAAATAAAATATGAGATGAACTTTCAATCAGTCTGGTTCTTTGGTGAAACAGCATACTAGAAATATAGTATGAAACATAGCTAGAAAAGTGCTTGCATGTCTTGTTTACAGTAAGTGCCGTGTACTTTGACCCAGATTCCAAAAGACTATGCATGTCTTAGAAATGCATAATGGGATTAAAACCACACAGTTAGCAGTTTATAAGTATTTAGCGTTTTATGGCTTACTTTTTCCCTCTTATGTAAAACTACAAAAGCATTGTAATGACCTAATTAGCTTGCTTAGTTTGCTTGGCTTGGAACTAACCCATTCTGAGGATATTGTATGGGAAAGGTGTGTCAAAATGACTTCCCGACAGGTTGAACTCTGGCGTCAGTGACTTCATTTGCACCCCTCAGACAAACTGAGCAGGTCTGTCAGGTTCTTTAGTGTGCTCTAATTTGATATCCTGGAAATACACCGCACAACATTACACAAAATGAAATGCTTTTCCATGGGGTGAAATGGGAAGGCTGAAATGGTTCCAAATAGAAGGGTGAAAATGTTTCTTAATTGTTCATGTCCTTCTGACATGTCAAAGTTCAGTAAACATCCCCTAAAGCAACAGGACACTCAAGTATTCCCTAATGGCCAGTTCTTTGTAAAAAAAAAAAAAAAAAAATGTATACAAGACACTTCCCCTCCAAACTACAACCTATCTTGGGATCGGAATCCTCCTTTCCTGTTGTGAACCTTGGCTGTAATTGCTTACAAATTCCTTAGATACACTGGGATGTTATGTTATACATCAGAAACATTTAATATTTACACAAACATAGGTGTAGGTTAGGGTATTTAAAACTACCTGTATATAAAAACAACAAAAGAATATACTATATGGTAGGGGGGTAACCAAATGTACAATGACATTTTTGTATTAAAATCCAAAAGTTAATCCTCCTATGTTGTTCACATTATTATGCAACATGATGTAACCTGTTATTAATTTTGAATCATTTTTATATCTGACAGTAGGCTGGTTAACACTAGGTAAAATGCATTAACGTTGTATTCACAGTTAGCTGAGTTGATTACAATTCACATCCGACTACTCACCAAATGTGTCTCACTATAATCCATAAAGAAAAGCGAATTGCTGAAAGAGCAAACCTCCACGTAAAAATAAAAACATAGAGTCGTGTAGGTAGCCTAACTCTCACAGTGCATATGAACAAATAATAGTTTCGTAGACATCCATGTAAATGCCTTTAAAATGACAGCAACAGATCGCCACATTCCGGCATGAACTGCATATCCGTACGGATTTGATCAGACGTTACTTTCGTATTTCCTCTTTTGTTGTCCTCTCCGGTAAATCCACGCGCATCTCCGGCTCTTTGTTTTCCTGCTCGTGAGCATGTGTGTAGGAACAGCCGGACAGGGACAGTGTGATTAGTGCATACCCCTCCTCCCATCCCACCTCATCCCATTCCTGCCTGCACACCCTCCTTTGGCTGCCACCCAGTGGAGACTATCAGTGTGTGTGTATGTGTGTGTGTGTGTGTGTGTGAGTGTGCGTGGATACATTTTACCCTAGGCTTACCAAATGTCACCATAAAGATGGCAATATCCGAAATCCTTGTCATTGTAGATCCCCCTTGAGGAAAGAAGTTCATACCGTGCTGGAAATGTAAATGCAGAGTTTACTGCGATGGGTTTAACGTTAGGGCATACATTTTTTTTTGCAAAATATAAAAATAATTTCTTTGGAATGTCTCCATGAATGAAAAAAACAGTTAAAATGGTTTAATAAACAAAATAATGCCTTCTGTGAGGACATTACTAAAAAAATATTTTTCTTAAAGTGACTTAATTATGTTTTAATCGTTTTTACGACGGGCAGAAATAGTTCTAATTAATAGCAACGAAATAATTCGACGGGACGTGAAGTGTAAAACGGGTTTTGAACACCATTTGGAACTTGTCTGACGTCTTTTATTTTGAAAAAAACAGCAGGGGTGCGTTTGCAAATATACAAAATTAATACCAAAAAATAAAAAAATAGGAATAAGGGGAAAGAAAATAAGACATGAGTCCAATATGTAAAAATAAGGACATACCATTTTTTTTAAATCATAAATATACAAAGCAAATAGGGTTCGTGAACGCAAAAAATAATGTTACTTTTGCATTCAAATAATGTTTTTTATTAAAATAATTATTTTTCCATAATTTAACATTGATGACCATATATAAACAATTAACAAATAAATGAACATAAAAATCATAACATACAATTGTTAACATCTTAAAAAATTATAATTAATGAATCAAAGATTCGACTCAGTTGAAGATTCGATTCTCAGCAGCAGTGTTTTCTGTCAGCAGACCAGCGGCTACCCTTTTCCCTCTGATAAGGTGATCAGTTGTTTTTGTTTCCTTAAACGTGCTACTTATCGCACCGTTTTGTTGACTGAATTAACATATCCGCGTTTTCTGTAATTAGATTATCGTATTTAAAAGATAGACAGACAGTATCTCTGCAGCTAACGAGCTGTTAAGGTTACATGTAGCAGATTAGCTGGCCAGCTAAACTCAGATATTCTGAATATATTTTCTGCTAGCTATAATATTTACTACAATGTCTACCACCACGATACAGAATGCATTTCTACCACACTTTGATATTTGAGGTTTTAACAGCTGTTTTTTTTACCGGCAATTGCGCTGTTGTCAGGTTGTGGCGTTAGCATGTATTTGTTTACACAGATCTACTGCTCTGCATCGAGCTTGCAGATAATAGATCATGCATGGAGCGTGCTATAAGCATTTTATATAGTGCGTTAATAGACATCAGAGCACTAAAATTGCATATATTGTTATTTTTTGTAATATTGAGCATACATGATATGTATGTATATATATATATATATATATATATATATATATATATATATATATATATATATATATATATATATATATAGTGGCTTGCACAGGTACAAAATATGAAATGCTTCGTATATAAAGGTTTTTTCTCTCTCACACTTATCTACCACACGTATCACCGTAAGAGCAGATAAAATTACACTCTGCAAATAGATCTTCATAATATTAGACAATAACAAATGGCAAATGTCAGCCTAATAGACCATATCTTTATTCTGCTACACTGGTGATTTGCCTCTCACTGAGTGTTAGATGGGTATGTATAAAATGTGTCAATCCCATGTGTAAATATAATGTGTGTGTCTGTATTTTTGCCGTCACTACAGTAAGCACAAACACCCACACACCAATTAGACACCTAGTCACCTGAGAGTGAAGAGAATACTATCCTTAGCACCACATCTAGCTATCGCCTCCCACAGGACAGACCACTGTGACTCGGTCCCCCTCCCTGGTCAACCTCAGAGGGCCTTGCCACAAGATGCTGTTTTTTTTAAATGCTGTGCATGTAATCACAAGGCTGGTTACGATCTCTCTTTGTTAACCTCACCCACACAAGGCTAAACGAACAGACTGACACTGAAGAGTTCTCAGTAGCATCCACCTGGACGGACTTTCTGGTTTTCGACCCTTTGCAGGTAGGTGGTCTTTTGTGTTGTTGTGTGTATTAAGGCGTATTTAAGGCGAGAACCTTGCACACTCTTGAATAATTTAATACAATTTGTTTTAATACATGCGTGCAGTTTATGAGCTGCAGCGTCATTTTCTGAGGACTGTTTACTAAATATGGGACTTCCAGTGCAAAATATCATATACTTTTCATAGTCACCTCTTTCTTAGCAGTTACACTTGTTTTAGATCAAGGGCTTGGACACTGGGCTCCGTAGACCCCCAGGGGGCCTCAAAATGGCTCATGAAAAGGTTTAGAGAAAAAAATTATGAATTAATAAATAGAAAAATGATTAAAGGTGCAGTGTGAAATATTTATGAGGATCTATTGACAGAAATGCATTATAATATACATAACTATGTTTTCAGTGGTGTATAAAGACCTTACATAATGAACCATTATGTTTTTATTACAATAGAATGAGACTATTTATTATTTACATACACCGCAGGTCCCCTTACAGTGAAGTCACCATTTTACACCGCCATCTTTCTGCAGTAGCCCTAAATGGACACTGTTGTCTCAGACGACATCTTTGTCCTGTGTCGGCCACTCTATGTGCTTCGAAAGGGAGGGGTGAGCTGTAGGGGTTGCAATTCACAACCTCACCTCTAGATGCCGCTAAAATTTACACAGTGCACGTTTAAAATAAATGAATTAAATTTTGATTCCTGTGAATATAGGGGTGGGTGATATACCAGTAGAAATTTATCAGCTAGTAGAGATTTTGGACTATCCCCTCTATTGCAGTCATGTTGCTTTGCTCCGCAGTCACAAAAGCTATTCGTTTGCATGCATTTTTAGTGATTTTACTGAAATGCAGTAAGCAGCAAACGATAACTAATTTCAATATATGTGCATGCTTAAATACATACTTAAATAGATACTTGTGTGTCAAAGTGAAAATGTATTGTATATTTGCAAATGAATGGAAACAGTTGAGAAAGAAAACTGATAAAAAATAAATTATAATGGATATGTGCAGTCGGTCTAAAAATGCATTTACATTAAGCAGTATTATTATTTTCTTTTGTTGCATTTTTTTATAATTTTTTTCAGATAGGCCTATTTCATTTGTGTTTGTTCTTTTGTAGTTTCTTTATTCTTTCTTCATCACTTGTTTTCAGTAAGCTTAAAATTATATATTTTTTTCCAAAGTATTAGTTTTTCTGTGATTATTGAATATGGTGACAAGAATTATGAAATTTCAGTTTTATCAAAAATTGTGATATCATAACCTTATTTAAAGCAAAAGTAACTACATTGTGATGTATTGTTATATTGAAATAAAATTACTTATATCGGGATGTAAGATTTTTGTCATATCGTCCACCCATATGTAAATACATAACAATTAGACCAAAATAAGTTAAAAAAAATTATAAAAAAAATTATACTATAAATTAGTAAATAAATAACAAAATGTTTTAATATATATTATAATGCATTTATTTTATATATATATATATATATATATATATATATATATATATATATATATATATATATATATATATATATGTGTGTGTATATATATATATATATATATATATATATATATATATATATATATATATATATATATATATATATATATATATATATATATATATATATGTGTGTGTATATATATATATATATATATATATATATATATATATATATATATATATAATAGCATTTAAAATTGGGGTTTGATACAAGATATATATATATATATATATATATATATATATATATATATATATATATATATATATATATATATATATATATATATATATATATATATATATATATATATATATACAAGATTTGTATATATTGTATTTTGTATATTTTGGGGTATGCTTTTTAAATTAGGATGGTGATTCCACACGAGGCTGATCATATTTGGCATTTAAAAGATTGAAAATCGTTTTAGACAACGATCAATAATCGTTATGTTAGTCAAAGTCACACAATGCTTTTGTCAGCTTTCACAGCTGCAGCATCTTTAATTGGAGAGCTCAGGTGGGGAGAGATGCTGTTGGGCTCAGGGAGATGCCGGTGTGTGTCGAGGCCCTGCTGGGCTGCTGAAACCACAGAGAATACAGAGCTCAGCATGCACTTTATCACTCAAGTCAAAGTAGTCCATTACTGCTATGCTCTTTTGGATAGTTTTGTTTAAGGCTGTGTGTTTGGACTCGATATTCTCTGCTGTTATATTTTAGTTTTTCTGTATTTCTTTCTACATGTCCCTCCTCTTCCTCCTGGTTTCTACAGGATAGCGGATCAGGTCTTGAAACATGAGCTCTGTGGCAGTGTTGACTCAGGAGAGTTTTGCGGAGCACCGCAGTGGCTTGAAGGACTTTGAGATCACGGGTATGACAACTGTAGCAAAATTAGGGGTGAAAGTATTTTTACTTTTGGCAGGAACTATAAAGAGAGCTGCAACAACTAATCAATAAAACATGTAATAATTAATAATGAAAAAGCTCAACAAAAAACTCTTTATCTTTAGGAAGTACCACAACGTTATTATAAAAAATAAAGTGACAACTTATGTACATTTCGCAAGTCTTTTTTGGTTACACTTCATTTTAAAGTGTCTATGTTACAAGTACTGAGTGATATTCATTGACATCACTGACATCACATATTTTACAGTATTATTGTTTTTACTGTATTTTTGGTTAAATAAATGCAGCCTTGGTGAACATAAGAGACTGCTTTCAAAAACATAAAAATGTGTAAATGTGTAATGTTTCCAAACTTTTGCCAGGTACTACAGGTTTGGTGTAGGGTTAGTTATATGCAATTATGCATCATTTACTGTTATTACTACAGTAAGTACATGTAACATATGTAACAAGCACACTGTAAAATAAAGTGTTGCCTTCTTTTCTCATTTTCTGTCGTTATTAGGTAGTGTGCCTGAGGATGAAGCATATATTCCCACCTATCTGGAGGCCTTTCCACCTTTGCCGGACAAGGGCAGTCCAGGTGAGAAGACAGGCGAGCCAGCAGGTGCCTGGAGCAAAATCCGACCCATCAAAGCCTCTGTCATCACTCAGGTAACTATAACTACTCCACAGATTGTTTGTACAGTTCAAGGCCTGAAGTTAATTTTGGAAAATGGTGAGGGATTCTTTTAACTTGAGAGGGGAGTTGCATTTTTTAGACAATTATTTTAAACAAATTTATCTCACCTAAAATGTTTGCTCACTCATTATATTTGAGTGAAACGTTTTTTGGGTAGGTCTAACACTAGTATTCAGTGTGTAAGCTGCTAGTGATCTGGAAAATATTCTTCGTGGCAATCAATGACATGAGAACCTGCCACACTTTTTCTCCTTCAGGTGTTCCATGTCCCTCTGGAGGAGCGGCGGTATAAAGACAACAGTCAATTTGGTGAGGGTGAGGAGGCGAAGGTGTGCCTGGATATCATGCAGAAGACCGGGGCGCATATCGAACTCTCGCTTGCCAAGGACCAAGGCCTCTCCATCATGGTGACGGGAAAATTGGAATCGGTCATGAAAGCGAGGAAGGAGATTGTAGCCCGACTGCAGACTCAGGTGCTTGTTTGATTCTTGCTCTTCTTAGTCAACCTCTTTTTCTGTTTGGAAAAAAAGAGTTTCAGTTCATATTGATTTAAGGTGCCCTAGAATGAGTTAAAACAATATGTTTAAGTATTCTCTGATATCTACATAGAGGGGATGTGGCTTATTTAAGGGCAAAAATTGTCAGTTTTACAGGTCCATTTACAACCCTAGAAAGTGTCCCTAGGATGTAATGCTCTGTTTTTGCCTTATTTGGAAGGGTCATGAATATTAATGTTGAGCTCTGCTCTGATTGGCTTATTTCAGCCGCTCTCAGCACACATCAGTTCAGTTGTTCAGCAAAGCGGCACGTGAGTCCTGACAAAACACAGACCGACTGAATGACACTTTAAGCAGAACGTCTCAAATGGAGATTGCTAAAATGCAGCGTACTTGTTTATTGGTGTTTTCAGATCATCCGCTCCGCGCTAGAGAGAGCTTGCATGCATATGGTTGCCAGATTGCAAATGTTTAGGTAAAACACCAGATAGTATACGTGTTCTTTTCACAGAAATGCTCTGATTGGCTTATTTCAGCCGCTCACAGCACACATCAGTTCAGTTGTTCAGCAAAGCGGCACGTGAGTCCTGACAAAACACAGACCGACTGAATGACACTTTAAGCAGAACGTCTCAAATGGAGATTGCTAAAATGCAGCGTACTTGTTTATTGGTGTTTTCAGATCATCCGCTCCGCGCTAGAGAGAGCTTGCATGCATATGGTTGCCAGATTGCAAATGTTTAGGTAAAACACCAGATAGTATACGTGTTCTTTTCACAGAAAAGCTCTGATTGGGGGATTTAATTGACTGAAATCCGGCAACCGCACGACCGCTCTTCTTTCCCCCTAACAAAACCCAAACCAGTATACTATCCGGTGTTTTGGTTATTTATGGTACTTGGAGTTTCCTATTGTTACTCTACCAGCATCTTTCGTTATCTAGACAATGCTGTCTCTCTAAGAAACATTTTAAATTTAATCCGAAATTGTTTAAACAGTCAATAAGTGGATAAATTACTTACTGCTTGCAGGAATATAGTTGTAATTGCCCCTTTCTCCAGTTTAAGACGCTGAGTGAAGCTTGCTTGAAATGGGCCGAACAAACGAACAATTTTGAATTAAATTGTTGCGGTATCCAATTATAATAAACATCAACCAAGACTGTTGACATTTTTAATCTGTGGGAAGGCTATGAAAAGCCCTCACGTCCCCTGCACTGCCTAGAACATGACATTTGTGTCTATGAGAGCTGCCGTTTTTGCTATCCTCGTGTGACGCTTGTTTACCTGCAGTCCCGATGATTCGGCTCCGTCACTTCCGCCTGACAATGAACATGTTACAGATGCAAATATTGGGGGTGTACATATTAATGATCCCAGCGATTGCGTCACAGTTGCCGTTATGTTGAGAATCACTTATTTTTCCGTAGTGTTTTTCATGCATAAGATTTATTTCTTATATAATAAGAAGTAGGAGGTAATGGTGTTTGAGACTCACAGTATGTGATGTCCATGTACTGAACTCTTATTATTTCACTATGGCAAGGTTAATTACATTTTTCATTATAGGGCACCTTTAATCTTTTTATGAATGTTTTGAACTGTCATAGTTTTGGGTGAATAGACTTTCAATGGAGGGACAGAAATCTCTGATTTTTTTGAAGATGAATGAAAATCTTATGGGTTTGGAATGACATGAGAGTGAGTAATTGATGATAAAATTAGAGTTTTTGGGTAACTTTTCATTAAACTAACCCTTTAATGCTTAACTTCACAGGCCTCAGCGACTGTGCTTATTCCGAAAGAACATCATCGGTTTGTGATCGGGAAGAATGGAGAGAAGTTGCAGGAGCTGGAGCTGAAAACAGCCACCAAGATCACCATCCCCCGCTCTGACGATCCCAACGCCAACATCCGCATCACCGGCACCAAGGAGGGCATTGAGAAAGCTCGTCATGAAATCCAGCTCATCTCTGCAGAGCAGGTAACCATCAAAGGCGGATGAGATGAGGTTTTATATTTCATTCCATTAACCTCATTATGTCCTCACTGTCTGCTCCAGGATAAGCGTGCCGTGGAACGTTTGTCTTTTGAGAAAGCTTTTCATCCATTCATCTCCGGTGCATATAATCGACTCGTTCAAGAGCTGAGTCAAGAGACTGGAGCTCGTATTAGCATCCCGCCACCCAGCGTACCCAAAGATGAGATTGTCATTACTGGCGAGAAGGAAGCGGTGGCCATGGCAATCGCCCGCATCCGGACCATTTATGAAGAGAAGGTGATTTAATTATGCTACTGTGCTGTTTTTTTAAAACTTTGTATTCATCAAAGAATCCTGAAAAAAATATAGCACTGTTTTGCTAAAAAATATTAAGCAGTACAACTGTATTCAACTTTGTTATTAATATAAATATTATATATTAATAGCATATAAAAATTATTTCTAAAGGATCATGTGACTGAAGACTGGAGTAATGGCTGCTGAATATTCAGCTGTGCCATCAAAGAAAGAAATAACATTTTAAAATATATTCAAATAGACAAGTATGGAAGCCTGTTTCCGCCACTAAATAAAAAAAAATAAGACGAGTAATTGTGACTTTTTATCTGAGAATTCTGACTTTTTTTCTCAATTGCGAGTTATAAAGTCAGAATTCTGAGATATAAACTTGCAATTGTGTGAAATAAAGTCACAATTCTGAGATAACAAGTCACAATCCATCTTTTTTTTTTTATTTAGTGACGGTAACAGGCTTCCATAGAAAATAGTTATTTTAAATTGTAAAATAAATTGCAGTCTTAGCATCATTTTTTTTTTAATCGTACCAACCCCAAACCTCTCAATGGTATTGTATTTTAATTGCAATATTTTGTGTACACACATGCAAATATGCATCTGATGATGTTTCCTGACCACCTTCTTATTATTTACAAGCAGAAACGAAAAACGACCACAATCTCAGTAGAGGTGAAGAAGTCACAACATAAGTACATAGTAGGCCCGAAAGGCAACACTCTGCAGGAGATCTTGGAGAACACTGGGGTGTCTGTGGAGATGCCTTCTCTGGACTCTGCATCGGAGACCATAATCCTCAGAGGGGAACCTGATAAGCTAGGTCCGGCTCTAACGCAGGTGTACGCCAAGGTCAGATGTACTAAAGATAATAGATTTGTGTAGATCCACAATGTTTGGCCTTATTTTTAATAGAATGCAAAGGCGTCTTTCACATGGCACTTGTTTGTTCTGCAGGCTAAAAGTGTGATAGTGGTGGAGGTGATTGCTCCGGCCTGGCTCCATCGATTCATCATTGGCAAGAAAGGACAGAACATCGGTCGCATTACACAGCAGCTGCCTAAGGTATTAAAAAGCGAAATGAGAACTCTTACTTAAATGAAATGAGAACTGTTATAAGATACTAGAATAGAATATGGCAAGTGAGAACTGAGAATAGAGGGCTGTAGGGATGACGTATTTTTGTAGGCCAACACGAAAGTTAGCCTCACACTGGATTTTTTCATTGGCTTTTGAATTCTTGTAGAAAATAAACACTGACCAACAAATGTTTTTGATGTTTTCTTGATAAAGATAATCTTCACAATTAAGAACAACTTTAGTGCCTAAATACAATCAAGAAGAAATAAAAAGATGAAGTTAGGATGCATCACGGTCACACAACTTCAGCATCAGCCCATCTAAGCTTCTTACAACTCTTTCAGTCTTCATTTAAAATCTACAATTTTTAAAAATTGATTTTAATGGGGTGATGAATTGAGAAATCATCTTTCCCTTGAGATTTTGATATATAAAAGGTCATGATAATATAAGAATATCCTCTAAGTTTCAGAGCTGAAAACTTCCTTTTTAGTCAGAGAAAAGCTTTTATAGACACCAGGCCCAGAAAACTATCGTAGGCTTCATTCTTATGTCAAAGCACTACGAATGTATTTGTTATAAAGTTCCAGCTCACATGGGGAAGACCGTATATGTGTGTTTGCTTCATTTCACTGCGGAATCGTTTGTAAACAAGCCTCAAGTGCTGGATTTGCAGACACAATGTTGTGCCTTCTATATTGGATCCGACAGGAATGGTGCAACAAACTTATATGAGTAAAATGTCTTTTTTAAATGTAATAGTACTAGTCCTGGGGCTGTACCAAACCAAATTATCTGAATTACCAAATTATAGAAATTATCTAATGATCTTGGCGCACACGTATGTGTGTGTGTGAGCGTGCGGTTCGAGCTTATATCGAGCGATTGTGCGGGTGCAGGCCATGTAATACAATCGCGGGTGGATGAGAAATAAATCATTGGGTTTGTTTCATAAAGACAAGTTGCAGTTGCCGCTTTCAAAACAATCTCTCCCTCCCTCATGTGAACTGAACTGACAGGGGCTAGAGTGTAAAAACCACACGAACATCATTAGTTGACCTCAGACAACAGTATAAAAAAAGAAAAAAAAACAGTTCATGACACCTTTAAAGGAATAGTTCACTTTAAAATAAAAAAATCCTGATATTTAACTCACCCCCATCTCATCCAAGATGTTCATGTCTTTCTATCTTCAGTTTTTTTTTTTTGAGGAAAACATTACAGGATTTTTCTTCACTTAATGGTTTTCAATTGCATCCAACTGGTTAAAGGTCCAAATCAGTCCAGTTTCAAATCGCGTCAAAGTGCTGCATGATCCCAAAAGTGAAAGATTTTCATTTTGAAGAGAACTAATCCTTTTAAAGGCAGTCCTAACTCGTGGCTTAATGTTTAGAGTCACACTGGCAACCCAAAGGTTACAGGTTCGATTCTCAACCAAGTTGGAAATGACTGAGGTGCCCTTGAGCAAGGCACCTAACCCTGAATCGCTCCCTGGACGCCACAGCATAATAGCTGTCCGGGTGTGTGTCCAAGGTTTGTGGTGTCTGTTCACTACTCCTAATGTGTGTTCATTAACTTGGATGGGTTAAATCCAGAGGACAAATTCCAATAATAGGTTACCATACTTGGCTTTCACATGTCAATTTTACTAAGAAAAGTTGGTTTGAAATAGTTTACAAGAGCATAATTATAAACACAACGGGACTGAAAAAGCAGACAAGTGACTAGATTAGTTCAGCGTGATGACATTTAATGTCACTGGCAACCTGTAGTCCTATTTAGCCACGATTCACTATTTTTCAAGACGCATAAAAGCTAAAAAATGTATATTTTCATAGGATAAAATTAATTGTTCCCATCATTATTTTCATTTATTATGTGTTGTTCCAAATGGAACTCAGACTGGAGTTTAAAAAAAAAAAGGTGCAAAAATGCTTATTTGTTTTGTTTTTGTGAGTTTTATTGTTCCTTATTCCTGCAGCACTGTATGCCTAAATCCTTGCATAATGAATAATAATATATTCAATCACATTTTAAGCATTAATAATATTAAAACACTTAAGCATTATCATAAACAATGGGCCTTATATTGTGATTCTGTGACTGTTTCTCATCACTAGGTTCATATAGAGTTTACTGATGGAGAGGAACGTATCAGTCTGGAGGGACCGACGGAGGAGGTAGAACAAGCCCAGGCTCAGATACAGGAGATCATCAAAGACCTGGTCAGAGAACATTTGATATCTTATTATTAGGTTATTTGTTTTTTAATGACGATAGAATTGTGATTAAAACTAAATAAAAATGTCAGGGGATAAATGTTTGGTTGCTAAATCATTTAACATATGCTATTATGTTTTCATTCTTTCTTCAGTTTTAGACTGGATTTGTGGAATCTTAACATAGTATTTAGGTTTAGTGCTTAAGCATTTTATGTTCCTTTATTCAGATGGCGAGAATGGACTATGCAGAGATTAATATTGACCAACGTTTCCATAGACATCTCATTGGCAAAAACGGAGCCAACAGTAAGTTTAGAAACTTTTAGAAATGTTTAATTAACTGTTGTCATGTCAGAGCTAGACAAAGTAATGTTTGAATAGTCAAATTATGGTTTTACACGTTGCTTGACTACAAGCAGCGCACAATGTCACAATTCAGCAGATGCAAATGTACTTTTCTAGCCTAGAAATCTAGACGCACCCTAGCTGCAGCAAATCTAATCTGCCGCGAGTGTCGTCTAGCAACTCTCAATACACTTCTGAGCTGTAAACACCAAACTCTGGTCGGGCCAATCACATCGCGTATAGAATCACTGGGTGGGGCTTAACATAATGACGGCCGAGTTGCGCTTGCATGCTTCTAGTAAACACAGAAACTGGCGAACGGCGGCCTTTCGAATCAGCTTTGACCGCGACTCTGGAAGACTTGGAGTTAAGCTTTTCTCTGAGAAAAGAACAAAGAACGGCACTGAAGAAGAAGGGAAGATGTGTTCGTAGTTTTGCCGACCGAAAACGGTGAAAGTTTAATCTTTCAACTAGCACTGCTTCACCTTCGTTGCTCTGGTTGGTGTAGCGCTATCCAATTGCGTGCAGAGGGAGTTTGAAAGACAACCGTTTATCCCGCCCCTCGGATTGAGCCCTGTCAATGGTGGGTTTCCAGACCAAACTGGTCTGTCTTGTCAGGCTAGTACTTTTCCCTCACTATACAAATGTCTAGTTCAGTCACGAAACTCTAGAGGACGCAGAAAATCTACAAGCAATCACTTCATTACTGCATGGTGCCAGCTGATTGGCCTTGACGTTAATAGAACGGAAGGTCCTTGTATGGGCCGTACGGGCTCTTCTCCCGATAGGTTGCGTGCGCGAAACGTACTCATAAAATGCGAGTAAACACACACAAATGTTGACAGGCCACTAAATACAGTACATACCACAGAGACGGACGTCCTGCTGTTGCTCTTTCTCCTGTTCAATTTATTTCAGCCTCCGAATGATTCTTGATCATATATCTATTAGCTGAGATCGATAGCCATGAGCTCCGCCCACACGATACGCCTCCAGGCGCTCGTTTTTTTCCCGGAAAGTCTCGCTACAGCCTATATTTCTTTTATAAATATGATAAAACGGAGATATGAAGGATGCAACACTACTCTATAGGTACTCAAGATTGACATGAGATTGACTGAAATCAATTGACTGAACCCCCCCCCCCCCCCCCCCCTTAACATTCAAATAGTCTGGATCAGTGATGTAGGTTGTTGTAGGTTAATACTGCAGCAATCATTCATCACCAATAAACTGATGTGTAGTGGCCGTTTTGCTGCAAAATGACTGTCATCGCACCATCCAGATAACTACTGCTCATTTTGGGTGGGGATTCTCCCCTTCCATATGTAAAGCGTTTTTGAGTACCCAGAAAACCACTATATAAAATTTACAAATTATTATTATATTTTACCTGCTCACAGCAGTGTGTCTGTGTATCTATTGGCTGTAGCAATTCCATACTTGCTCTGTAGCAGCAACAATAACCAGCATCAGCATTGTAACAAGAGTTGTCATGATTTAAATTAAATATTTCCTGTGTCCATGACCACAGGACCTGAGAAAAATTATTGATTGTGTTACACACTTAACATATTTATTTGGTGCTTTTCCCTAGTAAATCGGATAAAGGAGCAGTATAAGGTATCAGTGAGGATTCCTCAGGACTCTGAGCGCTGTGGGTTAGTTCGTATTGAGGGAGATCCTCAGGGAGTACAGCTCGCACGCAAGGAACTGATGGACATGGCCCAGCGTATGGTGAGGCATACTATATATGGTAGTACAAAAGCACTATGTATGACATGAACCCATCTGTATGGTTTCAGATTATTAATTTTCTAGCATTTTTGATGCTCTAGGAAAATGAACGCACAAAAGATCTGATCATAGAGCAGAAGTTTCACCGCACCATCATTGGGCAGAAAGGAGAGAAGATCAGAGAAGTGCGGGACAAGTTCCCTGAGGTGCTGACAAATATATTTTTGTAAAACACAGACAGTCATATTCTGCTATAGGGTTTTCATAGCATTACATGATGGCTGATTTCATATAGATGCCTTTGGTTTCATTTCTGCAGGTCATTATCATCTTTCCAGACCAGCAACAAAAAAGTGACATAGTGCAGCTCCGAGGGCCTAAAAACGAGGTGGAGAAATGTGCAAAGTTTCTGCAGAAACTCATCGCTGAGCTGGTACATGTGTAATTTCCTCTTGCTTCCTTCCTGCTCTCAAATAAAATTTGGTTAGTGACTAATACAAGTTCACAAATACAGTAGCTGTTATGTGCTCAGGCAACTGTGGAATTATTATACTCTGCCTACAGATAACAAATGTGTTTTTTTATTTCCTGCAATTAGGGATGCTCATATTGAACTAGGGGTGTAACGATACGCGTATTCGTATTAAACCGTTCGGTACGAGGGTTTCGGTTCGGTACGCGGTACGCATTATGTACCGAACGGTTCTTGGACTAATTAATTAGATTTGGAAAATAAAAGTGTGTGAAATAAAATAACATGCGTTCAACAATAACCAAAACGACATAACAGGCAATGCCCCTGACACCACCGAAGTGAAAGAAAAGAAAAAAAACACCAAATATGTTTTAGGCTGCTCAGTCAGGTGCTCGCTTACTCAGTAGGCTACGCGCTGAATGCTCGTGGCAAAATGGCAATTGTGTTTAACAAACCAGAAATAGAAGATCCACCAATAACCAACAGGTCTGGTGTTTGGGTGAACTTTGGATTCTTGGTAAGCTATGATGGTGTTGGCAAGAGTGATGGATTAAAAAACAACGGTATGTCGCATTTGCTGATGGTACAGCAGCGGGAATAATTCATGTCATGTCAATCAAAGCCGACAACAAGACGATCTTGTTGTCTTTACGCCGACAACAAGACGATAAAAAGGAGAAACAGCCACAAACTATCCCCGCAGCATTTAGACAGACATTTCCAACTTATTCAAATGGCAAAAGACATCACCGCGGCGAGTGGTCCATTTATAGCCCCGGATATGAGACTAACGCCCGTTTCACACATACTCCGTCTGCAGCGCGTGTGCGGTGCGTATTTTTTCCCGTACCCATGTTAACGGATGACAGCTTTCAAACTGCACGCGGGTGCTGTCCGTCAGTCTGTTCCAGGAGCGTTGCGTCTGCAGCAGTGCACGGATCGTTTTCGTACCGAGTCTATTTTTTGCTGCGCTGCGCTGCGTTGCTGCATTAAAGTGGTAGAACATTGTTCGCATTAAAATAAACATGTACTGACGCGAAAATCTAGTAATTTCACCACAGATGCATCTCATTTAAAATATACTCTTGTTTCAAAGTCAACACATGGCTTTTTTTTTCTCAAGTAAAGCAACAAAACAACACCATACCTGGCATTTAGGTTAAAAAAAGTGCCATAATGGATAGCACTCGTACTTTCTTGGAAGTGAAAAGCAAAGTTCTTTTTGACCTGCAGGATTTCTTTTAAAAGGGTGTAAAAACGAAAGAAAAGACGAGAGTCGGCTGTTTTTGAATAGACTATTTCTAATTTAAAATGTTTGTGAGGCTATAAACTATGTTTAAATGTTTTGCCACTTTGTGTGAGCTAAATCTAAAGTATATAAATATGAATAAATGAATTTAATAAAATGTTGTTTAAATGTAGTAGGCTACGTAACCTGACTTCTATTAAAGAGTAAACAAAGAAAATTGGAATTCTGACGAGGCATGTTCAGTAAAAACTTTTGGATTTTAAATAAAATATAATGAATAAATGCTGTGTTTGTGGTGTGCAACAGAGGATCAGTTGCGGACTGCAAACGCAGCATGTAAAGCACTACAGGGTGTGGGGCTCCTGCAACGCACACGCAACGCACATGCTAATGTGAAGAGCTAATGTCTTATTCCTGTAACTACATAGAAGATGGGTAAAATCATACAACAACAAAAAATCATACTTTGTTAGTTTTAATAAAAAAATAATTAAAAAAAGGTAATTTCTGCCAATTTTTTCTTTTTGCTGTATCTAAAACATACCGAACCGTAGCGAACCGAACCGTGACACCAGTGTATCGTATCGAACCGAACCGTGAATTTTGTGAACCGTTACACCCCTATATTGAACGTTTAACCGCTAACCGATAGTAGGAATTTTGACCGATTAACACTATCAGTTAAACGGTTAAAAGGTTTTTTATAACAAAAAGTTGCACATGCAGTGAACCACACGTGCCGACACAGACATATTTTGCAAAATGAAGCAAAGGGAAAGAAGCATACAGTGTGGGACTATTTCGACAGAAAGGGTGATGAAGTTACGTGCAAAATAAGCTACGTGGTATTACAATACAGCAGTAGTACAAGCTCCTGACTGGTGGAGGAAAGCAAATGAAAGTCGCTTCCCGAGGCTGGCTGCTCTAGCGAGGCGTCTCTGTATTCCTCGGGCATCAGTGCCATCTGAAGCCTTGTTTAATGCTTTTCGTAGTGTGGTTTTGTCCGACAGCAAAAAGTTTGGTCCGAGTCTGACTGGAGAGTGTTTTTTTTGGCTTACATTGGCTTACATTGTTGCAGCCATTAAAATAGTTCAGTTTTGCTTTTAATGTCAAAGTAGTTATATTTGGTTTAGTTTCTTTGTTAAGTTAATTTAGAAAAATGTTTAGAGCAATTTTTTGTTTGTTAAATTAAAGTTGTTGTTTTTTAAGTGATGACCAAACGACCAGCGGCCGACTGAGTTAACCACATGTTTAATCAATTTAATCTCTCAAATCAACTCTTGACTTGTCTCACCTATAATGAAATCCGTAGATATAAAACACTTCAAGCATTACAATGTTAGTTAATTTAGCCTACTATAATATTACTCCACAGTAAAAAGGCATTTTTGACGAGCTACGGCAGGCTGATAGGCTACGCTATGCTCACAGCTCGCAAATAAAATGAGCTAAATCTAAACAAATAAAACAATAAAAGAACATGCAGTTTGTCTTATACCTTAGGTTACACCTACGCAAAATGAATAGCCTATAAATCAGATCTTCAATTCCGACAGTATAGCCTATATTTAATGGAGTTCACAGCAACAAAAGTAAAAGATTCAAAGATTCAAAAGATTGCATTTTATTCAGCAGCTCATTTCAAATTCAAAGACCGTAATATGAGAGAGCGACCTAAGCACTGGTAAGATCTTTTAGTGTCATTAATTTTTATTGAAGATGATTGTGTTTTTGAGTAAGTTTCATTTACAGCCATTGCATTGGCTTGCTTTACTCATTCGCGGCGATGTGTGTTGCAGCACCATCATATCTATCTGAGTACAACATATAGCCCATAACACACTCTCACACACGTTTATTTTTTTAACCATTTGCCTGGAGTAAAATTTACATGTGGTTTAAACAACCAGATATATTTACTATTGTCCGGTTTTGTCTGAAATGTTTTCAGACCACCTTCTGAATTGGTTTGTTTGGGTAATATGAATTAAATACGTCTCGAAAGAATCTTGGAAGGCATTTAGACCTACTCCTGGTCATTTCGCAATCAGATAGATGGTCAGAGAAAATTAATGAAGGAACCAGTTGTAAAAAAGCCATAACTCTAACAGCTGCGCTGGAGAAACATGTGCTGCTGCTGGCGTGGACTCTATAACCCTGTGCGAGCCATGTCTTGACAGTTGCTTAAGCTATTATGTCCTTACATAATGCCAATTCAATATTATAATCTTATCAGTTAACGGTTAAAAATCGATTAAAGGGATCCCATGGTGTTGAGACTTGTATGGCTTAATATAACATAAATGATGTCTCTTACTGAATTATGTAGTAGAAAACCCATGAAAGATCTACGTTATTTTAAAAATCGATTTTATATTTGGACCATGGGCGGCGCCATTTTGTTTGCGTTCTAGGTTGATGACGTAGAGTGGTTGAACTCCTCAATCAGCTGGCATTACCCGTAGCTATTTTTACCACAACGCAACTCGAAAATTGTTTCAGAGTTAAACAAAACCAATGAATTCCTTTGTAATTATACTTAAAACACACTCAAACATACATGTGCACACAAACTCACCTACACAAGTCACAAACAGATCGGCGGGCGCGCACACGACAGGCTCTGTCTCAATCGAGATGTTGGGCTGCTCAGTCTCCACGACAGGGGCTGAATCTGAAATCGACCCTATACCCTTAAATAGGGCATTATTTGAAGGGACGGACATTTGTAGTGTTGTCCGACACCATAGTGGACATGTTCGAGTGCAGTCATTCAGTCTCACGTTCCACCGCAATAACGAGTAAAGCCGATTTACAAACAGCTGTCCGACTTCACGCACTCAAACATACATGTGCACACAAACTCTCTCTCTCACACAGACTCACACACACCCCAACAGATCGGCGCGAACACAGCAACACACACACACACCAACAGATCGGCGCGAACACACACACACACACGCACGCACTGCGCGCGCATACATAACCCTCAATCTATTCCCTGTGTATATCCTGTTCAACACATCCTGTTCCCCAGATAGACTGTTGATAGTAGATTAACTATAATGCCTAATGTGACCAGCAGAGGGAAATATCTAGGTAGGACGATGGGATAAAGTAACGTGAGGAAGAGAGGCAGGATGTTTTGGTGATGATGCATGCGATTGAGACAGAGCAGTCAGGTGTGTGTGTGCGCGCCCGCCGATCTGTTTGTGACTTGTGTAGGTGAGTTTGTGTGCACATGTATGTTTGAGTGTGTTTTAAGTACAATTACAAAGCAATTCATTTGTTTTGTTTAACTCTGAAACAATTTTCGAGTTGCGTTGTGGTAAAAATAGCAACGGGTAACGCCAGCTGATTGAGGAGTTCAACCACTCTACGTCATCAACCTAGACCGCAAACAAAATGGCGCCGCCCATGGTCCAAATATAAAATCGATTTTTTAAATAACGTAGATCTTTCATGGGTTTTCTACCACATAATTCAGTAAGAGACATCATTTATGTTATATTAAGCCATACAAGTCTCAACACCATGGGATCCCTTTAATGAGCATCGGTTGTCAGTCGGGAAAATTAACCGAAATAAGCATCCCTACCTGCATCCCTACCTACTGTAGTCTTTTTTGAAGGTATATTGACTGTTGCTTACAGTCGAGAATTTTTTTCATTTTCTCATGTCTAATTATATGTTCATATTATTAGGTTGAGAGCAGCTTCTCAATTTCTGTACCCATCCACAAGCAGTTCCACAAAAACATCATTGGCAAAGGAGGTGCCAACATTAAAAAGGTAAATTTTATTTAGATTTGTAAAGTTCACTTTTTTAAATACTGTAACATAATTAATAATCCTTTATAGTTTTTGTTCACGGTATTATTGTCTTTTTTTGTGTTTAAAAAAAAAATGTCCATACTATTATTATATAATTTATAATAATGTATTCATTACATTTTTGTATAATTTATTATATCCATTAACATTTCATATTTTATATAAAAATATATTTTTTATTCATTTTAATTTATTTTAGTAATTGTGTTTTGTCTTTTTTATTAGTTTTATAATATTTATTTATAGCTTTAATTCATTTTTCATTTTTAATTTTAGTACTTAATGAGAAAAATATTTTTTAAAAAGGCCCGTGAAAGTTCTGTGGGGAAAACAATAACATTCAGAGTGTGCATAAATAATTGCGGTACAATTTCTTTTTTTTCTTTTTTTTTTGTTGTGCAAATATTTTTTCTTTAATGAGAGAGATAATGTTGCTGTGTCTATATAGATACGTGAGGAGACCAACACCAAGATTGATCTCCCAACGGAAAACAGCAACTCTGAGATGATTGTGATCACAGGCAAGAAGAGCAGTTGTGAAGCCGCACGAGATCGGATCATCGCCATTCAAAAAGAGCTGGTGAGAGAAACACGAAGCTAGAGAATGTGTTAGAGGTGTTATTACCAGTACTCTTAATTTTTCTTCTCTCTCACACTCACTTAATCTTTCAATTGTCCTAGAACAACCTGAAAGAGGCTGAGGTTTCCATCCCAGCCAAGCTGCATAACTCTCTGATTGGATCCAAAGGCAGTCTGGTGCGCTCCGTAATGGAAGAATGTGGGGGTGTCCATATCCACTTCCCTGCAGAGGGCTCAGGGTTGGACAAGGTCACTATCCGAGGACCTGCAGAGGAGGTGGAGAGAGCCAGGAGACAACTGTTGCAACTGGCGGAGGAGAAGGTGAGTAATGGGATGAAAATGTACAAAAGAAGACAGCAGTGCAGGAAATGGTATTATATTTCAAGTCGTTCAGTCTATGCGAGACATTTGTCTTTTGTCCCAACAGCAAGTCAACAACTTCTCAGTGGAGCTTCAAGCCAAGCCAGAGTACCACAAGTTTCTGATAGGCAAAGGAGGAGCTAACATTCGACGCGTACGGGATCGAACCGGAGCACGGATCATCTTCCCGTCACCAGATGAGCCAGAACAGGAGCACATTACCATCATGGGTAAAGAGGAGGCTGTATGGCTTGCCCAGAAAGAGCTGGAGACCCTCATCAAAAATCTGGTACGACAAGAGAAAAAGTTGTGTATTTGACATTTAAATTTCATTAGTATATTTTTATGCACCTTCTTCAGTTCATTTGTTCTTCCCCACAGGACGATGTGATAGAGGACAGTATGATCGTGGAGCCCCGGCACCACCGTCACTTCGTCTGTCGAAGAGGGCAGGTGTTGAGAGAGTTGGCGGAGGAATATGGCGGCGTAGCCGTTAGCTTCCCTCGCACGGGCACACACAGTGACAGCATCACTGTGAAAGGACCCAGAGAGTGTGTGGACGCTGCTAAGAAACGCATACAGGAGATTGTTCGAGATCTGGTGAGTCTCTACTCCAATTTTGGACTTGTTGCTGAAACGTGAACTTATACCTATTGTGATTTAATATTGTAATAGTTTCCTGTAGAGGTCGACCGATTGATCGGTTTTGCAGATTAATCGGCACCGATAACTGATTGCTGGAACGATCGGTTTTTGGCAAAAATCCACACAGTTCGTTTTTCATGTTCCGTTACCGGAGCGGCTGAGAAGAGTCCGCTGTCATTATACAGTACAAGAGCATCCTCTAGAGGCGAAATAAAAAAATAACTGACGCCTAGTGGAGTTTGTTTTGACACTTGAAGCTGCACGCTGTCCACAAAATGGGACACTTCAGATGCAGATTTAAAAACTGACAATAAAACAGTATGTTATACAGTACACAACACTGTATATGTTATATTTTTTCATATAATTGTAAATTAATTAATTTGTTGACTAGATGCTGCATTAGTGTTGTATGGCTATCACCAGACCAAGCTCAATTTAAAGGGTTAGTTCACCCAAGAATGAAAATTCTCTTATTAATTACTTACCCTAATGTCGTTCGACACCCATTAGACCTCCGTTGAACTTCGGAACACAAATTAAGATATTTTTGTTGAAATCTTATAGCTCAAACAAGCCTCGCTGACACCAATGTAATTTCCTCTCTCAAGACCCATAAAAGTCAATTTCTCTCTTACATTAGTAATGCACTATGAACGAACATGAATGATCAAGCTATAATAACTATATTAATATCTTTTATATTTAAGAAAAAGTACAATACATTTTCATGGTTCAGTACTGTTTTTTGTAATAGAGTATAGCGCACTTTTATGTGTTATGTTTGTTTTTATTTAGTATCCATCTGAAAAACTATTGGTTGATTAATCAGTCAACTATCGGTTATCTATAAAATCCACAATCGCTCAACCTCAAGTTATACAGCACTGTTCAAAAGTTTGGGGTGAGTAAGATTTCTTCAAAATATTCTCAAATAAATGCAGCCTTGGTGAGCATAATAGATTCCTTTCAAAAACATGAAAGAATCTTACTGACCCTTAACTTTTGAGTGGTAGTACATGTAGCCTACTTATGAAGGAAACATCACAGAAGAGACACTAACACATTCCACTCATTGACCGTCATTATCTGCTGGTGTGTTGTCAGGAGTCACAGGTGAGTGTGGAGGTGATGATTCCTCAGCGGTACCACAGAGCCATCATGGGACCCAAAGGCTGCAGAATACAACAAATTACACGGGAACACGAAGTTCAGATCAAATTTCCAGACAGAGATGAGTCTGCAGGTCTCTTCCTTCTTCTCTCAAATTAGTTCAGATTTCATTCTGTTTGTGGATGATGACGGTGTTTACGAGCTGTAATTTTGTTTTATTTGTGGCTGGCAGCTCAGGAACATGCACCTCAGGAGAATGGGGATACGGACCTCATCCCTCGGAAATGCGATATCATCAGTGTGACGGGTCGGGCAGAAAAGTGCGAGTTGGCGAGTGCAGCTTTACTCGTAAGGAATTCTGTAATTTCAGCTCTCTTTTGTTCTTTTGTGGATTTGGTTTTGATCCTCTTTACCCTGCCTCTTCTTTTTACACTCAAGGCCTTAGTTCCTGTGACGATTGATGTTGAAGTTTCCTATGACCTTCATCGATACATCATAGGACAGAAAGGAATTGGAATTAGGAAAATGATGGAGGACTATGAGGTAGAGATATATTGAATGGTACTTTATGTACATTACTGTTCAAAAGTTTGGGGTCGGTTTGGAGGTTTGATTTTGAAAGAAGCCTTTTATGCTTTTATGCTTAAAACCTTGTTAAAGGGAAAGTTCAACCTAAAATGAAAATCCTGTCATCAGTTACATCAGTTACCATTATTTCATTCCAAAGATGTATGAGTTTATTGGCTTTTGTGGAACACTGCACTTTCCCACACAGAAACTGTTGACTGCAGGCTATCAAGCAAAGCTCATCTCCTTTTGTGTTTAATGAATGAAAGAAAGTCAGACTGACAAGTGAAGGTGGCTGATTGTTCTTTTCTGTATAGGTGAACATTTGGGTTCCTCAGCCTGATCAACAGTCAGATATCATAAAGATCACAGGACAAGTGGACAGTGTGGAGCGCGCCAAACAGGGGCTGCTGGAGAGAGTCCAGGAGCTGAAGGCGGAGCAGGAAGATCGGGTACAAAATCTGACATAAGATGACAACATAATTTCCTTTATGATAGATTTACTTCTTGAAATAGAGTATATATTCATTTATTGTTTACTAAATCTGTTGTAGGCCTTACGGAGCTACAAGGTGTCGCTCTCTGTAGAGCCCAAATATCACCCCAAAATTATTGGCCGCAAAGGAGCTGTCATCTCTCAAATACGCAAAGACTATGATGTCAATGTGCAGTTCCCTGACAAGTCTGATGAGCTGCAGGTATGTATGAGCAAAGAATGTGTCTCAAAAGAGAGGATATTTCCTCATTCTTTAACATAGACTGGTTCTTCCCTTGTCATTTTAGAATTCTTCAGCTTTTTCTGTCACTCATACCTTTCATACCTGCTATCCTATTTCTGTCTCTCTTCCAGTCAGTCTTTCTTCACGTGTCTTTGTCTCCTTTCTAGGATGTAATCGTGATCTCGGGTTATGAGAGGAATGCTAATGAGGCCAAGGCAGCTATAGAGCAGCTGGTGGCAGCGCTACAGGAAATGGTGAGCGAGGACATCCGGCTGGACCGGCGGGTCCACGCACGCATCATCGGAGCCCGCGGCAAGGCCATTCGGAAACTCATGGAGGAGTTCAAAGTAAGAACAGTTTGTGTGTTTGCCAACAGTAATAACCATGTAACATCTGAACTGGAGTACATAGTCATAATATTTAGCATCATAATGTTAAAAAGTATATTAAAAACAAGAAGTTATTACAATAGTTATTTTAATATTATTAAAAAATATTATCTGTTTCGATAAGAATTATTAAATATTCTTGTTATTATTAAACCAACAATACCGTCAACAATAATAATAATAAATATAGCTGCAAGCAGCCATTATCAGGGCCAATTATATGGACTGCCATAGACTCAAGTGCGGAAGAAGGAAAAATAAAATTAATAATAGGAACGCTAACGGTTTCAATAGGTGCCTTCGCACCGTTGTTGCTTGGCCCCTAATAATAAATATATTTAAAGCAATAATAATAATATTCTAATTGTTAATACTATTAATAATAATAATAATTAATAATGATTATAAAATATAGATTATTTATTATGTATTATTATTACTTATATTCCTGTTATTTTTGTTTAAATTACTGTTTTTAATATAGTGATAATATTTATCGTAATAATTATTTTTTGTTTGTATTATTATTAAATAATTATTAAATACATTATTATTAAATAAAACCTTAATAAGAATAAATCTGAAAAATGTTTTTAATATTGAAAATGAATAATTCTGCCTTAATACTTATGATCTTTATTCCAGGTTGATATACGGTTTCCTCAGCCAGGTTCTGAGGACCCAAACAAGGTTACTGTCACAGGACTGCCGGAGAATGTTGATAATGCCATCGACCATCTGCTTAACCTGGAAGAAGAATATGTGAGTTTCTAGACAGATAGCTTCCATCTCTTTTGTTTTTCTTTCTCTTACATTCACACTCCCTAATTTTTCCTCCTAGATGTTGAGTGTCACAGAGACAGAGACTCTGGCAGCTTATATGAAGCCTCCTTCAAAGACGATGGGGACAGGAGGAAATGATGAGGATAACAAAGCCCTGGCTAAAGGCTTCGTTGTGCGGGACGCCCCCTGGAATGCACAAGGGAACAAGGTCCTTTCTAAAAGAATTATTTTACCATTGTGTATTACAAAGCTTAATTGCCATCGTAATCCTTACCTTTTCCTCTTTGCGACATCCAGGCACCGGACATGAGCAGTGCTGAAGAGTTCCCTACATTTGGATCTGGAATCGCACCTAAACAGGCATCTGCATGGGGACCCAAAAAGTGCTAAACAAGTGGATTTGTTGTGACTCCAGATCTCTCATCTCTGGCACTTAAGAACAAGAACATTCCATAATATTTGCTCTTGTCTTTCTCCTGGTGACTTTACAGGACTTACTTCTGTCCTCTCCCTCCTTTGCCTGAATAGTTCCTTAGCATTGGTGGATAGATGTTCTTCAACACTCTACAACTGCCCACAGGTGGTCACACGTCAGTTCCTGTTGTCTTTTTTAAAGGAAATAACAGAAATGGAACCTAAGGTAGCAGTTAGCGTCATTATCCACCTATTGTTTTGAATCGGACAACAAATGGCTAGGCATTGGAGAACAGACAGATGCTTTTTGTTTTTCTTATTTTATTTATTTGACTGTTTATTGCAAGAGAACCCCTAGTTCACTGTGTATGAGTTCTTTTTTTAAGTCCTTGATGGTTTTTACTGGTTTTTAATCTGTGTGCGCGTGTGCGTGTGCGTGTGTGTGTGAGATGATCCATCTGAATGCACTCGTTTGCTGAGTTTTCACTCAATCTGTACTGTGAGAGATGAAGGCTGATCAATACTGATCTCTTTTTAATATATTTTTTCTGTATTTATTAGTGTATTTATATGTCTGTTATTTATTTATTTTGTTCAGTGACTGAATATTCAAACTGATGGGTGTGGATGGTTTGAAGCATAAAAAAGTTTTAGGAATTATTTTGCATTATGCTTGGTTTCTTTTGCTTCAGGAGTGTGTGTGTGTGCGTGCGTGTGGTTGTGTGCGTGCGTGCGTGCGTGCGTGCGTGCGTGCTGTTTATATATAAAATATTTTTCATTTCATCTTTGCTTTTAACTCCTCAGAAGCGTAGGAAATGAAGTGTGTGATGTTATTTATTAAACTCTGTGTTGATTAACAGATGAGCATTTCAAAGGAAAAAACTATTATTGACACAAATGACAAAAACACACTCCTGCAGATTGCTGGTTCTCAATTTGCATATATTTACTTAAAGGTGATATGTGTAATTTTTTAATGTTAAAATAATTTCACCTCACCATTCATAAGTGGCTCTGTGGTGCTATCAAAACATTGTTCTGTTTAAGCGTCTCAACTAGCGCTGGCTCAACCAATGGCACGAGTTTGGGGGTGAGACTTTGTTTGGCTGACTGACGGGGAAGTGTTTCATGAAACCTATTTGGTGACGCTAGTGCCGCAGAAACTTGTACACACTTCACCTTAAAAATTCTGATGTCTTTTGACTAATGAGGGTCATTCCCTGTTCTGCTCGTTGAGTCTTGTGAATCGTTGTATGTGGTGTGAACGTATGCTTGTGTATATGGTTGCGTGAAGAACCATCTAAAACGAACCCTAGATGGGAACACTGTCGGCCTTATGAAGTTATTGCCATAGGATATTTTTACCAAGATTTGATGACATTGATATGCAACACTGCAATAACATGACAAGTGGCAGAACTTTCCTACTCAAAATAAAAATGAAATGGAATTTTGCTGTTCTTTATTTTGTTAAAAATGATAAAGATGACGGTTTGAGAGCGAGAATATGACATCATTTGTTTATGACTAAAAAGAAAAACAATATGTTATCAAAATAACATCAAATAACAAAATAATCAAAATCAGTTCAAGTGTTAAAATCACAGTGATAATAAATCTCTCAAGACCTTACATGTCACATTTTACCCCCCAAAATAATTAAATACATGTGTGTGCGTGTATATATATATATATATATATATATATATATATATATATATATATATATATATATATATATATATATATATACCAATCAGGCATAACATTATGACCACTGACAGGTGAAGTGAATAATAATACTGATTTTCATCACATGACCTGTTAGTGGGTGGGAGATATTATGACTGGGTCAGAGCATCTCCAAAACTGCAACTGATACTGATAGATACTGACCACTGCAGACCGGGAACCAGTTGCAGTTTTGGAGATACTCTGACCAAGTTGTCTAGCCATCACAAATTGGCTCTTGTCAAACTCACTCAAATCCTTACGCTTGCCCATTTTTTCTGCTTCTAACATCAACTTTAAGGACAAAATGTTCACTTGCTGCCTAATATATCCCACCCACAAACAGGCTTTGGGATGATGAGACAATCAGTGATATTAACTTCACCTGTCAGTGGTCATAATGTTATGCCTGATCAGTGTATATACTCTGGGGTAAAATGTGACGTAAGGTCTAGTGAGAGTTACTCATCTATTCAAATAACTAATGTGATTTATACATACACACACACACACACACACACACATATATATATATATATATATATATATATATATATATATATATATATATATATATATATATATATATATATATATATATATATATATATATATATATATATATATATATATATAACCACTGCCACACAGTATATCCACTGAACTGGCAAAACATTATGACCTAATATTGTGTTAGTTATATAGATTTATTTTTGCCTAATAGCCCCACTTTATATTAGGTGGCCTTAACTACTATGTACTTACATCAAAAAATAAGTACAATGTACTTACTGTGTTCAAACTGTATTGCCAAACACCTTTTCTGATATTGAGGTGGGATACGGGTAGAGTTAGGGGCAGGTGATGTGGTATGGTTAAGTTTAAGGGTAGGGTTAGTAATGTAACTACAGAAATTAATTACAGATGTAATTAAATGCAGGTATTTTTTAAAATGTAAGTAATGTAAAAATATGTACACAATAAGTGCATTAAAATGTTAGTACATAGTAGTTAAGGCCACCTAATATAAAGTGGGTCCAATTTTTTTAAATGTCAAAATTTCATGAGAATCACCTAGAAACAATTGAAGACACATTTTTCATATGTTGTGCATAACTGTCTCTTTTTTGGATTTTTATTTTCTTACAAACCAGGAAGTTAATGTTAGTGTTATGTAACAGGCTGTACAACACAATGTAAAGACATAAAAAACAAAACAAACATGAACAAATAATACAAACTGAAAAAGCAGCAATGGGCCGACATGAACCCTGTGTTTTCACATTTTCCAATTTACATAGCAAGCATTCATTCAGACATCGCCCTTGGCAATAAAGCAGGATTACTAATGCAAAATGTACACTCAAGTATGTCATATTGGCAACAAAACAAAAATAAAAAATAAAAACACCTCAAATAGATAGATATGCCTTCACAGAGGGTATTGTAAGTCTAGATACAATCAGAAGAGAATTGATTTTTGTTGTTGTTGTTGTCGTTTTTCCAGCAAGGGCTTACAATTGTGCAATCTTAGTCATAAGAGAATACAAAAAAAAATGGCAAGAAGTAAACAATCGATTAAAAACATCACATTCCCAGTGTAAACACCAATCCTGGGGTCAGGTATTCGAGTAGACGACTTTGATTCTCACGATTCCTCGTGAGTTCAGGCACATCAACCTGATAGCTGAATAAACAGTCCTTCCTGCTGAACAGGATGTTGAATGTAGAACATAAACAGACCTTTCCATTTTCTTGTACCTTCCACCATTCATTTCAGAAACACTCGCACCCTGGTTCTTACAATAAAGATTGCGAGTAAACAAATGGGCTTATCAGCACACGTTACTTCAGAATAGAAGACAAACCCAAACACAACACGTGTAAACAACGTCTAAAGCAGTGAAGCATGTCAAACATAAGAACTCACAAAGGTGACTGCCCTTAAATAACGGGCAGCGAATGATGCAAAGACCGGGACGTGCATTTGGCCAAAACAGACACGCAAGCACACATACAGCTTCATAAATCTCTTCTCCATCTCTTTTTAGAGTGCTTTGGGGTGGGGACGAAATTCTGTTTGTATGCATTATTTCAGTTAAATTGTGTACTTTAGCACAATTTAAAATAGATTTAGTTAGGGGTATAATGGGTCAGATGGAGAGTCTCACTCCATATATGGTTACAGTTATATCTGTGTATTAAAAAAAAGATATAATTTCTTGCCGTCCGAGACATGTCCTAGCTTTCTGTCTATATGTAGCCATTTTAATACACTAAACACTATTTACTGTAATTTGTGAATAAATACACAGCTATAAAACCAAATATAGAGCAGAATCTGTAAAGCGAGTAAACAAAGCGAGGAAATAAAAACAACAGTAACACTGAAATTCTTCCTGATTAGGTGATTTTGCTGACATGTCTTCACGTTGTTGTTAAAACAGGTCTTGGTTATTTCCAGGTTGATTTGTCCGTTGCAAGTCTTAAGAAAAACACGAGTATAAATCCAGGGCTGTGCTATGAACGGGTGGTTTCATGTTGCTTCGGTCCAGTTTTATTTCTGTGAGAACAACAGGCTTCCAAAGCAAAATATAATCTGAGGGTGATACACAGATGTATGAAGAGACAGAAAAAAAAGTCATGGAAAGCCTGCTGAGCGAGTGAATTTGATGAGAAAGACTAAAAATCGCCCACCAGTGTCCGAAACATAAAGTGCAGGCAGTGTCTTTGTCTCTGGGGATTATCATCACCATCCTTCAAAATGCAACGAACACAAAAGTATGTCTGAAACATGCAGAGATCAATGAGCCGGGGCAGCAAAACAATGCTAAATCCTCAACGCCTCAGTGCTGAATTTTGGTTGATAGTGAGGAAGATGATGCTGATATCCTCGCTCGAGTCTTTTTACTCCACCCGTATGAGCAGGCCGTACAGGAGCGTGCCTCCTTTCTCCTTAGTGATCCACTCGATTTCTGCGTTACTGAATCGCGGGTCGAGGGGCTCGGTGATCCCCAGCGACGTCTGGCCCACTTTGTAGGAGCCTGGCCGCACGCACACCTGGAAGCCAACCTGGGCCTGGTGACAGCGGAGGGAACGTGGGTCTCGGAATCTGCACAGAAAATGGTAACTGTCGTTATTTTATGCATATGTGTAAGTGCCCATATTATGCTATTTTAAAGGTTTCTAATTTTGTTTTGAACGTCTCCTACAACAGGTTTAAATGTATCCAAGGTCAAAAAACACTTTAATTTTCTTATAATATTAAAGGTGCACTATGTAGTATTTTTGCAGTAAAATATCCAAAAACCAGGCCAGTGTTATATATTTTGTTCAGTTGAGTACTTATGATATCCCAAATGTTTTCAACTATTTGTAAATTGTGAGAAAATTGCTATTTTAACCAAGGAGCCGGGACGTCTGAGGGAGTTGCCTGTCAATTGCGTCATATCTGCGTTACCCTCGGTTTCCAGTTTTATTCTGCAGAAGCGATTTACTCTCCGCAGTGTGAACAAGTGTCACAGCCGCCGCTGAGTGAACACACAGAGTAACGTCATAACATCATTTTAAACACACTAAAATGTATCTAATATGATAAACAGAGCTGCGTTACCTCATACTCATGACCAGAAATGCGGAAATAGTGACTGTGTCCTGTCATAATAAAGGTCCCGCTGCTCGTGAGGTGTGTGTTGCATAACAATCACTCCAGCGGCCTTGCTCAGCTCCCTCAACACTCGGTCCTGCTCTCCTTCATACTACAGTAACATTAATAATCACATCCATGAACATGATTTCTGCCCGAGTCCTATTTTCCACCGGCTGTGAGCTGAGGACTGTGTCCCCAAGATGCTGCGCTCAAACTTGACGTCATCAAACTACACCTTTGTTTTGAATAGACGACCTCTAGTGGACGTAAAAGTTGCATAGTGCACCTTTAAATTGTTGGACGCCTCAGATTGTGTTCTCTTATAATATAGAACATCACTTCTTTTCTCAAAGTGTCTGAAACAATTCGATAAAGGAATCAGTCTCTGCTTTCTGAGAACCTACTCTGCTCTGATCGGTCAGATGGCCCAGTCTAATGTGATTGGTGCTTACATCACATGTCAGAAACAAAACGGTCATTACCATGTGAATTTCAGCTCTGAAAGCTTCCTCAGCACTTGTATGCACAGTGAGACGTACAGTAATGATGGTGTCGGTTTTAGAAGTATCAATATGAGCGTGAGTCTTCATCTTTTGGAAGTGCATGCAAAGTGTATTTGCATTTGCAGCGCAAAACCAGCACCTTTTTATCCATGGCTCGGGCGAACTCGGCTTAAATCTCTACATTAAAGATCTGGACAATAGCTGCTGAGAAGATCTCAAAGTATACTGCACAAAGCAATGATCAGGACTTAGAATGAATACCTTAACACACTTTGTCCCCTCCCTCCCTTTTTTGATTGTAGAAATGTATGTTTTATGATACCTGTGGCTTTGTTTTTCTGTGAAGTGTCCATATTATTATAGTTTTTCGAATATTCCCTTTCATGCAGTGTGTAATATAGCTGTTTGTGAATGTAAATGTTCTGGAAAGTTGTAAAAAAATGCAACCTGAACCGCCTATAAGAGTCGTTTGTATTTGAATCCCGTTGTGTTAGTTACACATCAGTCCGGAAGAGAAGGTCGTTTTTACTGTCGACTGCTTCTTAAATCTCGGGTTTCAACGTGGGACTCACAAAATGCTCGCTCTTGAAAGATGGGTCAGTACCCAGTTTATTTGGGCCAGCATGCTCCTCAGAATCACAACCTGTAAGTATAAATAATTATTGATGCATATTTTCTCCATTTTCTATTTTTGTGTTATATAATGTTTCCGGCATTTTGCGTTATTACTCTTACTGAAATACTTCTGCTAAGCAGTTGGCCGCTACTACCTAAAACTGTCTATTAATGCAGATTGTCTGTTGTTATTACTACTTTGAGTAATGCTAAAGGATGGATTTGTTTTACACACGTTTGTTACATCAGTCAGTCCCGTCAGTGTTCGGCTAATGTATCCTCAGTTATTGATACAGTTCCGGGATACGCACTGAAATAAATTCAAAATAAACACATGGGTTTGTTGCTGGACGTACACTTGTTAATGCTGATGATGAGGAATTACAGTTGCAACATCTCATAACGTACCTCAATACGAGTAGCGAATCACTGAGAAACGTCCTGCTCAAGTCGTCCTTGTGCTGGAGATTCAGGTTGAATAACTAGTTCTTCCAATGTTTATCGTCGGACTAACCTGATATTGATATAACTGATATTTAGTCAAATTGCTGCTGTTATCACTGTCTTTACAGTGTGTACAATCCCTGAGTTTAGGAATCTAAATCTTTAGTTGAAGTACATTTATGGTCATGTGCGTCAGCTTCCAAAACACGCTGTACGCTGTAGACCAATCACAAAAGACTGGGCCATCTGGCCAATCAGAGCAGAGTAGGCTTGTGAAAAGGAGGGATTTAGATTGATAGACTGATTCATCCAAAGATTCGTTTGAGAATCATTGAAACACGTAGCGATGTGCAATGTATATTATGAGAAATTGTTCTTGAATTGTTGTTATTGAGAATTAATGTCTTTTTTTACCTTTGATGCATGTTAACCTGTTGTAGGAGAACTCAAAACAAAATTAGGAGCCTTTAAAATAGCATAATTTTGACATGTCGACAACACAAACTAAACTCTTCCAGGCCTCAGCCTCAACTACAGTGTTTGAGGTGGGTCAAAATAGATGGTGTTTGGGAGCAGCCAATGAACACCATAGGCTGGCATTAAGCAAATGTGTTACAAACCTAGGTAAGTTTGAGCAGAAATGTAACACTGGAATTACGGATGACTCATTTCAGGCTGTTCAGAGTCGGTTCTTTCTTCCATTTATCATGCACTTTAATCTTTGAAACTTTTACATTCACCAACAGCTATATGAAACTACATGAAAGGTAAGAATATGTTAAAACGCATAATATGGGCACTTTAAAATCACATTTCTAGACAATCATGTAGTTTGTCTGTTCTTTTTCTTTAGAAGCACTGCTGTTGACTTACTGCACTTTGGGGGCAAAGGCCTCCAGGCCAGAGTAGCGCATTGTTGGAGAAAGCTGCACACGGGGAATCTCTCGCTCTGGTGCGCTGTTCTCCTCGGGCTCCCCGTAGCTGCCGTGACCCTCTGTCTTCACCGTGGAGGAAGAGAAAATGGAGGACGATTCTGCTCGGGAAGAAAACAGAGAAGCTCAGCTGTGCAAAAAATATTCTGATTTCCTCTAATTCACCATTTCATTATCAGATCAACAAAAACAAAAAGTTTTGCTTGGCAGTTACTAACCTGACAAGAGCTGGTTGTGGTCCAGGATGCGCCTAAGGGAGCCGACACTAGTGCCATGGTACGCAATGTGCCATTTCTTGAAGGCATTGGAGACTTCACAGTGGGTCTTGATCCTGTTAAAATACAGACGAGAGCTCTTTGTAAGCAACTGATACTAAATAATTTGCACATTATCAGATTACTGAATTAAATAAAAATAACTGACTGGAGTGCAAAGCGGCACCAGCCGAATGGCAGAGCGTAGTCTCTAGGAGGCTCCCCTCGTTTGTAATAGGCCTCATCACCCCTTAATTTGTGACAGGACTCACAGTAACACAGGTTGTACTTAGCATCCTCATTAAAGTAACCATCTGAAAAAGAGGACGAGGTGGGATATGGAGAGAGAGCAAGACTTTCAGTATATATACCGTCAGCAACAATCTGAAAAGTGCTGCACAAATTGCAAGTGAGCAGGTCCACGTTCAATCTGCGACCCACAGAGTTTTATTGTTATGTGTGTCAGTGTAATGCAGTCGTACCGGGCAGTGTGAGCAGGTCTTTGAATCTAGAGCAAAGCGCCTGATACTCGCACGTCTTATTGGGGTTGACCTCAGGAGGAGGCGTCCAACAGACACTCTCCTTTATACCTGTCACAAACAGACAGCACACATGTATGGGTAAAGCAGTGAGACAACAAACACGTCACTGTAAGACAGGTCAAAATTTCACGCACCATCCACCATATCGGCCTTCTCCATGTCGCCCTGACAACGCATGTCTTCTCGTTCCCCGCCAACCACCGGCACGTGATTAGTCACTATAGTCACCTAAGAATACAACAACAGGAGAAAGTCACTTCTTGCGCATCTAAACAAAGCTTTCATAAGGAAGCTAATATGGAGGGGAAAAACTTGTGTTTGCAATGTTGGCAGGGCAGACTGATTGAATCAATGAATTGTAATAAAGATGGAATACTATTAGTGCTGTCAAATCGATTAATCACATCTAACATTAAAGTATGAAAATATATAAATAAATTCATATACAAATGTGTATAATGACATGGGTATGACATGACCCATGTCCCCCATTTTTTAAAAGGCGTATAAATGAAATGTTTTTTTGTTGTTGTTGTTGTTGTTGTTGTTGTTGTTGTTGTTGAGAAAGTAAACTATGCAGTTTCCTGTGTTGGGAACGTTTAGGGGCAGGGGCAATGTAGGGGGATAGAAAATAAAATTTGTACAGTATAAAAACCACTACGTCTATTAAATGTCCCCACAATTCACAAAAACAAATGTGTGTGTGTGTGTGTGTGTGTGTGTGTGTATATATTTTCAAACTTTTATGTTAGATGTGATTAATTGATTTGACAGCACTAAATATTATATTAATAATAATAATAATTATCATTAATATTATTATTATTATAACAACAACAAATATTTAATATATATATATACATATATATACATACATACATACACATATATAATGTATAAACATATGAAAATATATTATTTATAACATTTTCATTGTGATGGGACCTGTGGAAATGACAATCTATTCATCAATCAATAAAAATGTTAAGAAAATCTTTTTTTAAAAACATGACTCAAAATCAATTCTTGTGGTGCAGCATGTGAAAACATTGGCAGGTGAAAACAAGAAAGCTTTTTGTTGAGGCCTAATCACTAACTTTGATATTTCTGTTATTGGTTCTGACCTGTTCACACTGGCCGTAAAGGTCAATGAGTGGGTAACAAGGGCTCGGGATGTCCTGTGCTGCTACGCCCTGATCCATGCCATTAACAAACAGATGGAGACAACCACTGCTGTCCACTAACAGCCCCAAAACGGTCCCTTCAGGACAGGTGTCCAGGTTAGGACCGTAGTTCTCACAAATCTGAGGAAATAAGAGGGAGGATTAGCTTAGGAGGTTAGGAACGATACCAATAGTGAAAAGAAATAAAAAGGGAAATTGAACATTAAAAGGGTTAGTACACCCAACAATTTCAATTCTGTCATTAATTACTTAACAAAAAATATGGTAACACTTTACTTTACAATAAGGTCCCATTAGTTAAAGGAAATGTATGTAAGAAATGTATTTTTAATTAATCATAAAATGGCCCTGATATGTCACTAGACATTAAGAAATCATGTTCATTTCAAATACTTATATTCCTGAAAACAATAGTCCCGCCAGGATATTGTCATTTTACTACGTAACTACTTAACTGTCAATTACTACTAAACTTTGTTCATCTTTGGAACACAAATGAAGATATTTTCGTTGAAATCTGATGGCTCAGAAAGACCTCCATTAGCTAAAATGTCATTTCCTCTTTCAAGAAATCGTTAAAAAGCCCATCTCTCTACAGTGATTCTACAATCATTTTATGAAGTGTCGAGAATAGTTTTTGAGAGAATTTTTTTACATTTTATTTAGACTTTATTTAACAAGTTCTTGTCTTCCGGCCTATGGCTTGAATTTATAAAACACTACGACGTGATATTTTGTGCGCACAAAAACTATTCTCATCACTTCATAAAATTATTGTAGAGCCACTGTCGTGAGATGGATTTTTTAACGACGTCTTTAGTGCCTTTTAAGGGTCTTGGGAGAGGAAATTACATTTTGTCCAATGGAGGACTTTCTGAGCCATCGGATTTCAAATCAAACAAAAATATCTTAATTTGTGTCCTGAAGATGAACAAAGGTCTTACGGGTGTCGAACGACATGAGGGTAAGTAATTAATAAAAGATTTTTTCCTTTTTGGGTGAACTTACCCTTTAAGCACACAAAAATTAGGAAGTTAAATGAAAAACATAAATATAAGAGGAATTAAATAAAACAAATAAAGCACAGGTACAAAACAAGTAAGTAAATATCAGGGAAAGGAGGATAAAAGAACCATACAAGAGATGTGACATTACCTTCAATGAATTGTGGAAAACAGAGTCTCGTTGCAGCAGCCAGACTGAGCGTTTAAGGCAGCAAGCTGTGGAAGGAAAGTTGAGACGGTCTGGCGAATGACCAATCACACCCAGTGACAGAGAGGACGTCCATGATGGGTTCAAACGGTCTATCTGAAACTGAGGAATGGATAGAGGAACCATAAGCATCATCCAAATTTTGGGTTATCACATTAAAAAAAACACCAAGTTTTTTTTCAGATAAGGAGACATGCACATAAACTACGATGGAAAGACATTTACTGAATTATTCCTCAATGGGCACGTGACTTTGCCTCAACAGAGAAGGTGATTGGATAACTGGACTAAACAGCAGACTAATTTCATTGCACAACATCTCAAACACACACCTGGAAGAGCTGTTGGCGGGGCAAAGCTTGCGCTGTGACCAAAAGTCCCTGGTTGTAGCTGGACACCCGGGCAGCGGTCAGGTTCTGATTGGACAGCTGAATATTTTTTCCATGATTCTCTAAAAACGTCATGACCGTGGGAGCCAGTGAAGGCTCATTCTCACACTGAGTTGGAGAAGGAAAAAAAATTAAGTGCAAGATTAAAATACAACCGATAAAGCTTCAAAATATAATGCTTTGAGATGGCACACCTCTCTGACAGGAGTGCTGTCCTCCTCTCCCTCACTGCAGCTGTCGGACGAGAGCGAGGGAGCTTTCACACTTTCTGAATCCTCTACTAGCGTGGAGCTGACAATGGACACGGCCGTCACCTTTCCATACAGGTCCAAAACTGCATATACGTTCTGAAACAAGCGGTATAAATGCGGGTGAGCAGCCCGCACAACTGAAAAAGTAACGTTTACAACTAACAGATATTGAGAAATACAGGTACCTTCGCCACTGCAGTGGCTGCTGGTCCCATGTCTTCTCCATCAATGAGAATGTGCATGGTATCGTCACTGCATCTCTTCACCCCGACACGATTTCCCACCTATATAACGATAAAGTAGGGATGTGTAAGAGAAAGTAGATACCCATTATTCACAAATTCACTTAAAACATCCACCCTTTATGTTGGTTCATTAAATTGTTTGAGCAAATGACTATATTTTCAACCAATAAGAGTGTAGTACGTTTTGCTCCAAGGAACACTTACATTTTGCACAATTCAGCATATTATTCACATAATTTAGTATGACTGTATACAATGTTTTCCTAATGGGGACCAAAACATTTCTAAACATTTTGAATATTGACATTTTGGGGACATTTTGTCCCACACACACAAGATAGATTCAGCTTTGTCATCACTGCAATAAATCATATTTAAAAATGTGAAGATTTTTTTTTTTTAGTTTTAAATAATAATAATAATAATTCACAATATTGTTGTTTTTACAAAAAAAAAAAATTATCAAATAAATGCAGCCTTATGCAGCGTGAACATAAACATTTCTTATATAGAACCTAAACTTGAGTGTCAATGTACAAAAAATTATATCTGGGCCTTTTATGGGCAACAAATGCTTTTTTAAAGGTGCACTATGCAACTTTCCGTCCACTGGAGGGCGCCTATTGTAAACAAAGGCATAGTTTGATGACGCCAAGTTTGAGCGCAGTATCTTAGGACATGTGGTCTGCACCTAACAGCCGGTGGAAAATAGGACTCACGCAGAAATCATGTTCATGGATGCGGTTATTAACGTTAGGACAGAGTGTTGTGGAGCTGAGCACGGCCGCTGGAGCGATTGTAATACAAACACCCGCTTTGCGAACACCGGGACTTTTATTATGACGGGACGGGACACAGTCGCCGGGCGCATGCACCATTTCCGCTTCTCATAAGTATAAGGTAAATCAGGTCAGTTAATCATATTAAATACATTTAAGTGTGTTTAAAATGATGTTATGATGTTACTCTGTGCGTTCGCTTGGTGCTGCTGTGACTTGTTCACACTGCTAAGAAAAAAGCTCTTCTGCCAAATAAAACCGAGGGTAATGCAGATATGACGCGATTGACAGGCGACTTCCTCAAACGCTATGCTGACACGTCCCGGGTCCTTGGTTAAAATAGCAATTTTCTCACAATTTACAAATAGTTGGAAACATTTGGGATATTGTAAGTACTCAACTGAACAAAATATATAATACTGGCCTAGTGGTTTTTGGATATTTTACTGGAAAAATACTACATAGTGCACCTTTAAGGACCTGTTCACACCAAGAACGAAAACTATAAATATAACTATATTGGCGTCCATACTAGCGCACAATAACGCATTCGCTGCGGTTATGTGGTCTATTGTCTTAAAATTTCTGTCATTATCTAGCTGTGGTGTGGACTTCGCTATTCTCATTAAATTATAATAATTATTAAAACATTATAATTATCATTCTTGCCGTGCATGGGCCTTTAATTTCTTACCGTGAGCCGATCTAGAGAGCAGCCGTAGTTCTGTCTCTGCAGCACTCCGTTGCGTCTGACCTCGGAGCCAGCCAGGACCCATGTGACCTTTGACCTGAGCTGGGTAAGCGAAGGCGAGAGGCCGCTGAGAGGGCAGGATGGTAGGTCAGGGGGCTGCAGGGTGGTCAAACCCACATGAAGTGAACCGGACCATCTGTCATCTACCTTGTTTATTTTCACCTGAAAAAATATCATGATCCATATATGAATAAGACAATCACTAAATAATAAACTTTACAATCAGTTCCCATTCTAAATATTAGCACATTATTCAACACAAACTAACAATGTAAAATATATTAACACTTAATTTTTCAGATTTAATATAGTTACAAATTAACCCTAAATCCTAACTTTATACATGTACATGTTAATTAGTTGTAATGATTATGTATTAAATTTTAACAAAGACACCTTAAAATAAAGTATAACTAAAATCGAAAGTTCTATCCATTAATATTATTTAATGGACCCAAGCAGACATTAACTAATAATGAACAGTTCACACATTTTCATTAATAAACTTTTTATATTTATAAATATTAAGAATAATTAATATTGCTCAATGTTAGTTAATGCATTAAATAATGTTAAAGGGGGGGTGAAAGGCTGTTTCATGCATACTGAGCTTTTTACACTGTTAAAGACTTGGATTCCCATCCTAAATATAGACAAAGTTTCAAAAACTAATGTTGGACGTTTGATGGAGTATTTCTGTGTTAAAAATACTTCTTCCGGTTTCTCACAAGTTTCGGAGAGTTTTTTTCGAGTATGGCTCGACTTGACGTTCATAGATCGGAAGGTCCTTGTATGGGCCGTACGGGCTCTTTTCCCGGTAGGGTGCGTGACTAGAGCGAGAGAGGAAATGCACGCCCATAAACACTCAGGTGCAGATCCAGTCAATCCAGGCGCCGCGCTCCACTTTATTCCTATGGTTGACTTCAACGCTTCAGCACAGCATTCCGGGAAGGCAGCGCTGCATTTGAACCGATTTGAACGCAGAAATGACGGGAAGCTTCACAGCATCGCTTCAGTCGCGTCGCAAAAGTGGATCTCCACCGTTCACTGCTGTCACAGGACTTCACCAAATCATACCAAAGAAGTGTGTTTTTGACAGAGCGGTCCCAGCGATAAAGGTTCGGTCCTGCTTTGGAAGCAGCCAGTGAGTAAAACTGCTTTAAATGTCTATGCTGTTGGCTCGTTGCGTGAGTAAACATCAGTAAACGACATTCGTCATTCAAATGCGCTAACGGTTACTCCATTGTTGTTCTATGTACACTAGTCTGACGTGCAAAACCGTTTTGCTTGCTACTGCTAAGGTTTAGTCGCATACTCATAAACTGCGAGTAAAGATATACAAATGTTGACAGGCCACTTAATACAGTACATACCACAGAGACGGATGTCCTAATGTTGCCGTTTCTCCTATTCAATTTATTTCAGCCTCCGAATGATTCTGGATCGTTATCTGTATTAGCTGAGCTCGATAGCCATGGGTTTCTCCACGCTTGAGGACGTCACCGCTTTGCGCGCTTGTCATTCTTTAGCTTTAGCATTCGTATCGCCCGATACGCCTCCAGGCGCTGGTTTTTTTCCGGAAAGACTCGGTACAGCCCATTTTCTTTTATAAATATAATAAAACTAAAGACTTTTCAGAGATATGAAGAATGCAATACTACTCTATAGGTACTCAAGATTGACATGAGATTGACTGAAACTGAGTGTTTCACCCCCCCTTTAAAGGAAATGTATGTAAGATTGTGGCCAAAACTGGTACTACAATCACTTTCAAATGACTGTAGAGCGGTGTACCCCATCTACCCCTCCCCCTGACTCGAGGTTGCCAGATAGGCTGCAGGATCAGCAGGAACATTTGTAGCTGCAGTTGTGGTAACTAGAGCAGATCTGGCAACCCGGATGCCGAAACGCTACTGACTATGCAATTGGTCGATAGGTGGAGGGTGGAGCTTCAGGCCAAAACACAACATGTCGACATCAACATCAGTTGAGGGCTGCAACAACAACTTTAAAATGACAATATCCTGGCCGGACTACTGTTGTCAGAAATATAAGTATTTGAAATGAACATGATTTCTTAATGTCTAGTGACATATCAGGGCCATTTTATGATTAATTAAAAATACATTTCTTACATACATTTCCTTTAACTAATGGGACCTAAGTGTAAAGTAAAGTGTTACCATATTTTTTGTTAGTTTTTCAGCTGTAGTTTTAAAGCATGTTCCACATCTTACCTCGAACAGCTCATCCGTTTTGAGCTCCTTTGCGCTAAAGACGATTCCATGAGCATATCCCCCGACCCTCAGTGCTTGGCAACCATCTCCTAATAACACCACGTTCTTACCATGTTTGCTGTGCAGACGATGAGCAACCCCCGCCACTAGAGAGTGACAAAGACACAAAAGTGGACCAAAATATATAGTCCTGTTTACAACCGGTATTGGTTTTAAAATCCTGACATGAATTTTAAATAGGTAGATCACAAAATAAATAATTAATTGCCTTCATTTATTCACCCTCAAGTTCCAAACCTGCATGAATTTCATCAGTTGATATTTTTAAGATTGTCTGTAACCAAACAGTTGATGGGCCCCATTGACTTCCATAGTGTTTTCTTTCCATACTATGGAAGTCAATGGGGTCTATGTTTGGTTACAGTCATTCTTCAAAATATATTTTGTGTTCAGCAGGAGTAAGACATTCATACAGGTTTGGAACAACTTGAAGGTGAGTAAATTACAGAATGTCCATTTTTTTTTAGCTATACCTTTAAGACCAGGTTTAAATGATAACTCATTTTAAAATGGTTTCTCAAATCTTAATAAATTAAGTCTCACAAGCAAATATAAAGTGAAAATACAATACCTGGGGAGTGTATGGGGAAGCTCTTCTCTGTGATGTTACTGGTGCACAGACTGTTATCCAGTGGGCCGGAAGAACTTGTAATGGACACTTGCACACACTGGCCATAAAGATCAATCACAGCATACACTTCTAAAAAAAGACAGAAGGAAAGAAAGACAAGGAGGAGGACAGAACATGTTACTAAGATCTGTAATAATATGAAGTCATTGACAATAGCTATGTTTCCATCCAAACTCATGTATTTAATTTATGTACAAAAAATGGAATATTGCAAGAAAAAAAAAATCACTTTGTTAAAATGTAAGTTGCTGCAATTGCAAATTTCCTACATCACAAATTGCTTGTGCCTCAGAGTGCACAGACTGAACGCAGTAAACTCGGTCATGTTATCTGGCTTTCAGAGGCGGACGTGCGGTGTTTGGAAAATCAATAGTGCGAGAGTTCTGGGAGGTCATTATACGCAACCATTTTGATGACAGACTTTGGCTCAGGCATTTCAGAATGATCAAACAACATTTGAGATGTTGTGCAATGAAATTAGTCCACTGTTTAGTCCCATCACATCCTCTGAGGCAGTTTTTTGTTGCGCATCGAGGAACTGATTCAGTAAACGTGTTTCTAACGTAGATTATGCCCTTGTCTTCACATAAGATTAATTGACCGCATACATTTTTATGCGCATCTTGGCATTTCCATCCTGCATTTTTGAATGCGATAACCCCAAAATTCGCATTAAAATCAGTTGATGGAAACATAGCTAGTTACACGAAGCTGGGTGAACTAGTTCCCTTGAAAATTACCTGATGGCAGCCCGGTACAAGCTACACCCTGGTCAAGCCCGTTGATGAAGTAATGCAGGTCTCCAGAAGCTGTACGCATCATCCCGATCCTGGAGCCCGTGGTCAAAGAGTCCAAGTCACAGCCGTAGTTATTCCTCATGGTATTCCCATCCTGCATGATCGCGGTGCCGCTACAGAAGAGAAAGAATATAACGCATCAGTCTGATCAAAAAAAGGATTTTCATGCACTTTATGTATAATTTTGAAATCCATTAAACAACTGCTGACCTCAACATCCATGTGTCATAGTCAATGTCAGTCATTGTGTTAGGGAACTCAAGTTCCTCTGGTCTGATCGCTGTAACTCCTACACACAATACAAAAATTAACAACAGGTTCTTATTCAGATCCAGGCTACATTTTAATTTTTTTGGATTATATTAATGCTTCGATAACCAGTATTTTTCTACCGATATAGACGGAACACTAAGCGAAGCGACTCTTACAGTGTTACACCGGTAAAGCAGTGGTATTTCTTTACTGAATAAGTAGTGTTTCTTTAGACAATCAATGGTACTTCTTAAAGGGATAGTTCACTCAATTTCAAAATGAAAATCCTGAAACTAGTATGAGTTTCTTTCTTCTGTTAAAAACAAAAGAAGGTATTTTGAAGAATGTTGGTAAGCAGACAGTTGATGGTAGCCACTGACTTTCATAGAAAAAACAAATACTATGGAAGTCAATGGCTACTGTCGACTGTCTGCTTACCAACATTCTTTAAAATATCTTCTTTTTAGTTCAACAGAAGAAAGAAACTCGTACAGGTTTGACACAACATAAGGGTGGGTAAATGATGAAAGAACTCTCTTTTTTGGGTGAACTATGCCTTTATGTGAATCAGTGGTATTTCTGATGCGAATCAGAGGTATTTCTTAAGTAACTCGGTGGTATTTTCTTAGTGAATCAGTAGTATTTATTTAGTGACGGGCTACAGCCCCCACAAAAAAACATGAAATATTCTCCATTAATTTTATCCAATCAAAAAACTGTCTGAGATTCGGGAACCTGTCTGATTGGTGGATGTCACATCGGGTCCTAGCAGGTCATAAATACACAAAATTTTAACATTTTATTTAGCATATAGTTATTTTTCGTTTTTTAATGTGATAACCAAAATAACTTAACAACCTGAAACAAAAGCTTATTTTCTGTTTTTTTTTTTTTTTACAATAAATTACATAATGAAGTAAATACGCGAGAGAGTGACTCATGAAAACACTCATGAAAAGAATGTGTGATTTAGTTTGGTTGGTAAACATAGGCAGAAGGTTATCCAACTCAAAACACATTCCTTGTAGCTTAAAGAAACACTCCACTGTTTTTAGAAATAGGGCTTATTCAACTTCTTTCCTATATTTAGATATGTGGGCAAATGCATTTTTGTCTCAGTGCATGCATCGTTTTAGTTTGGCTAGGTCGCTGCTAGCTTAGCTTAGCATAATGAATGGAATCCTGTTTCCAGCTAGCATGTCCCGAGTAAAAGTGATCCAAAAAAAACACCCAGCTAATTACTTCTTGTGGCCTGCGTATTCACAACGAGTACAAATTGTGATGCAGATTAAGACGAGGCGATTTCCTAGGCAGATATTGACATGGGACTATATTATGGCGAAGCACTGCTACTGGGGCGCAGAGATATCATGCAGTACATTGCGATCGCTCAACAGCCAGAGGACGTGAGGATGAGAGCCGTAATATCTCTGCACCCAAGTCGCCTAGACTTAATCTGCATCGCTATTTGTACTCGTTGTGAATACGCAGTAAAGACCAGTAAAGGCCACAAGAATTAATTGGGTGGGTGTTTTTTTTTTTGGATCACTTTAACATGGGACATGCTAGCTGGAAACATAGGATTCCATTCATTATGCTAAGCTAAGCTAACGGCGACCCTGCTTAACTAAAACAACACATGCACTGAGACAAAAATGCATTTGCCCACATATCTAAATGCAGGAAAGAAGTTGAATAAGCCATATTTCTAAAAACAGTGGAGTGACCCTTTAATAGTTTCAATTTACATCCCGCCGCACAACCTACACATCCCACTGTAAACTCTCCTGATACATTTGTTGTTTTAAAGTGTCTACTACTACTGTTAATTTTAACAGAAAAAGCAAGTATACTGATGCGGGTCATGGCATGGCAGAAGGCGTGCAGAGCGCTCCCTTTATAATCACAAATCTGTCACTCTTATTTTCACTTTGTTATTATGAGAAGATTTGTAAGCGTGCAGAACTCATAATGCACTCACTGCTCAAAACGCCAGAGTTTATGTTCAGTGCTAACTTAAACACCTCTGATTGGCCATTGAGTTCAAGAAATCAACAGATATGTTTGTGACTGGCTACATTTCTCAATGCTGCAAAAGACGCTGTAAATAAAAAAACGTTGACGCTTTCTAGAGTGCAAACACAGGGCCTGACACCTGGTCACAATGCGTTTTCTCTGACCGGATAGCTTGTAAAAAGACCAGGTGTAAATGCATTCCGAAACACTTTCGAGACGGATTTAAATCTCATCACTCAAACCACTTTAGAAGGTGGATTGAGACGCATTCCAGATGAAACTGGAGTGTAAATGTATCTGGATGTCAAAACCACTGCCAAAACATTAAAAAATAAATAAACACGAGAGAGCGTGCTATAGGCTATATGACATGTTACTATAGCCAGATATGACAACGCTACAGCAACTACGCATCACAGAGTATCTCTTCAGCAAGCCGACGCGAAAACTGCCGCAAATGAAACTGAAAGCAAGTCACAGACGCTCAACACACAATCATCTTTATTAAAAGTAGTGAGACTTAATGATCTTACCAGTACTGATGCTGCTCCTTCTCCTATTGTGGTCTTTGATCTTGAAATTCGCTGATGATAAATGAAATGCAGCTCATATCTGTTGTTTTCGTTGATGTGAATTTTCATACAGCGTAGGAATTGAAGATCGGATTTATATTCGTATTACGTCGCCAAGTGTAAATGGAACCATTTTAACAAATCAGATCAGTCAAAACGCATGGAGTGACCAGGTGTAAACAGGCTCACAGTCTTAGACACGCACTGGATCGTTTGCCAAATCTGTACCAATACGCTACTTTTTATGGAGAAAACTGATCCTAGACCAGCCGTTAAAAGCAATCAGAAGCAGCAGCAGGCAGTGGTTTGAGTGAGAAAATTCCACACTAGTCTCAAGTTCGTAGCCAGGGGATGGCTAACCCACCGGCAGAAACATAAATCGGCGGCTATGATCAGTGTTATTGATTTAGTAAAATATTTAGTTGGTGTTTCTTTAGTGCATCAGGGTGTTTTATAACAGCTCACCTGCTTCTATTGAGCCAGACCAGCGATCAACCATTTTCTGAATCACAATTTCGAAGAGCTCTCCATCCCGAAGGAACCTGTGCATGAAACATAAAATATTCATTTAATCGATGTCTGAGCCATTAGAATGAAGCAGCATAATCTAGGAGCACTTCATGCTAAAACAAAAGAAACCTGTTTGAAATGACGATGGCATCATTAAACTCGCTGCGGCAGTTCTGCCTAAGTGCCGTTCGTCCACCGTTAGTGATGACTGCGTTTGTGCCGTGCAGCTGATGAAAGCGCAGGTCGTTGGCACCTGCAGCCCCTGATACTGAACATGGGCTACCAGGAGACATGGCAGTAGGGCCCTCAGAACTGTCATCAGGCAATGGAGGGAGATCGGCTAAAAATAAGACATAGAAAGAGATTTTTAACTACAGGTCTGTAGACACCTGAGTATTCCGGGTGTCTACCATCTTTTATTTCTACTCCATCATTGCTCTCACCCATATCATCCATGATGGTGGCCTGGGCAGCCTGTCCATACAGGTCCACCACTGCATACACGCTGGTTGGAACATTCCAGGCCGCGGGGCCTTGAGGCACTCCGTTCACAAAGAAATGCAAACTCCCATCCTCCTTTCGAACAACTCCCACTGTATCTCCAGCCTGTAAAAATTCACATGAGGCATGTGAATATAAAATTCTCTAGAGCAGCTAAACTAGAATAAGTTCATAATAATATGTACTTATAATTGTTATGGCAGGCATTAAAGTCTCATACAACTCACCCTGGTAGATATCAAGGAAACATTTAAGGAATAGTTCACCAAAAACTCTACATTTGGTAATTATTTAGTTGGTCACATCATCACATCGTTTCCAAACTCATATGACCAACTTTCTCCCGCGAAAATAAATTTTTTAAAGATTAAAATGATTAAAATAGGAATGAGGATATTCCCATCCATTAAAGCAGTGGTGTTTCTTTAGTAAATCGGTGGCGTTTCTTTAGTGAACCAATATTGTTTCTTAAATGAATCAGTGGTGTTTCTTTAGTGAATCAGTGGCGTTTCTTTAGTGAATCAGTGGTGTTACTTTAGTGAATCAGTGGTGTTACTTTGGTGAATCAGTGGTGTTTCTTTGGTGAATCAGTGGTGTTAGTTTAGTGAATCAGTGGTGGAACTTTAGTGAATCAGTAGTGTTACTTTAGTGAATCAGTGGTGTTACTTTAGTGAATCAGTAGTGTTACTTTAGTGAATCAGTGGTGTTTCTTTGGTGAATCAGTGGTGTTTCTTTGGTGAATCAGTGGTGTTTCTTTGGTGAATCAGTGGTGTTTCTTTGGTGAATCAGTGGTGTTACTTTGGTGAATCAGTGGTGTTTCTTTGGTGAATCAGTGGTGTTTCTTTGGTGAATCAGTAGTGTTACTTTAGTGAATCAGTGGTGTTTCTTTGGTGAATCAGTGGTGTTTCTTTGGTGAATCAATATTCGCCTCTCAATATTTCCACCAAACGAAATTGCACACTGTGCTGACATGTTTTTGCTTATCCACGTGTGCACAATTTAGACAAAACAGTCAGAATTGTTTCTATTCGGGCTGAATAGACAGCATATTGATTTGGAACAACATAAGAACAAGTAATTCTTAAAGGTCCTGTTCTTCGTGATATCATCTTTCAAATTTTAGTGTGTAATGTTGCTGTTAGAGCATAAATAATACCTGTAAAATGATAAAGCTCAAAGTTCAATGACAAGCGAGATATTTTATTTAACAGAAGTTCCCTTTCAAAGCCTACAGCGAACGGCCGGTTTGAACTACAGCAGGAAGTGCAGGGATGTAATGACATCACTAGAACAGTTTGTTGACTAACCCTCCGCCCACAAGAACACGCAATAAAGGGGCCGTGGTCTTGTTGCTCTCCCATGTGGAGAAGAGCGCGTGCATCTCCCCGTTTTGGTAAGAGGCGGGACCTTTCCGAGCAATGTGTGCTAAGCTGCTGTTGAATCACAACACGGGAGCCGCTGGCACAATCAGAACTCGTTAGGTATTTCTGAAGAAGGGACTTCATAGAACAAGGAAATCAGTGTTTTTTCACATGTGTTCTTCAAAAACACATGAAAAAACGGGACTTTTAATTTTAAACTAACTTTCTTAAAAAGGATGAAACAGGAAGTAAAAAGGTTACGCTGGGTTACTCACTTTTAAACGGTCCAAGTTGTGCCCGTATTCATCAAGAATTGTAGTTCCATTGTGCATGACACCATTTCCTGTCATCATCCATGTTCCTGTGGGGATAACATTAAATTAAATTAGTTATCTGCCAGCTCTCATGAATTTTGTATTTAATGCTTTAATGTAAGATGGCCTTGACTCATGGGCACTTTATTCAGTCAGCTGAGATTTCAGTTGTGACCTGTGGGTAACAATGGCAGTATCTTACCTGAGCGCAGGTTGGTCATGGTTGATGGAAGCTGAAGATAGGTGGGGTTATGAGTTGTCACACCAATTTCTATAGAGCCTGCCCATTTGTCCACCATTTTGTCAATGCGCACCTGGAAAACCTCATTGGAGTGCAACGGACGGTTGCTAAGCACAACGCCATGGTTGAAGTCATCCGTCGCACTGTGCCAGAGATCAAAATTTAATTGAACTGCCCCAACAATGCAGTGGCCCTATTAATTCGTTAAGTTGAGATCAGTTAATTAAAATGGTAATTTTGGGATGAAATTAACTCACTGAGGCCGTAAAGCAGTGCGACCATCACTGATGATTGCGGCCTTCTGCCCACAGTTTGAATGAAAAAGCAAGCGGTCTGGGATATCAGGCTCTGGAGTCAATGAGAGAGCAGGCCGAGGACGGCCCACATCAGGTGACAGCGCCCTCATGATGGCATTGTTGCGGCGTAAACGGTCACTATGGTTATGGTTGTGGACAATTGTGACCTTGACTGCCATGCCATAGAGATCCACCACTCCATACACTACGCCAGGTGTCTGATTGGCTGCAACCCCTATAAAATAATTTTGCAATATTATTTTAGGAAAGTTTGAACTAATTGTGAATCACATTGCTGAAATCTGAAGTGCCACTCTCACCTTGATCAATGCCATTAATATAGAAGTGCAGCGCTCCACTGGCTTTCCTCATCAATCCTATGTGATCTCCCTCCTACAAAAGATAACAACATCTTGAGCATTAGATTGCATAAGATAAACATAAGACTCACAGATCCAGCAGCCAACTTACCTGGAGTTCATCCAGGCTAAATTCACAGTATTCCCGACGAGTCCCCTTCCCATTGGTTAAAATCCCACAACCACTCATCATGATAGTGCCTTAAAGAAACAAGAATGAATGTGATTTAGTTATTTCAGCAAGCTGTCGGACACATTAGCTACCTCCAAAGCATGCATCGTTAATACAAATGTGCCTGCTATGTACATTCAAATAGTTGTGTGAGAAATGCTTATTGATAATAAAGAGTGTACCTGAGCGTAAATTGGTCATTGTTGCAGGGTAGTCAAGATTATTTGGGTTGTGGGTTGTCACTCCAATCTCAATGGATCCAGACCATTTATCCACCAGTTTGTCAATGCGAATCTGAAATAAACAAGTGTAGCAAATATAATGTCTGAAGGATCATTGATTTGTAAATAAATAATTTCTACACGCTGCCTCGAAAGTATAGTGAATGAAAATTTAAATATATGAAAATCGCAAAAAATGGTGATTGAAGACTATATTCTAACTTTTTGTTCTTTAAAGGTCCCATTCTTCGCGTGTTTTTGAAGCTTTGATTATGTTTACAGTGTGCAATATAACATAAGTTCATGTTTCGCGTGTAAAAAAACACATTATTTTCCACACAGTTGACTTATCTGTACAGCGCTGTTTCCTCTGTCCTAAAAACGGCCCGATGATTTCCTTGTTCTATGAAGTCCCTCCTTCAGAAACACGTAACGAGTTCTGATTAGGCCAGCGCTTCCCGTGTTGTGATTGGACAGCAGCTTAGCGCACTTTGCCCGGAAAGGTCCCGCCTCTTACCATAACGGGGAGATGCAAGCGCTGAATGCGCGCTCTTCTCCACGTGGGAGAGCAACAAGTCCACGCCCCCTATTTTGCGTGTTCTTGTGGGCGGAGGGTTAGTCAACAAACGGTTCTAGTGATGTCATTACATCCCTGCACTTCCTGCTGTAGTCCAAACCAGCCGTTCGCTGTAGGCTTTGAAAGGGAACTTCTGTAAAATATCTCGCTTGGCATTGAACTTTGAGCTTTATAATTTTACAGATATTATTTATGCTCTAACAGCAACATTACACACTAACTAAAGTTTGAAAGAAGAACGGGACCTTTAAATAATAATTTTGTAATAACTAAATTCAATTTACTTTAAAAATGAATAATAATATTTATATATATTAATCTCGTGATTTAAATTTTAAAAGCTATTTCAATAGTCAGTTTTAAAGTAAAAAACACATTTACTTTTTTTTTTTTTAAATACACTGAACAAAATTATAAACGCAACACTAGTTTTTTTTTGCCCCCTATTTTTCAAGAACTGAACTCAAAGATCTAAGACTTTTTTGTACACAAAAGGCTTATTTCTCTCAAATATTGTTCACAAATCTGTCTAAATGCGTGTCAGTAAGCACTTCTCCTTTGCCAAGATAATCCATCCACCTCCCAGGTCAAGAGGCTGATTAGCATGATTATTGCACAGGTGTGCCTTAGGCTGGCCACAATAAAAGGCCACTCTAAAATTTGAAAATTGAATTTGACCAAAATTGACAATTAAATGTGTAAATCTTTACTTTGTTTAAGCCTAGAAACTTAGATATTAAATTAGGTAAAAATGTCACACTTTCCCAGTACTTATTAAACTTCTGCATATAACTATACATAGTTTTTTGCACAGATCCTCCTAAAATATCGCAACTAACCCATTTAATAAAGGCTGTCATCACATTTAGATTGTAAGGCTCATACCTCAAACATTTCATTGTGTCTGAGTGGCCGATTGGTCATGACGACTCCATTATTGAACTCATCCAGCGGCCTCCTTCTTTCCGCTGTCTTATTATTGTTGCTTAGTTTGATCAGTGTGCCACACTTCTCATGGAACAGCAGTGCGTCATTGGTCGTCATGCCGCCAGCGGCCACCCCCAGCCCCGCTGCCCCACCAGAGCTCCCCGCTGGGCTGCTATTGCTGCTACTGCCTCCGCCTGTCCCTCCACCACCAATTCCACTATCACTTCCTGTTCCTCTGCCTCCACCGTTACTTCCTGTGCCACCCCTCGAGGAGTCAGAACAACCTCCTCCTCCCACCCCCAAGTCCTCTCCACCCTCATCCTCCGAACGATACAGGGAGACAATGGCATTGTTGAACACATCAAATAACTGATGCTCAGTCAAAACTGTAAGGAGAGCAGGGAAAAAAAGAGAGAAAAAGATAGAGTGAACCAACATGACATGACAGATTAACAACGATTATTAACTAGGCTGGTTTTAGAAGTGACGTACCACTATCAGGTTCAAAGTTGTTTGGAAATTTGTCTGGCCGACTATGCGTCCTGGACACCTCAGGCACTGAAGAGAAAAGAAAACTGTTCAATTTCAGAAGGATCATGTGACACTGAAGACTGGAGTAATGGCTGAGTATATTGGAGTAACTTTGACCAGTATGTATTTTTCATATATCATGTATTTATAAATAAATATCATATCAAGTTTTTTGGGAATCATAATGCATATTTCTGCATGTTGCAACGCACCATGTGGACAAAAGTTTTTCAAATATTAAAGGGTTAGTTCAGCCAAAAATGAAAATTCTGTCATTAATTACTTACCCTAATGTCGTTTGTCACCCGTAAGACAACACAAATTAAGATTTTTGTAGAAATCCGATGGCTCAGAAAGGCCTTCATTGACACCAATGTCATTTCCTCTCTCAAGACCCATAAAGGCACTTAAGACGTCGTTACAAAGCCCATCTCACTACAGTGGCTCTACAATACTTTTATGAAGCCACGAGAATAGTTTTTGTGTGCAAAAACAAAAAAACAAATAACGACTTATATAGTGATGGTCCTTCTTCAAAACAAAGATTTCAACTGTGATGAATCATCGTATCAATTCATGATTTGGATCGCCAAAGTCACGTGATTTCAGCAGTTTGGCGGTTTGACACGCGATCCGAATCATGAATCGATACTTTGAGACATAACCTTTCGAAGCCTTATTTTAAAATTGGCCCATCACTATACAAGTTGTTATTTTGTTTTTTTTGCGCACAAAACTATTCTCGTCGAGTTATAAAAGTATTGTAGAGCTCCTGTAGTGAGATTTTTTAACAATGTCTAGTGCCTTTTATGGGTCTTGAGAGAGGAAATGACATCGTTGTCAATGAATGCCTGTCTGAGCCATCGAATTTCAACAAAAATATCTTCATTTGTGCTCCAAAGATGAATGGAGGGTCTTATGGACCTGTTGTCGGACAACATGAGGGCAAGTAATTAATGACAGAATTTTCCTTTTTGGGTGAACTAAGCCTTTAATAAGCAAATTTTGTTAAATAAACTAATCTTAAAAATAAATATAGAAGATTATACCAAACTATTGTATAATAGACACAATATTACATTATTATTGACCCAACTACTTATGAAGACCTCTCGTCTATACTATGTGGTCTAGTTTTACCTTCCTCCGCTGATCCATTCATCACGGCTGTTGTAGCACCAGCTGCAGACAGCACGACAGATCCAGCCCTGTCATCGTGGCTTCGGCAAGCATCTGCCATTATTGATACCGCTTGCATCGACACCATCTCATCCTCCACCTCTTCATTCTCTTCCCCTTCCATTTCAGGTGGGGGTTCGCAGCTTACCACAGTCACTTGGGTACACTTCCCATAGAGGTCCACCACGGCCCACAAACGCGAAGGAAGTCCACTGGCCGCTGCGCCGCAGTCCTGGCCGTTCACCCACAGGTGAAGCTCTCCTTTCCCATTTCGCTGGATCCCTACACGGTCCCCTTCCCCCAGCTGGTCCAGGTCGCGACCGTACTCCTCCAGGACTGAGCGGCCGTCCTTCAGCACAGAACAGCCGGACACGATCCACGAGCCCCCCTTTAGCCCTGTGGCGCTGCTGGGAAATTCCAGACCGGCTGGGTCCAGCGCAGTCACGCCGATCTCTATAGAACCGCTCCAAGAGTTAACCTGGACCAAAGCGAAACGAAATGGGTGTAAGGTAGTTAGTAAGTTCATTGGCTTCTCCCTTTGTAAAAGATCTCAGACGTCTCATAACCATGGTACAGTGGTTCGTGCATGCGATCATGTTATATTGAGCCTTGGTGCTCATTTGAGTGGCACAAGTTCAAGCCAGACCTGCAACATATTATAATTCTATGTCTCATAATCCTATGCTCCCCTGCCCTTCCGCAATAACTTCCTATGAATTGACAAAATCAGTGATAACAATATCTAATAGCCTAGATAAATTATTTTATTAATACATAATAATTATAATAATAATGCCTTTTCAGTTTGCTGATAAACAAGGTATCCTAGTTTTGTTATGACGTGAGCAGCTTATATTTTATAAAACACTGGCTTTGAAATTCGAGCTGTTATTAATGTCGTAGCACAAAATTGATGAAAGTTGCTGCCTGTATGCGGATGCTAATTATATACTGCTTGTTAGCTTCACATCCACCTTGAGGAAGCAGATAGTTTAAATCAGACTGTAATATCATCTTACAAGTTTCATAATAATGAAACATTGATCTGATGTTCTCAAATTCTCTCAGTATTGATTCAAACATTTGAATCACTGAATCAGCATGTTAGAATGGTTTTCAAAAACGTTTGAATGGAAGTGTATTATATATTTTCCCTTAAATCCCCTTTTTTATATCAGGAAAATTGTTATATATGTTATATAATTGTTAAAAACCTAGAAAGATCATGTTTAGAGTAATCCACTATTGGAGTCTATATGTAACTCATATTTCTATTCAAAAAATTATGTTAATGCTTCTATTCAAAATTGTGTTATCGGAGCAATAAAAGCTGTCTAAATCATCCTTTTAGCAGTGGGACTACAGTTTGAGACAGAGGATGTATTTCCTGTGTGGAGTTAGCTTCAAAAGAAAAGTACTTTGAGATTGGTTACTTCCCTTTCTGGTATCCTATCGCACATTTGTACTAAAGTTACTAATCATTACATAATCAATACAGGAAAGTCATCTGGCTACTGGCTAGAGGCTAGACCTGCATGACTCTGGATAATATGAGAATCACAATTTTAAAATTGAGATCACTATTCTTCCACGATCCTGAACAGACACCTAAACAAAGCAACATGTGATTTACTATGGTTCTGACAAATGTTAATTGCTGCAGTTTATTTAAAATGTTAATTGAATCTAAATTATTTTTTTTAATGAATGACTCAATGATTCACTCATACAGGAGCTGGCCAAATAATTAGAATATCATCAAAAAGTTAATTTTAATGAGCTGTCTTTAAAACAGTCGTGAGAGGTCTACAGACACTCTCTTATTTTTATACTTTCTTTTTTAGAGTACTTACATTTCAATTATGTATTGATATAAAGAACGTTTTAACAAATGTGAAAAAAAGTTTTTTAACCAATTCTTACCTACCCTACCTTTAAGTCAATGAGACCGTAAGGTTTCCCATTTGCCATTTTATGTGTCAGAAGGGTGCTTGTGAGTCGTGAGTGACCCCTTTGTGGTCGATATGCGCCCTCGATGCACATTTTTGCTGAGTCCGCACTGAAGCAGTCTCCGCAACTGACTTTTTCCCATCCGCAGAAAGTCTGCAAGTATTTAGGGTGCCATTTGGGACAGGGTCGTAGTGTATTGAAACTCGTGGGTATGGTAAGAGCTGTGACATTTCTGAAACACGCTTGAAGCAGTTGACCAATCACAACACACTGGTCCAGCTGACCAATCAGAGCACACTGCGCTTAATAGAGACAGGAACTAAACAGAATGTTATTGACCCACTGAGAAGTGATTTTTAAAAGGCTGTAATATGGCCTCTGTCACAAACAAAGCCTTATCGCCCTCTCTTTGCTTGCTTGGGGACCTCACAATAATTACAGATAAAACTATAAACTTTAAAACTCTCCTCATAGCCCTAACCATTGCCAAGAAAACTATCCTCATGAACTGGAAAACTCGTAACAAAATACACATTAACCACTGGAAAAATCTTCTCACCGACTTTATTACAATGGAATACACATCTCTCCCCTATAATCCCTCATCTGAAAGCGACCTCTGCCATCCAACACTTTCTGACCTCTTACAACTCTGAATCCTCTCTCTCTCCGTAACTCTGTCTCCTCCAATCTCTTAATCAATCCACAGGCATTACTGCATAATTCCAATTATTGTCAATATTGTTTCATTGTTTCATTATTGTTATTGTTATGATTGCTATTATTTATTATTATTATTTTTATTATTGTTGCTGTTTCCATTGTTGTCTTTGCTTTCATCATTGTCGTCATCATCATCATCATCATTATCATCAACTATTATTATTGCTGTTTTGGAATTTCAAACCTGGTTTTCATTGTCACCACTACTACTATAGTAAAATCGATTGATTATTTCTAATTTTCCCCCTAATCTTTTCATGTGTTTTAAATGCACCACAATGTAGAAGAGAAATGTGTGTTTGTATGTATATTTAAATTGGAAAACCTCATAAACACTAAGGCAGGTAGGACAGGCGAGAAATGGTTTCTCTAGGACAGCATCTCTGTCCTAAGTTGAGACACTCGCACAATGTCCCCCTTCTTTTAATGCACCTTAGACACTACACACAACATAAAAATAAAATAAAAAATAAAATAAAAAGTATAGGGACTGAAAAGATGTGGGGGGAGGATTATCTTATATTATTATTATATTATGTGAAACTTATTGACCCATTGAAAGTGGTGACAATGATAAATATTACATAGGAAAATAAAAAAAATAAAAAAAGGGACACTGATTATTACAATGATGATGATGATGATGGTATGATGATGATAAGTGGTAGTGATAATATAATAAATAATAAATGTGTAATTTTGCTTTTGAATACACACCCACACCTACACTCACCCACACACACCTTATACATTAACACACTTTTATTTCACTTCTAGAACTATGTAATTACTCGATTGTCAATTACTGCACTATTGTGGTTTGTATGTCTGTATGTCAATAAAAAAAAAAAAATAAAAAAAATAAAAAAAAAAAACAAAGCCTTAGGTGAAATTATTTTCATTGGTAATTAACATGCCACAGATAATGTTAATAGAGGAACATGTCATTAAAAAAATCTCCATCTCACACTGTTTAGTGAAATTTCTCTAGATTTTGCATTATCACTGCATTCCTCAAATGTTTATGGTTATGGTATGTAGGTTGTCAGTGGAAAAGGGCCTTGTGTATCTGGGTTAAGGCAGGCTGAGAAGAGGGACAGGCGGCATTGAATGTGATAAACGCATTTCTCTAATCTTGTTACGTAAGTGACCAGTAATCTACTTCATTGTCATTTTCCCTTCTGTCTAGAAGTGAGGAAACAGAACGAGCGAAAACATTCAGGAAACAGGAATAATAATCAAGACACCATAAATAATATTGTTTTGCTGTGCACTTCCCTTATCAAGCCTCAATATCTAGTTCATAGCCACATTAACTGAAAGTCAATTTATAAATTAGACTCAAGACTATCATAAAATAGTTTAGAAAGCATTTAAAATGATCAAATAGGTCTAAAACACAACCTCTTCTAAATCCAATATTCTAACCAGCACTTTGTCTAGGTGCTGACTGGAAGGAGACACAGTTCATAAACATGAAAAAATACACAGCAGTAGTCTATAACTGCTAAATGTTTCTAGAAAACAATTAAGTCTATGATGGCAGTACCATAATTTGGTACTCATTCACTAGGGGACTATTTAGTTTTTGTAAGGAAAACTACTCACAATAAATTACAACACCTAATTCACAACATGTGTGCAAAGTGCACACATTTTTTTATGGAACATGGCAGTATTTATTATTAGAGGTGTGAATCTTTATATGCCTCACAATTCGATTGCGTTTCAGAGAGTAATGATTCGATTATAAGACTGATTCTCAATGCGTCACACTGCGTCTTTTCCTCCAATTGATTTATTAATAATGCCTTTATGAATAATTGCAATAATGTTTTTTTGTTTTGTTATTTTTTTATTTTTGTCATTAAAAATAAGTAGAAAAAATACAAATACGTAAACAAAAATGTAAAGCATCTAACCTAACAGTGCTTTACTCTTTTTCTTCTCCATTTTACATCTAACAGAAGCATTCAAGCAAGAAATAATATAATCAGATGTAAAAAAAAATACATTTAAAAAATGATCACAGCATATTCTTAAGTATAGTAACTACAAAAAGAAACTGATTATTATTAAAACCACAAAAGTTATTCAGTAAAGAGCAGTAAGTGATTCCCTCTTTTTTTGGTTTGATTAACATGACAAAGACACAGACAGCAACAGGTTAATTAAATTAAGACCAAATGCGAGGATCTAATATCCTTCTCACACTGATCACATATCAGATTTTCCCCCCAAATGTGTATGTACATTTAAGAGTTTAAACTTACTATGTAAGTGAATACTCAGACAGATATTTTGAAATGATTCTGTGTAGCTGAACGTTTAAGCGAAATACGACGCAAAAGATAACTGAATTCGGGATTGCATGCTGTCTGAGAGACGTCTTTCTGTGCACGTGCTTCGGGTCTGTCAAGAGAGTATGAAACCAAAACATCAGACACAAGTGCTTTACTTCTGAAGGACATACAGTTTTTTATTAATATAATAAGAGTACTTTATTTACAATTATTACACGGCTCTGTAAAAATCCTTGATTCTGATTGGTCAATCGTGCATTCCAGCGGTATGTTATTTCCAGATAACAACCACTCATACGGTACTACGAGTTATCTTGACCAGTACTACTTCTATGCTTAACGCTGGCGCCATCTTGTGGCTTAAACAGCCGTGGGTTACAATGGAAGACTTCAAGGCAGGTTTCCTTTATAACGTTTTTAATATAGATATTTTTTCTTACACAAACGCATCGATTCGAATCAGAAGTCTCTATTAACCCATCTGAGTTGTGTGGAGCACGTTATTTGACAGACAGCTGCATTTTTTATGGACTTCAAACACAACTACAACAACTGCTTGGATTAACGTTAGCCTGGACTTTTTAAATAGAAACTCCGATTGTATTTGTCTGAAAGAAGATACACCTATGATGACTTGAGAGTAAATCATAGGCTTGCTTTTAATTTTTGGGTGAACTAAACCTTTCAGCATTCATTTTCAACATTTAGCAAGGGCATATGGCAAATCTTTAGCATAGATAAAGGCTTAAAGCAGGTTGGAACTGTTTTTCTTTGCGGAATCTTTGCGTAAGAGCTAATAAAATATTTAATCTCAAGACAATATTTTGTGTCTAATAATTATTTTTTTGAGACTAGTAGCCTCCGCTTCGCGTCGGGGTCCTGATCACTCTGTCGGGGTTTATTCTATTGAATGCTCTTGTTTCAATGTGTTTAATTCCAAGATCTGAGGTGAGTTATCCTTTGCTGCTTTTAGTATGACAAAGCTGGGAGCGCTAAATGATATTCAAAGTAACATTACACATTTTTTAAATTAAATAAAGCACATAAACACTACCTGCAATTTACATTGCCATGTTTTGTATTGTTGTTCCAGCCGCGACATCGCACAAAAATAGAAACGTTTCTAAAATAGATTAATCGTGCGTCACCGTCTCAGCTGGTTAGGACAAAAACTCTCTAATTAACATGGAAAAGATACCTTTTATCATGTGTCGCAGCGTCGCGTCGTGTGTAGTTAGGACACGGTGTCAGGGTGGGAATCTTTTGGTAATTTACGATTCAGTTTAAATTGCATAATATGAAAGTCAGTGGGTGCCGTCAATGGTCTGAGGTACCAACATTCTTTAAAATATCTTCTTTTGTGTTCAACAGAAGTAAGAAATTCATACAGCCATGAGGGTGAGTAAATGATGCCAAATTTTCATTTTTGAGTTAAAATATACCTTTAAGTCTTCTTTCGTGGCTTATTGTGATTAACAACAATCTAAAATGTCAATAATTTCAAGTAGTACTGTGTACGGTGAACTGATGCAAATCGGTTCACCAATGCCAAGTGTAGAAGATAGAATCGCAATTCAAATGGGAAGAAATTGTTCCCCTACCCCTATAAAAACGTACCTTAAAATGTACGACAGGCCTATTTAATGACTTTTGTTTTGTTTTAATGCATCAATGCAGAATCGTATCATAAAAATGACAGCACTATTTTTTTATAAATGATTTATCCATGCAAAAAATAAATAAATGTGCCCTCGTAATAAAATATTAACTTCCCTTCCCTCTTGATATGACATCTCTTCTCTAATGATGTTTTTCTGCACAAAGGACAGACAATCTGTCGCTCACATGAGATCACAGAAATAGTAAACCACATAGTAAATCCAATCAATTCCTGAATCTCCCGATGGACAAGAACGAGAAGCCATTTTACTTGGATATCACAATCGGGAACAAAAGACTATCGCAACTTCTGTTTCATGCTGACTTTACCATAATTATAATGTTAATGAATTTTGAGTATTCTAAATGAGCAACGGTCAGCGGTCATGTGTCTTTCCTCACTCTCTGCAAACATATGACGCTCTCTAAAGATGCCCTCTTCCCTGTCAGCAAGGTCCTCTACCAATGCCAAGTGTGCCATCCTCAAAACAGTTCTCTAACACAATAAACACCTTTATACAGACCTCTCATTAGCCAGTTGTATAAATATGCATATCTGCGCTGTTATACACAGAAACCTTAAAGCTCAAACTATATAAAAACAGTTTTTATTGCTTGTTGATATATTTATGATAAATTATCATATACTATTTTATATATATATGTGATATATTATCATACTTTTCTTGCTTTTTCATATACTTCAATATATTTATGATAAAATATGTCAGATTAAATACCTAGGTAAAAAATGTCAATAAGGTCATAAGGCCACCATGAGCATTTGATTTTTGCGTAGTTTGAGTTGTTCTTACATTTTTTCCTATATAGAATAAAGCTATTAGAATAAAGAACAAATTTGTACGGACACATACTTATAGAATGTGTTAAGTATAGTTACTTCTTTTCCCAGAAAACTTTCTGGAATGCTTGACATCTGTTCCCTATTACACGATAAATGTAATGTTCAGGCTTTTAATATATAGCACCATTCTACTCTGGTGTACTTCTAAGCTAGTTCTAAGTGAGAAAGAAAACACAGTTTGCATCTACATTCATTATGACCTTGAATTGATTAATCAAATCATCCTTGGTTTTATTTCATTCACTATTAAAATCATAGCTTCTTTAAGACACTTATACACTGCAAAACAAAGCAAATGGAAGTGGCAGTGGCAGTGGCAGTGTGAGAGACGTCCTGCTGTAAAGCCATAAGGTACATGAGTGGACAGCAAGGTCATGCTTAATGAAAAATCCATTGACACTACAGACTACTAACATGAACTAAATTCTGCTCAGCCATCTATTGAAATGCATTAAGAGGGATAAAAGTAGGATATCCTACATACATTTAAAAAAAAAAAAACATGTTTAACATGATGTTCACATGAATCAGCTGACTGTCCATCAGTCTCCAATGGTATGAAACGATACTTAGAGAATTTGAGAGCAGAGAACAAACATCAAATAAACTTTTCATCCTTTTGAATTTAAACTTGTAAAATCAGATTACACATGGATTTAAATCTGCTGGCAGCAACTTTAACGCTTCTGTTCATTAATTACAAACATCTCAAATGTGAATTTTTAAATCCAATGTTAACATTTTTTGAAGCTGCTAACATTTTACAACAAAATTGAGATACCTTGTTCGTGAACCAAAAAGGCTTTATTATTACATATAGTAATATGTATTATTTATCCAGGGTGTTCCCATTGTTGACATAAATTTTGTCTCACAGTATTTTGGGGGGTGGAAATAATTACAATTTGTAGGGAAGATGTGTTTGATCCTTAAATAATCTTTTTAAACCTTGTAAATAAAATACTAAATGCATGGAGTCTGGGACAAATATTTTGTGTGGCCCCTCTTCTCCCTAGTCCCAATGAGTGTGGCCCTTTCTTGTCACAGGCCCTGTTCTTCTCTGTCATCATGCACTGGTTGTTTTGGTCATCTCACTGTTTTTAACGAATCACCTAAGTGATTCAATGAATCACTCATTATACGGGAAAAGACAGTCACTTGATGTAACCTGCGAAACGGGTCATTGAACAAACCGGATTTGAAAGAATTCAAATGAATCGATTCACTGGAATTCGAACATCAACAGCACTGACAAACCATGACAGATCACTGCAAACCTGCAGCACACGCACGTCCTGACACACAACTAACACCGCACATGACCTATGAATAAGCTCGGACAGACCTTCATGCTTAAGTAATGCACCACTGCAGACGATCTGACACAAACTCACACCCTTTTCTCGATCCCTCTTTCCCTATCTCTCTCTATCTCTCGCTCTCTCTCTCTCTAGTGGGACATGCTTGTTTACCTTCTTGTCGATGCGGACAGTGAAGACATCGCGGTCCCTCAGCGGCTCCCGACTGAGGACCAGGCCGTGATTGAATTCCTGTACCGGCTGATTCCGTTGAGCGGTTCTATTAGAGTTAGACAAACCGATCAGTTTTCCGCTGCGCGGATGCAGCTCAGCCGCCATCTTCGCACGGGCGGCGCGGTGCACGACACCAAGCGTCGTTTTGCGACAGTAAAGTGCCGCTTGTGGGCAGTTCGCGCTTGATAATAGGTATATTTGTTGGCATATCGGTGGTATTGGTATTTGATTTCAGTGTTTTACACACGGAGCACGATTTTTAGATGGGGCAGCAAAAAAATAATACTTATTTTTCATTTGAATTAGAATACAGAGAGCGAGCAGGGGCTGATAAAACTTGATAAATGTGTTTGGAGGTAGGTTAAATGACAAATACATTTTCAAAGGCCACATGTCACGTCACAAATTACGTTAAGATTAAGTTAGAAATAAATTAAACAACATGCTCACACGAAGAACTATATTAATATAATTATATGATATAACAATATCTATTATATTGACGTTAACAACTCTATCAATGGCTAGGCCTATTATTAGGAATTGTTAAAAGCTGTTTCTTTCCTAAGGAAAATAATTTGAACAGAAAATTGATTAAAATATTGCCACTATTAATTTTTTTTATTTGTTTGGCACTATAGTATGTTAGTTGAAAAAATCCTCTAGGTGGCAGTGGATTACAGATAAACCCTCAACTGATTTGTATCCAAAACATTAGATTATTTATTTTCCATAGGTTTTAATATTAATATATGAGATTAATATTATACAGGTCCTTCTAAAAAAAATCACATATTGTGATAAAGTTTTTTTTCCATAATGTTATGATAAAAATGTAACTTTCATATATTTTAGATTCATTGCACACCAACTGAAATATTTCAGGTCTTTTATTGTTTTAATACTGATGATTTTGGCATACAGCTCATGAAAACCCATCTAAAAAAATTAGCATATTTTATCCGACCAATAAAAGAAAAGTGTTTTTAATACAAAAAAGTCAACCTTCAAATAATTATGTTCAGTTATGCACTCAATACTTGGTCGGGAATCCTTTTGCAGAAATGACTGCTTCAATGCGGCGTGGCATGGAGGCAATCAGCCTGTGGCACTGCTGAGGTGTTATGGAGGCCCAGGATGCTTCGATAGCGGCCTTAAGCTCATCCAGAGTGTTGGGTCTTGCGTCTCTCAACTTTCTCTTCACAATATCCCACAGATTCTCTATGGGGTTCAGGTCAGGAGAGTTAGCAGGCCAATTGAGCACAGTAATACCATGGTCAGTAAACCATTTACCAGTGGTTTTGGCACTGTGAGCAGGTGCCAGGTCGTGCTGAAAAACGAAATCTTCATCTCCATAAAGCTTTTCAGCAGATGGAAGCATGAAGTGCTCCAAAATCTCCTGACAGCTAGCTGCATTGACCCTGCACTTGATAAAACACAGTGGACCAACACCAGCAGCTGACATGGCATCCCAGACCATCACTGACTGTGGGTACTTGGCACTGGACGTCAGGCATTTTGGCATTTCCTTCTCCCCAGTCTTCCTCCAGACTCTGGCACCTTGATTTCCGAATGACATGCAAAATTTGCTTTCATTCGAAAAAAGTACTTTGGACCACTGAGCAACAGTCCAGTGCTGCTTCTCTGTAGCCCAAAAGTGGCTTGACCTGGGGAATGCGGCACCTGTAGCCCATTTCCTGCACACGCCTGTGCACGGTGGCTCTGGATGTTTCTACTCCAGACTCAGTCCACTGCTTCCGCAGGTCCCCCAAGGTCTGGAATTGGTCCTTCTCCACAATCTTCCTCAGGGTCCGGTCACCTCTTCTCGTTGTGTAGCGTTTTTTGCCACACTTTTTCCTTCCCACAGACTTCCCACTGAGGTGCCTTGATACAGTACTCTAGGAACAGCCTATTCGTTCAGAAATTTCTTTCTGTGTCTTACCCTCTCGCTTGAGGGTGTCAATGATGGCCTTCTGGACAGGGTCGGGTCGGCAGTCTTAAGCCGGGTGCACACTGCGATTTTGGCCACGATTTGGCCGTCTGAGACAGATTTAGCAAATCCTAAAAGATTCCTCTGATCCTAGGCTAAAATTTGACGTCTTTGGTCGTTAGTTTGACATGTTCACCGGCAGCCGATTAATGAGCGCTGCGATCAAATATTACCTCAGACAAAATTCTGGCAGTGTCAGAAGATTTGGCACACAATCCTGCAGTGTGACTTCTTCTACGATGACAGTCAAATATCTCAGTTTTTCAAGACAAACTATGACCAAGACGAGAGCTAGAGATTTCTTTGTAGCCAGCATTTCAGTCCCGCGTGTAATGCAGCTCACTATCGAACGCGTCATTCATTGATATAAAACTCCGGACGAGTTTTCTTGTGCGCGTCCGTTATTAGCGTGCCTTCACTATCGTGCAGTCTGACATTAATGCCAACTGAGATCTTACAGTGTGACATGGCTTACATTGGGGATCATGTTCGTACAGTCTGACAAGGGACATTCGCAAAGGATTTTGAAAAATTGCACAGTGTGCAGGACCCATTACCCATGATTGCGGTTTTGATTAATGAACCAGGTTGGGAGGTTTTAAAAGCCTCAGGAATCTTTTGCAGGTGTTTAGAGTTAGTTGATTCCGATGATTAGGTTAATAGCTCGTTTAGAGAACCTTTTCATGATATGCTAATTTTTTTAGACAGGAATTTTGGGTTTTCATGAGCTGTATGCCAAAATCATCAGTATTAAAACAATAAAAGACCTGAAATATTTCAGTTGGTGTGCAATGAATATAAAATATATGAATGTTTATTTTTTATCATTACATTATGGAAAATAATGAACTTTATATATAATTTATTATGAATTTACTTCATTTATTTTTTTCTCATTTACAATTTATCTTTTAATTATAGATGTATAGTGTTGACCTAGGCAAAAACTTTAAGGCTTGGTTTCACAAACTGGGTTTAGATTAAGACCGGATTAGACTTCAGTTCAATTAGGGCATTTAAGTAGCTTCTATAAACATGCCTCAGAAAGAAAAAAAACATGACTGGTGTGCATCTTGAAACAAAACAATAGTAATGACATATTTTGCGATAAGTCGGTGTAAATTGGTTTCAGATAAAACAGCTCAAACATACATGCATTTTATTCTGGGACCAGACATAAGCCTTGCCTGTCAAACTGGGGGGTATGTTTTAAAATATGACAATCCACCATGCAAACATTAAGTATTTAACTATGATGAACAGAGACATAAAAAATAAATGATTTCAACAGGTTTTTGACCCAAAATGGTGTCATTTCCACCACAACAACATTTCCGGGGAAATATTACTTTTTTTGAACTCGTGTTAAGCAGTAATGTTATAAAATTATACAAAAAGTTTCAAAATAGTATTACATTTTATGTATTTAGTATCCATACATTTCTATATATTAAATGATCCATTGTAAAACAAAGAAGTTGGGTTGGAAGAGAATAGACTTGCTTATCAGAGGTATTGTCAGACTAACACATGGCTTCATGAAATTATAAATTAATGAAACTGCATATTTTATTGATATTTTATTTAAAGATGTTTTCCTTGTTCAGTCATTACGTGCCATTTAATTTCAAATGTATTTTCTGGCTCAATGTAATATAACAGCTGATCAGTACATATTTGGAGGTTATTGTTATTACTGGGTCACTTGAACATTCAGCATTTTTAAATAGGCCTATCTATTACAGATATAAGATGAGTGAACCACGAAGGTAATTTTAGAATTTAGCCTGCCAAGATGATTGCCTTGAATTTCCATTAAGTGAGTTCATTCATTGCTTCTGTAGGACAGCTGTGAGATGACACCGCCGTGTGTTTGTACAATGCCCGATCAAGATCAATGACCTGGCCCTGGACGAGGATTTTCTCCAGACATCCACGCAGGTGATTTGTACTTTTTGCCGCCTCGCTGTCACCTGAAGAAAAAAAAAAAAGAGTTCAGACAGAACTAACCTAAGCAAATTCTCTACTTCTATGTAAAGTAGCAAGATTTGTTAAAGACTAGACACGATTGTCTACTTGACTGATGCAAGTGAAATATCAAGAATTCAACACAGAACATAGTGGATATTGGTGAATGGAAGAGTACTTGAGCATGGAAATTCTTGCTCACTTCCACCTCGCAAATTTACCTGGCACTCCCCCAAAAGTCAGGAGCATCCCCTTTTTCCACATGGTGAAAAAGTCCAGACTTTCCGTTTCAAGCTCCGATTTGCTGTTTACTACAAGTGAATGTTTCAGTATGGTAAAAATAAGTGTTGCAGGTTCAGGGGGAAGGTCAGAATTTTCCGATCCCTCTTTCAGGCCCAACTGCACCTCCTGTTATAGTGCAGATAATACTTAAAGTCCCATTTAGTTCATGTATTATCTAAAAATTACAACTGTTCATTGTTAGTTCATGTCAGCATAGGCTCATTAATAAATATTAACAGATACTCCTAATAATGTATTAGTAAATGTTAAAATTAATATGAACTTATTAATAAATGCTTTAGTGTTATTTCTCATTGTTAGTTCATGTTAACTAATGTAGCTAAGTGATGTTATGTTAACGAATGGAACCTTATTGTAAAGTGTGACTGAGATGTTATGAAAAGGTTGCTTATACAGTATACCTGTATACTTTTAAATGAAAGTAAGAGGATCAGGCGTTAATATACATCACTTTTCTGTTAAATAATCATCAGCAGCTTCATCATTTAAATGCTACCATTTAATTAATGATGCAATAGATTTTTGTTTATTATATTCATACCTTGACATCTTTTTGCCCCTCTAACTCTCCCAAAACATACTCAAATCCTGGGCTTTGGAGACTCAACGTTGTCCCAGTCCAAGATCCAAAGATCTCGACTGTGATACCGGCCTCTTCTGTCTTAAGTCCAGGAAGATCTGTCATGATATGTGCAAGGAAAGATAATGTCAGCTTATGCAATGCAAGTTTATACGCATCCATTTTCACTCACCAGTTGTGTTAAACACAGCCACTCCAGTTCCTGGAAAATAGCTCCCTCTCTTGATCTCGGAGAAGCAGGGCCGGGGTTCCCACGTTGAATCTGTATTCCAGGGGGTGCTGAGATTTAGCCAATGTCCTCCTCTAATACAGGCATCCATTTCCGGTTCAAACTGACAAAAAAAAAAAAAAGAAATATACGCTTGTTTTATATGGTCAGTCAGTGTTACTTTTCCCTCTTTTCAATTAAAGTATTATTAGAAAACACAAATAATCTTACTGGATGGAAGAGCTTTTGTTTGTCCACCAGCATGCCACCAAGAGCCAGACGTATCTTCCCTGTTAGTTCATCTTCTGCCAGTTTAGAATGGAGCCCGACTAGAAGCTCTTCCTTGTTGTTTACCTCTAGCACCACAAATCTGCCCTCACTACGCAATTCCAGCTGTCCAAAATCATTAGAGAATACTAAGATGTTTGATCACATAATGAAGGTTTATGAAATGATATTTGTTCTAAACAGAGCCCTTATTAGCATTTCATAATGCTATGTGTGTGTGATACTGTATATATATACACACTACTGTTCAGAAGTCAGTAAGGCTTTTTTTTAAAATCATCATCAAATGTGAAAGTAGACATATATAATTGTATTATAATGTATGTCATTTCTGTTTTTTAACTTTTTTTTCAGAGTCCTAAAAATGTATCACAATTTCCACACACACACAAAAAAAGTCATTCATTTTCATTCAATTGATAATCAAAATAAATTATTATTTATCACCAAATCAGGATATTATTTGCACTTTGAGATTCTTCGGAATGAAAAGTGCATTATAAATAAAATCTATTATTATTATTATTATATTAAAATAATTTTCTGACATGTGACACTGAAGACTGGATGCAGACTACAATGCTAAAATTGCATTTTAAAATGTATTAAAAACACAAAGAAGTTATTTTAAATTGTAAAAATATTTCACAATATTACTGTTTTTGCTGTATTTTTGATCAAGTAAATGCAGCCTTGATTAATATAAGAGATATACTTTTTTTTTTTAATTCACAAAGCCCAAACATTTTAACAGTTGAAGCATATACAAAGGGTTGTTGCTTTAAATCATTAGAGATTAAAAAAGATTTACCAAGTGCCAGGCCCCATCATTAAGTTTGCGACCTCCCTTTACGCTCACTAAGATGTCTGCTTTCCCAATCTGCATTTCAGGTATGCCATCACGTAATGAAAGCACAAACCAGTCCTGTCCTTCTTTGGTGTCTCCATAAAAGATGGCCCCCTCTGGGTCAAGGGTCCGAAACTCAAAGAAAGATCTGATGCTGTAAGACAGTGAATTCTGTATTAAATACACAATGACCAACTACTGCAGCCAAGCACGTAAGAGTGAAGTGAAACCTACAGATTTCAAATCCGCTCACCTTGTGATTTCGGAGAGATTTGCACTCGTGTGCATTAAAGGGGTCCATTTGGACTGTCTGTGTGCAAGATTGACAACTCCCTTGCCAGATATCTGTCTCAATCATCCCAAAAACCAGAGAATGCTTTTGACATCATACATCAAATATCATACAGCAGCCAATCATGCTCAGATTACATTTAGACATATCTCTCTCACTCTCGCTAAAGGCTAGGTAAACACAAGTATCTGCAATATCCCAGACAAGCCGCCAGTGTAAATACTGTTGCCCCAGGGCAAGGGTTCAGCGAATTAAGAGTCGAATACGAATACACCAGCGGTGCAATTACTTTTTCAGCGAAAGTTACTTCCTGACCAGCCAGTCAGCTCAAAATGTTCATTGCCTGTGATGTTCTATCTTATGTAAGGTTCTCCATGCAAGGATTTTGGCACATTAGCAGGTGCGTGGGTTTGTTTGTTTAACATCCCAATAGTGGTTCAGGATTTTTTTATTTTTTTGCAATGAAATGATTGATTTAACCAATGATAGGTTTGAATAATTTAGCTTTAATATAATATTTTCATTACATAGTATTTCACTTTACATTTTATCCAAACTGACTTAACAATGAGGATTTTAATTTAATTTAAGAATTTAATTTAAAGAAAAGGCAAAAAAGTTTATTTTCTTCGGCATTCATTGATCTCATTTCATACATAAAAGTTAAGCTATAGTTATAGTATAGCTATAGTAATAAATCTAGTTTTTCTGATGTTACCAGAAGTAATATTTTTGAATGTGTAAAGTAAGTGAGGATCAAGCAAGCAGGCAAGCCTCAGTTTACATAAAATATGTATAGTGTGTTGTCAACATTAAGCCTTTCCTTTTTCAATTTCTGATGATTAAATTTGCACTGGCATGTTATATGTAATAGTAAAAGGCACGAGTTTCTCAACATAATTGCATAGTAAAAAAAAAAAAGATAACACTTAACAATAAGGTTACTATTTAATGCATTATTTAACATGAACTATCCATGAACAACCCCTTATTAGCATTAGTTAATCTTTATTAACATTGGTTAATAAAAATACAGCTGTTCATGGTTTGTTCGCATTGCATTAACTAATGTTAACAAGATAATAATAATGCATTAGTAAATGTTAAAATTAACATTAACAAAGATAAATAAATGCTTTATTAATGCAGTTCATTAATTCGTGTTAACTAATGTAGTTAACTAATGTTAAATAATTAACCTTATTGTAAAAAAAAAAAAAAATGGTCTTGGTGATTATTTATATATATATATATCTTTTGTAGCTTGTAAAATGCTAGTTACATTTTTTTTTTTATACCTGTCTTTTAGAGATCTCATACTCACCTGATCACCTGACACTCTCCTGCACAGCAGAATCAAGTACGGCCCTAACAATAGTATGACCGCTTCCTTGAAATATTTCATTCTCTTTTAGCTCCAAATATTAGAGAATTAGTAGAAACAAGATGTAATGGAATCAGAACATAAACTAGAAGGCTTTGGTTTAGCCGACTGCCATCAGACTACCTCTCTCACTCTTACTCTCTCTCTCTTGAATTAACTCCCAAGAAGACCAGAGGCTAAAGATGTCGACATCACAGAACCGGAAAATATTGATTTTGGGCTTGTTTGTTTGAGTTTATAGTTGTTTTGTAGGCTGATAACATGGTGATTCATTTTACCAGTGTATTATCGCCGTAGCATTAATGGCATTCAGTCATATGCTTTTGTTATGGTGTTTAATGACTACAAAAAATTAAGTGGGTGAGAGTAGGGCACAAAATTAAAAAAAAAATAACGACAGAATGGATGTAGAGTTTGAGATGTAGAGAGTGATATTACACTGTGCAAAAATGTTATCTTTAGAGGCACCATGAGTAAATGGTTTACTTATGTTAAAGGTAAAAATATTGCAGATTTATTTTTAAGTTTACCCCTAAAAAAAGTATAAAAATAAAACATTAAAAAAAATAGTAGAGTATCATTATATATATATATATATATATATATATATATATATATATATATATATATATATATATATATATATATATATATATTTGTGTACATTTTTTTAGGATTCTTTGAAGAATAGAAAGTTCAAAAGAAAAGCATTTATCTGAAATATAAAGCTTTTGCAACATTATAAATGTCTATACTGTCACTTGATCAATTTAATGCATCCCTGCTAAATAAATGTATTTATTTCTTTAAGTTCTTTCCCCAAAAAAATAAAATACAATTCTTACTGACCCAAACATTTAAATGGTAGTACAATGTTTCAAAAGTTTTTTTTTATTACAGATAAATACTGTTCTTTTGAAATCAAAGAATAAAAAAATAAATAAAAAAATTACACAACTGTTTCAACATTGATAATAATCATAAATGTTTCTTGTGCAGTAAATCATCATATTAGAATGATAAATGATAACATAAATCATATATCATATTAGAATGATAACATAAATGCAGCCTTGATGAGCAGAAGAGACTTCTTTAAAAACATTTTAAAAAACGTACCGTTCTAAAACTTTTGACCGGTAGTGTATATATTAAATAATTAAAGTATATATTTAAAAAATAATAATTATAATTTTAACATAATTTGTATGTTATTCTGGGTTTTTTATTTTTTTGGTGCAGACTTTACTTGCCCTATCCTCAACCTGGCAGTTTAGTCAGATTGTATAACAAATGAACTTTGAAAGGTCACTGATGTTTGTTCATCCAGTACAATGAAACCTTGATGTATTAGTGAGGCGTAGGTGTTTTGCACTTAGAATGCTAATATAGCACCTGCATGTTTAGTTTGGTATATGTCATGCTAAAACTAACAATTACTAGAATGAACAGTTGTCAAAATAATTACTGAATACTTAAAAATTCCTCTATTTTAAGTATTTCATACATTAAACTTGCACATCATTTTTATGTGACCTTGGTTGACTTTCCAAACAGCATGACAAGTCCCAAGTCCCAATGATGTAGGGTGAATTCAGGTTGATTGAATTCAACCCATTCAACCTGAATTCACCATAGCGCCCATTTGGGGCGCATTTAAGCCTGAAAATGACTGCGTGCGACTGTGAAAAAATATGTAGGCTCACCGGTGCGAGTGACCCGATCGATTCTCATGAATGGATGTGTAATACAAATGGAATAAAACTACAACTCCCAAAGTGCATCAACACTGTTAGACTACGTTTCCTACAACAATCAACAGCTTTTCATGCCTTCAGTCGGTAGAATAAGTGCAAAAACGTGTGCGACCGACAGACTACACTTCAGACAAAGATTGTTTACAAGGTGAAGCGGGTGTGATGACGCCGACGGCATGACGCCTCGCGCTGATTTACAGCCAAATCAAAATGAACTGGAAATACCACATTAGGATTATCATAAACTCACAAATGAACAGATACTTGGGCAAAAATGCTATCAAAAAATAATTAATTAACAATACCGGTACATTTAAAAAAATATAAAAAAAGCCATTGAGTTCTTGAGTTTAATCTTATCACACATGCTGTTTAAAAATGACTACATGTATAATACGCGAGTATATCATGAACATTTTTTCCAAACCATGTTTTTTGCCTTATCCGTATGATACACTCTTAAATTTTTATAGAGAAAACTTTAGAGAAAAGTACAGGTCCTTCTCAAAATGTGATAAAAGTTCATTATTTTCCATAATGTAATGATAAAAATTAACCTTTCATATATTTTAGATTCATTGCACACCAACTGAAATATTTCAGGTCTTTTATTGTTTTAATACTGATGATTTTGGCATACAGCTCATGAAAACCCAAAATTCCTCTCTCAAAAAATTAGCATGTTTCATCCGACCAATAAAAGAAAAGTGTTTTTAATACAAAAAAGTCAACCTTCAAATAATTATGTTCAGTTATGCACTCAATACTTGGTCGGGAATCCTTTTGCAGAAATGACTGCTTCAATGCGGCGTGGCATGGAGGCAATCAGCCTGTGGCACTGCTGAGGTGTTCTGGAGGCCCAGGATGCTTCGATAGCGGCCTTAAGCTCATCCAGAGTGTTGGGTCTTGCGTCTCTCAACTTTCTCTTCACAATATCCCACAGATTCTCTATGGGGTTCAGGTCAGGAGAGTTGGCAGGCCAATTGAGCACAGTAATACCATGGTCAGTAAACCATTTACCAGTGGTTTTGGCACTGTGAGCAGGTGCCAGGTCGTGCTGAAAAACGAAATCTTCATCTCCATAAAGCTTTTCAGCAGATGGAAGCATGAAGTGCTCCAAAATCTCCTGATAGCTGACCCTGCACTTGATAAAACACAGTGGACCAACACCAGCAGCTGACATGGCACCCCAGACCATCACTGACTGTGGGTACTTGACACTGGACGTCAGGCATTTTGGCATTTCCTTCTCCCCAGTCTTCCTCCAGACTCTGGCACCTTGATTTCCGAATGACATGCAAAATTTGAGCAACAGTCCAGTGCTGCTTCTCTGTAGCGCAGGTCAGGCGCTTCTGCCGCTGTTTCTGGTTCAAAAGTGGCTTGACCTGGGGAATGCGACACCTTTAGCCCATTTCCTGCACACGCCTGTGCACGGTGGCTCTGGATGTTTCTACTCCAGACTCAGTCCACTGCTTCCGCAGGTCCCCCAAGGTCTGGAATCAGTCCTTCTCCACAATCTTCCTCAGGGTCCGGACACCTCTTCTCGTTGTGTAGCGTTTTTTGCCACACCTTTTCCTTCCCACAGACTTCCCACTGAGGTGCCTTGATACAGCACTCTGGGAACAGCCTATTCGTTCAGAAATTTCTTTCTGTATCTTACCGTCTCGCTTGAGGGTGTCAATGATGGCCTTCTGGACAGCAGTCAGGTCGGCAGTCTTACCCATGATTGCGGTTTTGAGTTATGAACCAGGCTGGGAGTTTTTAAAAGCCTCAGGAATCTTTTGCAGGTGTTTAGAGTTAGTTGTTTCCAATGATTAGGTTAATAGCTTGTTTAGACAATCTTTTCATGATATGCTAATTTTTTGAGATAGGAATTTGGGGTTTTCATGAGCTGTATGCCAAAATCATCAGTATTAAAACAATAAAAGACCTGAAATATTTCAGTTGGTGTGCAATGAATCTAAAATATATGAAAGTTTAATTTTTATCATTACATTATGGAAAATAATAAACTTTTATCACATGTTACTTTTTTGAGAAGGACCTGTAGATCCGGCTGCAATGTTCCTCCGCAAGACGCATGCAGCTCTGTTTATGAAGCGCCAGAGCGCCAAAAATGATGGCTTGCTATTGCTCTGAGTATTGGCATGATTGCATATGTGATACTGATCTTTTATAAAAGTTCAATAGACAAGTTGATATTAATTAACAACGTTTTAGCCACAGCACTATTTCGTGAAAATCAAAGCCACACCAGAACTGATTCGCATGTCCAAGCGATTCGATTCAAACAAATCTGTGTTTTGAACTAACTGAATGACTTCCTGCCACCTACTGGCGGTTTTATTTTCATATTTATACTTTACATGGACTTTTTACTTAAAATATTACCTTTAAAGTTTAATTTGTACATATTTCTAAATTCAAAAATGTGCATGTAAAGCATTCATACAACATTGTTTACCCATGAGCTGCATTAAATACTATGTGAATGTGTCTAAATCACACTTCAGATAGTTTATGTGCCACTTCTGCTGTGGAAAGACGGATCTTTAGATGCATATCTCATTTGATAAACTGTCTGATTGTGTCTATTTGTTCTAACTGAATTTATTGTTTAAATTAACATTTTCAAAACAACTTTTCTATTTTAATTTAAGAAATTGACAGATGATGCATACATTTAATAAGATTAGAAAACATTGCTCTTATCATGGTAAAAATGCCCCTGGACATTAATTTAAAGGGACAAATGTCATCCTGTAATGGGAAAGTTATAATTGGAATGTGTTTGATGGATTAGAAAGTGCTCCTAAATTTTTGACTGTGCTCCTAAAAAATTGTATTAGGAGCACAAGTGCTCCTCAAGAAAAAAGTTAATGTAGATCCCTGAAAGGGGCAGTGCCCTCAAAGTAACAACTTCGTACCTTATCTACCAATAAAAGGCACATATAGCTTAAAGGTAACCTGGACACTTACTAATTAGATACTAATATACACCTTTAGAAGGATACAAAAATGTACCTTGAGGGTACTGTCACTGTTTCAGTGACAAGCTGATGTACCCCTGAAGGGCAAAAAAAAAAAAAAAAAAAATCTGACAGTGTGTAAAAAAAGATTTTGAATAGATCACAATTGAGAAAATTAATGAACTGACATTTTTTGCACTTCAGAGCTCCATTTTGCACCTCTGTATTGCATTTTGAATGTTGTGCCAACACTACATATTGATGATGAATTCAGAGATATTTTGCACGTCATCAGGTTAATACTTTATTTGTATGGTTGTAGTGTAGACAGAGGGAGAAAAGAGAACAGGAGCAAAGAAATTAACTGTTGATTGTAGACTTGAATCGGCAATGTATGCCAGCAAACCTCTGTATTAAATGGTCACAAAGTCAACAAGACACAAATAAAGTTTTCAAACATTTCACTTTTTTGAAACTGCCCGAATATAATGTGGACCTCTAAAACAATGGCACAGTATAACATTGTCACAAAATACCAGACAATTTAGTCACATGCCTACAACTATGACCAAGTGCAGAACATATGTAGCTGGTAGATTTTAGTCACTTTGATTGAAAATTGAAGCCTCCAAAGAGTTCTTGTTCTGGGTGGACCAAGAAGATGCATTTTTTTTTTTTTTTGTGGTTCAGGTATTGTTCAAAACCAAACATACTGGACAGTTCTGTGATTATTTCAGTACATATGCCCCCAAAAGGCGTACTTATTAAATATTTATATAGTTCTGTGCAAATATTCAGTAGTCTATCCAGATTCTGACTGATCTTTTTTTTTTTTACGTAGGAATTGTAGTAGTAATAGTAGCCGACAGTCACAAGTGACCACTTTTAAGCATACTATCCACTGAATTTCATTGAAAGTTTGCTGATGGATGAAACAGGAAAACGAGAACTTAACTCGTTTTGATGTTCTTCAAAGTAATACTTAAATAGGATGTTCTATAGAAAATGGTATCACAATTTCTTCTTTGTAAGGTGCGTTCAGATTATGTGCATATAGTTATTAGCTTATTTAAATAAAAAGGCCTCTTGTATGTAAACATCAAAATTTTAGATTTAGTAATTTTAAACCAGTTACTGATTCAGAACAATTGATTCAAAACAATTAACAATTGATATTCGGGCCGATATTTAAACCCAATCAGACTTAAATACTCAGTGGAGACAAAAAAATAAATAAAAATACATTTACAAACCCAATGTTATCAATTCTCCGAAAATAATTGTTATATTTTTATGTGAACCTCTCAACATTATAGGTTGTTACTAACAGTTTTTACATTCGTTTACACAAATTTAACAAATAATTTTTTTTTTTACCAGTCACTGGTACAGGTAGTTGATGCAGTTCATTCATTTATATATTTCTAGAATTTATGCAAAAATTTTGTCATGGTGGAGAAAATACAGCAAAAAGAAGAGGTCAAACACAAGTTTGTTGGTGGCTATGAGATTTGGTTTCCTTTTCCTTTACCACCACACACCCTTTCTCTCACACACCACACTTTTATAATGCAAACAAAAGGCTTGTACTCATACCCGAGTGAAGCTACGTGATCCACAACCGTTCATTGCATTGTGTTTTACCCTCAGGAAATGAACAGTGCTGCGGCTACATTGCACAGTTTCACACTTACTTCAAAGGAAGAAGGTAAAATATTGAGAATAGACAGGGAGAGGGTGTTGGAATGAGAAAGAGGTGGAGATGGAAGGGCAGTCTGAAAAGCTTCCATAATGCTTGGGGAAAAGAAATAAGGCAACATAGGAGTTTCTCTTTTTGGTTTTAGATTAGAAAATTTTGATACTGAGGGGTTAAAAAAGAGGGTCCAAAAAGTTTTGTGAGGACAAGCCTCAAGAGAAAAAAGCAGGACAAAATTAAATGAAATAACCACATATGAAGGTAAATGAGTTTTGTAACAACACCAGAAGATACTGAAGAAGCAATTGTTGCTCATGCGTTATGGTTATATTGAATCCAACTTCCTTGACATATCCCTAAGACTACTGTATATATATTTATATGAATACCCCATAGCGGTTCCAATATTACATGTTATTTTTCAAGTCAGCGTACAGAAATGATCTATCATACTGTCTTTATTTTTTTAACCTTATGACTAAATTACATTCATATTCTTATGTACTTGAATGAGCTTCAAGTACAAGCCTTGTCTCACTACCAAAAAGGGAAAAATATATAAAACAAACTAATAATATAGTGAAAAACAAAAGAAAAGAAAAAAACAAGAAAGTACAAGGGAGAGCTCAAGCCACTCCAGTGCTATAAGTCCCATAGTGCAAGCCCTGCAGGGGCGTCAGGACTGACTGACGTCCTCTCCTTCTCTTCTCTCTGCTGCGGAGGAGAGAGAATTTGCTAACCAACAGAAATGGTGGCTTGCTTGTAGTAGATTATGTTTTCCTAAAACTAACATTCACCAACCGCTGCTTCTTACAAGTATCCTATACGATTCTCTCTGTGCTTTTCTCCACTTTACTCCCAAATTTTGCTCACACTCTCACACTATTTTAATGTCGGTTTGTCTCACTTTGTTTCACCCATTCTGTCAAGTCTCAAATTCAGTCAGTGAATGGAGTGTCTTTGGTGGACACCAGGGGGCAGTGGGGAGGAGAAGGCCACAAACATGAAGTCGACTGGAACGTATGTTGTTGGAAGAGATGAAACAGTTGGCAGGAGTACTGGAAGTACACAGACTTATTTCATAAATGATCAAGGATTAATACCCACATCCTACCAACGAAACTATGTGAAACACAATCTGTCTCTAGACATAACATGGTCAAAAGTAGAGTGGATTCTATATCACTATACATTTGATCTTGTCATGGTAATCCTGGTTAGTGAAGGCATCACATAATAATATGTTTAATCCATATGACATGTAGCTACACCATCAAGTTGCTATGCTATGATTTACGAAAGAAGAACTTCATCTATGTTTTCTATTTACTGACCTATTAAGATTATAACACCTTTTCCAGGAATGATGTTTTTACTTGAACTTCCAAGGAACTGACCAAGGCTGATGCAGCACAAATGATTATAAGTGTGCATGCCTACACCCCCAACACACCCCACAAATACACTTACACAAACCTGCAGGCACACATAAAGCCAGAATACTGAAAAACACATGACTGGAGTACCGATGTAAGATATGACACTATGAGCTACCCCAAAGTCTCCATGCATTACCTCTATACAAAATTGCACACTGTACACACTCATGCATGCTCTGTCTCTCTCTCTGTCTCTGTCTGTCTCTCTCTCTCTCTCTCTGTCTCTCTCTCTCACACACACACACACAAACACACACACACACACACACAACTGCTTCTGCATCTTGCTTCCCTGTGTGTTGAACATTTTTCCTTTTAATGATAAGCCACCCTTGCATTACTATAAGCAGTATAATTAACACAACTATTATTATCATTATTATTGTGGTTATACTGTCCTTATTATGGGAAACAGACATAATTCATTAAGAAACACACATCCTGTTAGCTGTTATTGTTCACGTGTTATCCATAATATTGTAATGACTCTGAGAGGATGGTTATCCAAGCTCTAATGACACTACAGAAGAGGCAAAGAAGTGGTGTGTTGGAGGTGCATCTTGGCAGTGCCTGAAGGGGGCATTATATATTTTTGTTCTTCGTCCCCTTATAACCTTTCCTCCTTGTCTTCAAGACACCCCTCCATCTTTCCATCACATTTGATTCCTATGTATGCCTATGCATTTGCTGTGTTACAAAAGAAAAGTAAGAGCTGTGCAAGAGTGTTCAGTTAACAAACAGGAAAACATAATTTCCACCCTTGATGGCCTCCTCTGCTCTTTTACAGGTATTACCTTGCTGCCATTGTGTACTCACTTATGGGTTGTCCTGCTTTGTGCTACTGCTGCCGCCACTGTTGTATAGGCTGGGGTTCATTACTAAATGATGGGGCACTGTGCCTGTTAAAGGGGCAGCAGTGGCAGCGTAATTGAAAAAAGGCAAGAAGGGTAAGGGCTCTTTGTCCCCTGATGCCATCATATTTAGAGTCATTGGAAGGGCAGCAAGGTTATAGGGGTATGGCAGTAGCTGTGGGCCATACAGTAGGTGATAGGGGTCGGGGTAAAAGGGCAGTTTAGCAGAGTCAGGGTGGGGTACCATCTTCCCAAGTGATGGAAAATGTAGGGGTCCAGCAGGGTAAGACATCAGGATTTGCTCCTCCTGTTTCTTACCAGAGCAGTACCCTCCAGGTATGACCAAGGGAAGCGTAAGCTCCTGGACAGGGTAGCCTGAGCCCCTGTGGTGTTCTGTAGGAGTAAGAGAGGTGTTTTCTTTTGATTCAGGCTCTGCTGTGGGCACTTGAGGATGTAGCAGGGTGTGACAAGAAGGCTCACTCATTCCAGCTGAATTCACTGGCAACATAAGACCCTGTTTTTCAGTGTTGTGCCTCCCTCTATGTAATTGGCTTTGCTCCAGCTGTGGTCGCAACTGTAGGTCCAAGGGTCCTGGAGAGTGACATGGTGACTTTGAATACCTTTGAGAAGGTACTTTTGGAGTGGTTTGAATGACAGAGCATGTGGGAGATGGTATAGGACTGAGTGGTTCCTCTTTGGGCACTACCAACGACACCTCATTACAAGTCTGTTCCTTTGAGATTTTGGATGGATGTTTATTCTGTTGATCAAGTTCTCTCTTTTTTGCCAGTATTGTTGGCATGGATAAGTCTTGGGCTTGGCTGCTGGACTGAGGAAAGATTCTTAGATCCTGAGCATCTTGTAAATCACTGAAATCTTCATTTGGATTAATGTCATCTTCTCTACACGCATAACTTCTGCCTGTTTTTAGTGATATGTGTACAGGTGGAGTTGTTTCTCTTCTAATCTGAGGCTCTGTCAGCATTTGAGAAACCGGGATTTGCCTGTCACTCTGTGTTTGGCTTCTTTTCTGTTGGTTTAGTGTGTCTAAATTCCGTTTTTCTGGTGTTCTGTAGTCTAGGCACTCTGCACCATTCATTACTAGTACACTAGGGAGGTTAGGAGAGATGACATTAAACCTTTCTAAAGTGGGACTGTGCATAATTTGGGAAAACTTTGCACACAATGGACTGTGGACTTCGTCATTGGTTGCCACTTTGGGACTTTCACAATTTCTGACTCTTTGGTGTTCTTCCATGTTCTCACTCAGTTTGTTGTCTGCGATTTGACAGTCTGGTTTGGAGTAATATATGACAGACACTGGCTGTACTTGCTCACAATTGGTATCTAAACCTTTGCTTGGTATAGTTTCTGCTGCAGAAGGTGCGTAGCTTGGCATGTCTTGCTTTTCCTGTGTGTCTTCAACCTCGTTTGAACTGCCTAACTCATGTCGCTTGAGGTGGCAATTGAGTGCAGCAGAGGTTTTGCAGACCTTATCACATTGTGAGCATGCATATCTGATTAAAGGCCTCCTTCCCAAGCGAACTGGGCTGCCTTTCTCTATGGTCTGTCCATCCACTCCATTCTCATCTGCTTTCATTTCCACCTCACTTCTTGATGACTGGGAAGTGAAGAAAATAGGGGCAGACAGGGGCTTGTTTTTCGGATGCTGAGTTCTCTGATGTTCCTCTAGCTTGGATTGTGAGGGGAATGGAGCTCTGCAAAGCATGCACACAAACTCAAACAGATGTGTCAACTCATGCTTGTCTCGTTTCCTTGGGCTGGAGAACCAGCGGCCACATGTTCCACACTCAGATGCCTGATCTTCTGACCATCTTTGCTTGATGATAGAAGATGCTGTGTGTTGAGGATTGAGTGTAGCTTGAGCAACAGATAAAGGCAGAGGGAGATCAGGCTTCCCATGAGTTCCCTTTTCTTTTTCCTTCTGTTCTGTCCTTGAAGAGACAGGAACAGTGTGTGATGGTTCTTTGACTTCAGCTTTCTGTGGATCAGTAATTTCTCTCTGCTCTTTCTTTACTTTTTGTCTCCTTTCCTCTCCATCATTTGCATCTTCATTTTCAACTTCTTTATTCAAATTTTTTATGAGTCTCTCAGCTCTCCTCATAGGCCTCAGGGATCGTTTGTAGTGCATTTTGCGTTTCCAAGCTTTAGCCCCCTGCATATGAAGTGCCTTTCGCTTGGGTTTGTAAGAATAGTAAGGCCTCCATAGGTTATCCTCCATATCATGGTCATTTCTGTCCTCCCTGACCTCCTGCCGGAAGAAATATTTCCTCACCTTGCCTTTGAGTTTAGGGTTTTTCCATTTGAGCTGCCCCTCCTTTCCTTCCTGACTGGAGTTGCGGTGTTTACGTTGGTGATGATGGGTGTGTCGTTGCTCTCTCTGGTCCTCTTGTGTGAGGTTACTCTTTTTGGGTTTGCTACGTGTAGGGCTTTTGTCTCTCCTTAGATCTGTTTCTGAGATGCTCCGTTTGACAATGGCCTCCTCCCCTATGCGCACAGTAATCTGACAAAGTGGGCCGCTGCCTTTGACTTCTGATCCCACTGCTAAAGGTATTGTCTTAGTTGACTCTGTTTTATTGTGAACTTTTCGTCCCTTGTGAAGTTTCTCGGTTGGCTGTCTGATTTTCAAGACCTCTGGGTCTAAACTGACAGCATCCCACTCCCTGTATGCCTCTGTGTGCTCTCTCTCTCTATGTTTTCTAATTTGTTTTTGGCCTGTCTTTGAACGATTTTCTGGACTTCTTTTTCTCTCCTCAGATTCCATCTTATTTCTGTGAACAATGACAGAAGAAGAAACTGCAGTGCTGTGCATGATGACTGAAGGTTTGCTGTGTGCAAATGCAATGACTGAAGAGACGGCTCCTTCTGGGCACTTTGGAGTTTTTCCTTTGCCATTGTTACTACCTGACAGCCATACATCTGACCCCTCTGTCTCACTAGATTCTACTGCCATGTCTGTTTGGGGAGAATCTAGTTTTTTACCCTGCTCTACACCCATCCTGATAGGGAATCCCTCAGGCTCAGCCTTGATGTCTGGGTTTTGAAGATCTTTCAGAAAAGACTCCAATTTCTTTGTGTCTAGAGGTTGTGGGAGGCTGTCATCCATCGATAAAGGCAGAGTAACTGATGAATCAGAAGTGAGTAGTCCATCAGCCATTGGCTGACTATATGTTTTGTAAGGTCTCTTTAGAGATCGCATGGGCAACAGGCGGTACAGTTTAAGGGCATTGACCTTCTGCTTGTAACCACCATTGGCTGTTTTCTCACTTGAGATCAAGCCAGGATTGATACCATGGAAAGCCTTTTGGTGTGTTTTAAGGTTGTAGTAGGTAGGAAATGCTTCCCAGCAAAAGATGCATTGGTAGCGTCTTTCACCAGTGTGCCACACCTCATGTTTGGTGCGGTACTCAGCCAGAGCAAAAACCTTGTCACAGTAGTGACAGGGATACTTCCGGCGCCATGAATGCACATTAGAGTGTCGCTTCAGGCTAGACAAAGTCATGTAAGAGCGCTCGCACACGGAGCAAAAGTAAATGATATGTCCATCCACCACTTTAACAAAGTGATCCTCTTCCCCTAGGGCATCCCTGCAAGTCAGTGTTCCAGCATGACGGGCATGAATGTCGCGCACTTTCTTTATGGGTCGGCCAGGCCTTGTTTCATGTCCAAGCTGTTCTGGCTCTGCAGCCTCATCTGCTCTCTCCCCCTCCACTTCACCCTCCTCCAGGGGCTCTTCTTTGGGTGGCACTGGAAAAGCTGGCAGCCCTTGCCTGCAGGTGGCCTCATGGGATTGCAGTCTTTTATTATGGATGAAGGCTTTGCCACAGTGGCGGCAGCTGAGTACTCGTCCCCCCCGATGGAGACGCATGTGGACAGTGAGGGACGAGGCAGTGCTGAACAGACGGTGGCACACCCCACACAGTAGTTCTGGCTTCGGCACTTCCCGAAAGGAGTCATGGAAAGATGGCGTGGGGAGAGTCAAGGGGGAGGAAGTTAGAGAGGCAGATGAGGGTGAAGGAGGAGGAGGAGGGGTTGATGAGGATGAGTGAGGGTTGATGCTAGGGAGAGGAAGGCTCAGTTCAACATGGAGGCTGTTTGCCTTGCGTTTTTTGCCTTTTGAACTCTCTGGATCTTTTATACCTTGGTCCTGGTATGCTCTTGCACTGAGGTTGAAAAGAATGTGTGCCGTTTCTGTTGTTGAATGCTCTTTGTGCCCATTATTGAGACTGACCCCAGCTGTCTCTTTTGAACAGTCCAATTTATTAGAGTGTTGTAAGGGAGATGTTGGGTATCGGGAACCACTGCCATCAACCGAAAATGACACAGATGACTTGCAGTTTTTACTGACTGGAGCAGTTAGATCAACTGGGAAGGAGGAGGAAGAGCATGGCAGGCGGTCAGTTTTTGATGATGTTTTGGATAGCGGTTTGTCTCTGAATGCTTTCCCCTTCCATGCCATGCCATCTGAGCTTTCTCTGTCATGGACGTCAGAGGAGGAAGTGGGGTGAGATGAGGAGCAGTGTTTCTGTGCAGAAAAGCCAGACAATCCAGCACTGAGGGGAAAACTGAGCGATATCCTCGTAGTTTTGGCACCATCTGCCTCCTCCGTGCCCTCTCCCATCCTGTCTCCTCTCATGTGTTTATTTCTGTGTTTCATTGGATCCTTGTACAAGTCCTCTAAGATGTTCTCCAAGGCTATTGTTGGCCAAAAACAGAGCACTAGACAAAGGGTTTATCTGTAGTCCATTAAGGTCCAGAAAAAAATACTTGTTTCTGTCCTAGCTATATCTTTAGTGCAGAAGTTGAGAACAGAAATTTCAGATCAAGAAGATGAAAGTTCATGGAGGTCAAGTCCAGAGATGAAGACTCCTAGATGTAAGTAACATTGTGCATCTTTGATTATCTTGGTATAAGACGGGACGGGATTGCCATGCAGTGCACGTTCAGCTCCAAGAGTGCAGTGCAGGTGTGGAGAGGGTCCCAGCAATCCTCCCCAGACACCATGACCCCGTTCTTAATCCTGCAACAAAATGAAAATAATTTGTATTCAAATATTCTGTTTTAATCACTGGAAATATTGTAGATTTTTTGACAACCACAAACACCAGAGGCTGTTGTACTAGTATTATACTGATCAGAAGTGTGCATGACAAAAAGTATGCGTTGTGTGGTGGCAAATCAGTGTTATACGATTTAAAACTAGCTAGCACCAAGTAAGCAATCCATTATGGTAATCATACACATGCAACTTAGTCTGACAAGACTGGTTGCAGTCATCTCAGTTTCCAAATTTCGCATGACAAAATCTGAAAGTGTGGAAAGAATCTCAGCAATCAACCCCACTGAGTCACAGCATTTGCTTCACCTAATTGAACACTGCTAAGATTTAATTAAGATTTCCCCAACAGGGTGTTATTTATAGTTAAAGTGCTCCAAATATGCCTAGACTGAAAAGGTACCAAAATATAGATGGCCTTTTGAACTGAAGCGTCTTGTATTCCTGATAAAGTTATTTGGATATATGTATAAATATGTATTTTTTTATAGAGAATGAAATGCAGAGGACCACATCATTTATACTGTCATGTCAGTTTTTCCGCTGAAGTATGAGAGCGAACTGTCCACATTATTGTTGCATTCATAAACATTTATTTGCTTATTTAATGATAATATTGGTTGCTTAACTTGCTTGTTAGCCATAGAGAAAGAGCATTCTTAGCTAGCACTAATGATGCGACACCAGAGAAAATCCCCAGTCATGGTTTTCTGCCTGCGTTTTAGCCAGGCAGGCAGGCAGGCCTCTGTAAAATTCCACAAGCAGCCCTGAACACACTGAAACTAGGTCAGCACTGTTATTGCAGAGAGAGAAAGAGAGGAGGAGGGAGAGCAATGGAGAGAGAGAGAGAGAGAGAGAGAGAGAGAGAGAGAGAGAGAGAGAGAGAGAGAGAAAGAGAGAGAGGTGGGGAAGAAAGCTAGATCCAGGCCTTGAGACAGGAACAGCCACAAACACACACTTACACATGCACAGAATCACATATATATACACACACACAGGCAGTCAACAAGCTGCACACACACACACACACAAGCATTCTCCTCTCAACTCGCAAACACATTTGCAGGCATGCAGGCACATATGAACCGGTCTGTCTGTAAACAAGTGGCTTGACAGCTAACGTTAGCCAGCACACCACAAATGCAGCTGAGAGTGTTCAAAGGATGTATACCAGAACTCCTGCATAATAATAGATGTTACATAAGAGTATATTTAGACAGGAAGAGTCAGGAAGAGTTAGACAGGAAAAATATTTAAACCTGTCCGGCACTTGTTGTGACTGGCCGCTATGGCGTAAAATGAGGCCTAAGAATGACACAGTTTTACATGGTGCTCGCATAGTGAATGGACAAACACATCTGCCACCCCCTCATTTTCTCTGTACGTCTGTCCCTATTTATCTCTCCCTCTCACCCTCCTTTTCTCTTCGCATATGACGCACACACTGCCTCTCAACAAACAGTTCCTGGCGCAAGAGGCTGGCCAAGCGTGACAGGGCCTTTGCCTCCCCCCTCTGACTGCCCCTGTACTCAAACATGCAACCTACTGAAAGAGTTAGAGCTGAAGTATTAAGGTGTTGCATCTTGCAGAATCAATTTAAAACCGTTGCCAAACTGAATTTCTCCCAAATGTCGGAAATTCAAAACGACTGTTCACATCTGCGTCATCAGCTGGAAAGCGGAGTGCAGGCAAGTCATCCAGGTAAAGATTTAGAATTTACGCACATGAGACCACTAGATTTATAATGCTGTCAACGCTGTTGGGTTAGGAACTGAGAAGAGGCTCGGAAGAAGTCAGTTAATGGGCTAAAGGTCTTGAATTTAGCTCTGCCAGTAAAAGAAACCATGGACTGAATGGCAGTGGAAAAGGGTAATGAGTGAAGGCCGCCTGTTTCCGTGTGGCCGTGACGGGGCCCACCAGGGTGAGGCTGACTGTGAAAAGGGGGCTGTCGCTAGATACTGAACTCTGCACAACCCCCTGCCAAAAACATAGTGGAGCCAGCCAGAGGATAGATGAGGGGTAGGAAAAGAGTAAAAAGGAGGAGTGGGCTGTTTTGGAAGAGCATGAGGGAAGCAGTTGGGAGATGGAGAAGGATGGCCCGAGGATGGTTGAGTTTGTGGTAGGATAAACTACCACAAACTCAGCCATCCTCGTTTGTGGAAGGATAACCCCCCCACCCACCCATTTGGCATGACAGGCCATGCTCCAGTGAGTCTGCCCATGTTACATGCTGTGTTCGACATGGTCGACTGAGTTTTAACTTGACAAGTGATTCCCATGAATCTGTTGCTGTAATGTGGTCAAGGACGATATTCTAAGTAGAGCAAAACTAGGAGAAAATGTCATCACTGATAGATGAGTGAGAAACTCCTGGCTAAAGCTACTTCCTCTAGATCATGCCTGAATCTGCTTCCATAATGCTTTAGTTTGTTTAGAAAAACGAGCAGCCCTGCCATGTTTCCATTCTAACATTGATACCTCTGTTGTTACAATATTCCAGAAACTTTATGCTAACATATGCCAGAGTTTAAATGACAAATATCCCATGCTAGCTGACTTAGAAGAAAATTACATTTGACCCTGGCGTATATTCAACTCACCTCAGTAAAACTTGGCTGCTTGGCTTCTAACGACCTAATGACCCTATGGCCTTGTATGGGCTGTTAATAGTGTACTACTAAGTATGCTACACAGAAAAAGACAGTGTAAACAGAAAAAGTGAATGTGCATCTTATAATATCGTCCACCTTACATACACATGGGTAGATGCTGTTTTTTAGGACTCCATATTCCAAGACGTCACTTGGTCGTTAATTCTAAAAACCGAGTCCATTGCTATTGAGATAATTTCTTCAGATGTGAACTTGCCACAACAGAAAGTATCCAAATCCAGCATAACAGAAATATGGCAAGAGAACGCAAAAAGTATAAAGCTTTATTCTCATTTTACTTTAATCTTGGAGCGACTCACCAGCCCTGAAAAAGAACTGCGTGGTTCAGCCACAACAGCGGAGGATAAGGGAGACAGGCCTTGATTAGCACACACACAAACCCACACACACACACATTTCTGGTGTCTACACAGAACCAAAACAACATCGATATGATATGAGAGTGGCACAGAAATGCAAGAAGCAGGAAGAGGTGAAGACAGAGAGATAGATCAGAGGAAAAAGTCTCTCCCTCTCGCTTCCATTCTCCGCTAGGCAAGCACACAACAAGACAACGTACCTCGGAAAACCTTCTGCTGCATCTCGGCTGCGATGTGTTCTCTCTCTCACTCTCTCACTTTCCCTCCCTCGGTCTGTGTGTCCTGGTCTGCGTGTTCCCGTGTGCGTGTATGAGTGAGAGAGAGAGAGAGAACACAGGGAAAGACAAGCGCGTGCATACAGGCAGCGCTATGTAGAGGGCAGAAACGACTCTCTCGCACTCTGACTCTCCCCCTCCTTCTGCCGCTCTATCTCTCCTTCCCTCGCCCGCACTCTCGCTCACTCTCTCTCTCTCTCACACTTCAGTTTGCCACTGACACATGATTCTGGGCTGTTTTTGCATTTTTTATCTCCCCCAGCCTCGTACCCCTTACTCACCCACACACACCCCCCCAGCCTCATTTTAATTCCAATTCTCTTTTTATTCCAAATTTTTTTGTTCATTAGACACACACTTTCACCATTGCACACTCTACATACACCAAGCCTGATGATAGCAAGGAAGGGAGGGAGAACGGGAGTGAGGGAGAGAATGAGCGAGTGAGAGGACGCCATTTAAGCAGTTTGTTACGAGCACTGCCAGTCCCCAAAATGGCTGAAAACAAACAGGAGCCATGCCAACAGAAAAAAAGCTTGGCCATAGAGACATGAAGGGAAAGAGATAAAGAGTAGGAGTGGGGAGAAACAGAGAGACGCCAGACAATACTTGGGTTAAATTCTTTAAATAAGTGAGGTAGCCAAAAGAGGGATCAAAGAGTGCAGTATGGACATGCACTTTGGTTTCCATTTTCTCCTCTCTCTACTTCCCTGACTAAAAAGAAGGACGTTTATGGGAAAAAGAGGTGGACCAGAGGAGTAAACATTTGAGTCTTTGGCCGAGATGGCCCTCTATGACAGTTTTGGCCTTCTCGCCATTACAGGGAGCAGAGAAATAGCACCTCTATGTACTTTTTGTCCTGCCTTCATTGCCTAATCAATTAGTCTGGCATTTGCTGGATGGATCAATCCAGTTCACTCACACTCAGTGAGTACTCTATCTATAGCTATTGAAAAGTTCACAAACCACCTGTTTTAAAACTGTTCTATAGAATTTTGTGTAGAGGACTATGATTTAAAACTCTGTCTTGACATTCAGAAATATTTTGGACCTGCAGAGAAAATGAGGGTTTATACTGAAGCATTTTTCTCTCACTTCGCTCTTCCTCTTTTAGCCACTTTTTTTTCATGGCCAAATTTCTGCCGAACAGCTCATTATACCCCCCATCCTACGTTCCTTTCCCCTGTGCCCCTCGGTCCTTCTCTCTATTTTTCCTTTCTCTTTCGCACTCCTTCTTTTTCTCTTCTATTGTATGCCAGCCCACTTGTCTCCATGGGAACTCGGTTTGGAAGGGGTGTTGTTCTTATGATCTCTCCGACTTGGTGGAACTTTGTCACTTTTCTCACACTTTTCTCCGATTTTGTTTTTCTAAGGGTTCTTGCTGTGTGCTTGATAAACGTTAATTTCACGTGTTTGTATTTTGTCGTTTGAAATTATTAGTTTCTTGCAAAATGTGTTCTGTAATTCATAAAAGTTCAGGTAACTTTTAAAGAGGTACACCCCAAAGTGTTTTTTTAGTTATGAGCTTTATGAGCTGTTTTGAAATAGGTCATGGAAATAAGCAACTCAAAATGAAACCTGACCATGAAGCTTAAATCACCATAAAGACATTTCACTATAGTCAATATTATGAGCATGGTGCCAGAAAATGTGTTAAGATATGTAGGCATGTAGATACGCATGTTTTATCACTGGGTGTGGATAAGGAAATTTTGTTTATTTTTTGTTGATACTTGATTTATTTGATTTAAAAGTACTTTAGGACAATAATTAATTCAAGTCGAAGTCAGTTTGACAGCTAATGTTGTAAAAGTTACAGTTAGTGCAATGATTATGCATTAACATTTAGCAATTATATGTTTATACTATATTATATTGTGTTATTAACTGAATTATGTTATAGCTTTTTTTTCTTGCTCAAGCAAATTCAGAAGTAGGCCAGACAGAGGTGGTCTTCACAAAATGTTCCTCTGGAATCAGCCATTCAACTCTGCAACAAGCTTTGTCATATTCCAAATTATTGTATTTGTCATTCGATTGCCTCTAATCTTTGTCTGCTGTGAAAATAGGTGGCTCAAATGTTCCCCTGTTCACTGCTGATCAAAGGCCGTCTTTAACATGACATATGGATCGGCAGACACTAATGAGAGGGCAGTGGCCAGCTGAATCTCCACAGTAACAAAAGAGGCTGGGACATCTGGAGTCAGCCACACACAGACTCCTGGTGAGTTTTGGGGAAGAGGGGGCCGTCAGATGTCCGCCTGCAATGGGTGGACTGGATAACAAATATGGCAGTGGGGCAGATGAATGAAATGTCAATTTAACCCTCTGAGGCTTGGTAGGGTTTTTTTTTATCAGTGCGAGTAAATGTTCAGTACAAATAATCCATGTTCACTTAAGGTTAGCATGACTTCCCAGATTTTAAAAAATAATAATTTAAGTGAAATAATGAAATTTTAAATTTTAAAATCACTTGTTTTCTAGTAGGGAATAAGTTGTAAAACCAGATTTTATGCAATTTTACGTTAGAGCAGCTGATAGCATTCTTCGCTGTGTAATTGTTTTACTTTTCTATTTATTTCAAATTTTCCTTTTGTTACCCCTTGTCTGTGCATTGTCTGAGTAATTATCTAGATATGCCATTTTCTTCTCAAAAATATTCTAATTATTCTAATTATTTTGTTATATTATAAAGAGGTGCTGGTCATATAATTAGAATATCATCAAAAAGTTGATTTATTTCACTAATTCCATTCAAAAAGTAAAAATTGTATATTATATTAATTCATTACACACAGACTGACATATTTCAAAAGTTTATTTATTTTAATTTTGATGATTATAACTGACAACTAATGAAAATCCCAAATTTAGCAATTATATTGTTATACAACGTGCTACTATTAAATATATATTACTTAAGACCGATACAAAGAAAGGAATCTTGGCCAACTGAAAAGTATGAACATGAAAAGTAGGAGCATGTACAGCACTCAATACTTAGTTGGGGCTCCTTTTGCCTGAATTACTGCATCAATATGGTGTGGCATGGAGTCTGTGGCACTGCTCTGGGGTTTTGAGAGCCCAGGATGCTCTGATAGTGGCCTTCAGCTCTTCTGCATTGTTGGGTCTGGCATATCGCATCTTTCTCTTCACAATACCCCATAGATTTTCTATGGGGTTAAGGTCAGGCGAGTTTGCTGGCCAATTAAGAACAGGGATACCATGGTTCTTAAACCAGGCACTGGTTGCTTTGGCCCTGTGTACAGGTGCCAAGTCCTGTTGGAAAATGAAATCTGCATTTCCTTAAAGTTGGTCAACAGAAAGCATGAAGTTCTCTAAAACGTCCTGGTATACGGCTGCATTGACCTTGGACCTCAGAAAACGCAGTGAACCAACACCAGCAGATGACGTGGCACCCCAAACCATCACTAGGTGCATTTACATGGATCACTTTAATCGGTTTAAAAGTCCAATCTGAATGAAAATGCTCCATATAAACACCTCAATCGTAATAAAAATCGGTTTGAGAGGAGTGGGATAAACCTTTTCATGAACCGATCAAACCAAAAATTTCACCATGTAAACAACCTGGCCCGATTACTTTTGAGTGTGCGTCCTTATATGACGTGGTATACAACGCGCCTCCATCACTGAAGAGCACGCGCTGCGCTCATGCACACCAGGCTATAATGCTGAAAAGGAAAGTTCATTTTTCTGAGGGGTAGCGTTAAACTTTTTATTAAGTTATATATAAGTTATGAAGATAATGTTGGCATAATGGCATAGACATAGCCTGGCTACGTCCTCATCTTGACAGCGTTTGTCCCAGGCCCTTTTTACTTCAACTGCGCCTGACAGAAGAACTTATTTTTCTGAGATGATTATTATACTTTACAACAAATAAATAGCTTTTATAAAAACATATAAGTCCTGGTGGTTGTTAAAAGTGGCTATCCGTGAACGCATTCCAGCTGCTGGAGAGGACAGTGTCGACATTTCTGATGGAAGGGGTGACACACACCGGACACGAAGCCCAGCGCCGCGTCTCAGGTATCTCACACCGGACGCGGACATTATATATACGCGCAAGCTCAGTTTTGAATTGACTTCTGACTGAAGAGCTGCAGGGTGGGTGTATCTTGTAGCACAGAGTCAAATCACTATATTGACGATTTGAAGGCAATATAATATAAATTTTATATAAAATCTTGACATGGCGATCTGGCAGGATTTTGAACAACTTCCTGAGTCGCCGCGGACAGGGACTGAATTCCGCCGCCGGTGTGCGTACACTCATTGAAAACAATGTGTTTGAATTTTAGAGACGTGGCATGGCGCTGTGCTGCGCTTCGTTTCGCGTCTGGTGTGCTACCCCCTTGATGCAGCAGACAAACTGCATGTCACAAAATGATTGCGATTGAAAGTCAGCACATGTAAACACCAGATCGGTTTAGATAACGTCTCATGTAAACCGTCCACTAAATATTTAAATCGGAATGATTTTAATTGGAATGACAAAAAAGTGTGGTTGTAAACATGGCTGCTGACTGTGGAAACTTTACACTGGACCTCAAGCAACGTGGATTGTGTGCCTCTACTCTCTTTCTCCAGACTCTGGGACCCTGATTTCCAAAATAAATGCAAAATTTACTTTCATCAGAGAACATAACTTGGGACCACTCAGCAGCAGTCCAGTTCTTTTTGTCTTTAGCCCAGGCGAGATGCCTCTGATGCTTTCTGTTGTTCAAGAGATTCTTGACACAAGGAATGCGACAGCTGAAATCCATGTCTTACATATGTCTGCGCGTAGTGGTTCTTGAAGCACTGACTCCAGCTGCAGTCCACTCTTTGTGAATCTCCCCCACATTTTTGAATGGGTTTTGTTTCACAGTCCTCTCCAGGGTGTGATTATCCCTATTGCTTGTACATTTTTTTTCTACCACATCTTTTCCTTTCCTTTGCCTCTTTATTAATGTGCTTGGACACAGAACTCTGTGAACAGCCAGCCTCTTTTGCAATGAACTTTTGTGTCTTGCCCTCCTTGTGCAAGGTGTCAATGGTCATCTTTTGGACAACTGTGAAGTCAGCAGCCTTCACCATGATTGTGTAGCCTACAGATCTAGACTGAGAGACCATTTGAGAGTTAATTAGCTGATTAGTGTGAGGCACCAGTTGTCCTCAATATTGAACCTTTTCACAATATTCACATTTTCTGAGATACTGAATTTGGGATTTTCCTTAGTTATCATATATAATCATTAAAATTAAAAGGAATAAGCATTTGAAAATATATCGGTCTGTGTGTGATGAATGGATATAAGTTTCACTTTTTGAATGGAATTGGTCAAATAAATCAACTTTTTGACTATATTATCATTTATATTATCATTTTGTCCTTCGGATGAGACGTTAAACCGAGGTCCTGACTCTCTGTGGTCGTTAGAAATCCCAGGATGTCCTTTGATAAAGAGTAGGGGTGTAACCCCGGGATTCTGGCCAAATTTGCCCATTGGCCCCTGTCGATCATGGCCTCCTAATAATCCCCATATCCTGATTGGCTTTCGGTCTCCTCTCCACCATAAACTGGTGTGTGGTGAGCGTACTGGCTCAATATGGCTGCTGTTGCATCATCCAGGTGGGTGCTGCACATTGGTGGTAGTTGAGGACATTCCCCATTCTATGTAAAGCGCTTTGAGTGCCTAGAAAAGCGCTATATAAATGTAACAAATTATTATTATTATTATTATTATTATTATTATTATTATTATTATTATTATTATTATTATATGAACAGCACCTGTAAAGTAGTGACCAAAAGTGATCTGTCTGCAGTGAATATTTGTTTTTAATGACCCTACAAGTTTGATTTAACTGTCAACATATGATCAATTAGTAACACTTTATAATAACGGCACGCTATGCATTATTAGTTAAGCATTAGTAAATAGTTCATTCATATATAAATCATTAAAGGGTTAGTTCACCCAAAAATGAACATTTGATGTTTATCTGCTTACCCCCAGTGCATCCAACATGTAGGTGTCTTTGTTTCTTCAGTAGAACACAAATTGAGATTTTTAACTCCAACCGTTGCTGTGTGTAGGTCATATGAACATGAAGGGGTAACATTCTAAAGCAAAAAAACATGCTTGATCAAAACAATCATATATCCAGAGCGTGTATTTTGACCTTACCAGTAGTGAAGCCCAGGCCATAAATAGTCCTCACTTTTGATGAGCTCACAAAAATAGTTAACTTGCAGCAACTACATGTTTTTTAACTACCTGAATTAATCATTAATCAATAATCAATAAGATGTATAGATGTACATTTATATAGTTTGTTAATCATTAACTTTCACTTTCTAAATGATCTTATGAACAACTGACAACTCCTAAATAACTGGTTTGTAAATAATGTAATACTTAAAGGTGCATTATGTAAAAACAAATCAGTAAAATATCCAAAAACCACTAGGGCAGTGTTATATATTTTGTTCAGTTAAGTGCTTACAATATCCCAAATGTTTCCAACTATTTGTAAATCATGATAAAATGCTATTTTAACCAAATGAACTGGAGCGTGTGAGGGAGTCGCCTGTCAATCTGCGTTACCCTCGGTTTCTGGTTTTGCAGAAACGTTTGCTCTCACTGCAGTGTGCAAAAAGGGTCACAGCAGCCGCCGAGCCAACATCTTTTTCACACACTCAAATGTATCTCATATGATAAGCAGAGCTGCGTTACCTCATTCTTACGACTCATACTATCGAAGTAGAAATGGCGCCCGTATTTACAAATTTATGTAACAATGAGTCCACTGCAGGCAAGTTGATAGAACCCAGGTGCAGCTTTATTTACATCAAAACATGATCAAACATAGAACAGAAATTTGCCGTGGCATGGCAAACATGGCATGAAGAAAACTCAACAACAGTGGTTAGTTACAGGTAACAATCACAGTACTTGACAAAGATGCATGGCAAATATGAGTGCTTAAATGCACTGGCCCTGTGTCCCAATTCGCATACTATCCATACTAAATAGTATTTGAAAATAGAATTAGTATGTCCCAAATCGTAGTATGTTGAAAAGAACATTCCAAAGACACCCGGATGGTCTACTATTTCCGGTCAGAATTTGAAGTACAGATTGACGCACACTCTAATGGCTGATATTGGCCACAACCCATTGAGAGTTAGACATGGATTTGATTCCATGTTATCCACAGTATATTTCACAAGCAGCAACATTGTGAACTTTTGTAATGATACGTTTGGCTATCAACTTTTAAAGGCATCATTATATTTAAACTGCAAACACAGAGGAGAGTCTCTGCATTAAAATTCCACACATTGTAAATCAACGTGCTACTACATTTCTCTCTGATACAGTAGGAAATTAAATTGAAATTAAATGTGGAGGATTTTAACTGTGACGATGATTGACAGGACACTGAGGGCAGTTTAAACCATGGTTTAAACGGTGATGGGATGCATGTAACTAAGCAATAGAGTCCGTTAAAGATAACAAAGTAGTATGTCCCAAGTATGTTTTCTACACACAGCAAGAGACTAATGACTAACAAGACACACCTGTGAACAATCAAGAAAATGAGTCAATAGGCTTGTTTGAGATGCGCCTTGCCTTGCCTGAAATTCAGCTGAGACTAGGCGGCTGCAGTGAAGGGAGGAATGAAAAAAAGTGCAGGCAAGACGGACAGTTCTCTCTTCTCGTAGTGGATCCGACACCTGCGAGATCAAAGGTGTATTCACACTTGTGCGCTTTGTTGCTGATAAACTGGATGTAATTTTATTTCTGATGCTTTTATATAAAATAAATATGATAAACAAGACACCCAAATGTACATGTTTTTATTTTAATTTTTTATATAAATATGACAACAATCACATAACCCACAGAGAGATCACACTGTTCGAGGGTTTGGGAATATTCATACATAAAAACATGATATCAGAGTTTTAAATCAAACATTTAAAAAAAATAACAACCATACGTCACAGTTGTTTAAACCAATGAGCATTAAGCTGTGTCATCAATAAGTAGTTAACCCATCATGCTTCTGGTCAGCGCAGTCGGTAGAGAGCAACTCCACTCCAGTTCTGCACAGATTTTGCTCATCTCAAACGAGCCTAAAGACAGAACTGAACTGAGAACACATGACTAAGGGTGCTTTGAGATGAGAAGTCTCAATCAGCTCCCTAGTTCAGTAGTCAGGGCACTCATCAGGGAGTCGGACCATTGACTGAATCCCTGATCATTGCCCTGACTACTGAACTAGGGAGCTGATTGAGACGCACCCTAAATCAACCAATGACAACATAACACAAGAGACTAGGGAAGCACATGACATGATCACATGAGGGCACTATGGAATCAAATGACAAACCAGGAAACACGAGTGATTAAACTCAAACAGAAAACATGAAACATGAACATGAAACAAAACCAAGACATTAGACATTACAGTATAGCATATATTTACTATTTACACAGCCTATTGTGAAGAAAATACAGCTATTTTTACAGTGTAAATATGGTCTGTCACTATTTTTACAGTGTAAATATGGTCTGTCACTATTTTTACAGTGTAAATATGGTCTGTCACTATTTTTACAGTGTAAATATGGTCTGTCACTATTTTTACAGTGTAAATATGGTCTGTCGCTATTTTCACTTAGTGTAAATAAAACCTATTGCTATTTAAACTTATTTTATGATATTTATATATTATATTAATTAGATACAATCAGAGGCTTCCTGTTTCCTCCAATTTCTTATTTCTTAAAATGCTGTGATTCTTGGTTAATCCCCTTTTTAAAGTTTACAGGATGTATACCTAAAAACTATATTTTTTGGTGTTCTTATCTCATAATAAAATATTTTTTTTATATTTGATGAGTTTAAAAATATTTTCACACGCTGTCCTAAGATTGATTTCTCATATTCATCTTCCAAGAATATTTCCGCCAGACAGTTCCGATTTCTTTTATATTTGTCTCCCACATTTCTTAAATATTAAGCTTTTTTTTTAAAATCAGTTTTATACATTTATCTGATTAAAACTGCTAAATCTGCTAAAAACATTTGAATAATCTCTTGCAAATACGTATTTATTATATAAAAAGTTATAAATTACTTGCTAGGAAGTCCATATTTTATGGCTTAAATGTATTAAGTTTCTTAAATATATTTATTTTATACATTTGACATTACTTGCCCATATCGTCATTAAGATCAAAACGTCATTAATGGAGTTTGGTGTAAAGGCTCTCATGCTCTATTCCACTGATCCAGTTTTCATATACTTCCATTTTGATTTGCGCTTATTATCCAATACTGACCTAATATGTGCTGCATAGTAATAATAAAACAAATTGGGAACTGCATCCATTCATTTCAGGATTTTAAATCTAAATCTTTTTTTTTTTTTTTCATTGCGGAAATTTAATGTTTTGGTATTACGGCTTTTCCATTTTTGTTTACATTTATTGGTATATGCATAAGCTTCAATGCTGTAAGTTAAAACTTAATACTGTCACATTATCTACATATAGTTTTTATTTTATGTATCGCTTCATCTACTTTAAGACCTTTTATTCTTTTTATTTAATGCTCTATAGATAAAGCAGACTCGTATAGTGATAATGGCTCATGTTTCTCTCAATATTTAAAATGCGTTAATAATATCGACCGATCGTGTGAGTGGGGGCCATGTAATACAATTGCGGGTGGATGAGAAATAAATCATTGGGTTTGTTTCATAAAGACAAGTTGCAGTTGCCGCTTTCAAAATAATCTCTAACTCATGTGAACTGAACTGACGGGGGCTAGATATGACAGCGGCACTGAAGCTCATTAAATATGCAAATCTTCTCCGTGGGCGTTTACTTCCAAGTCTCCAGTGCCCATCAAAACCCAGCGTTCAGAAGACAGCCTCAAAACCAGTGTAGAAAATAGCCTATTACTTATTAGTTATGATGTTTTTGAATGTAAAAACCACACAAACGTCATTAGTTGACCTTATTAGTTATACTGTTATACTGTTGACAACAGTATAAAAAAAGAAAAAAGCCAGTTCATGACACCTTTAATGGATTGGCATATGACACAAATTGTATACAGCATACATTAAATCAACGTACATAACGTACATGACGTACATAAAGTGACAGTCAGGTTATCATTGCACCCTCGAGTCGTTTAAATCCTGTATGCCTTTATATTATTGTAGAACACAAAATAAAATACATTAAAACTGTTATTGTCCATACTGTGAAAGTCAGCGAGGTCCAAAACAACAGTGGACTACATTAAATTTCATTGTATGGACATAAAATGGAATCAGTTACTGATTCCAAACTACATGACACAAATTGTTGTTAGTAACGTGATCTAGATTACTAATTTTAGGTAATGTATTCTGACTACTTTTAGATTACTTTTGACCTGACTTGTTTTTCACTTTAATTTGAATAGAATTACATTGTTACATTGTCAGGTGTTTGTGAGTTTAATAAAAGGCTATAAATTAAATTATATAAAATGTGATTATATTTAGTAAATAATAAATATAATCATTAAATAATTTAAACATTTCACATTTGCAAAAAAATATTGTTTACCTGTCATGCGACCATCAACTGACCTAAGAGTACTGTGAACTTTTTTAGGGGTTCAAGCCTGAAAGGCTGAAACCCTATTGTTATTGTTAATTTTCCCATGATGCATCATTCTCCATCTAAAACTGATCGGGCAGACCAAACCGTAAGTCATAGAGACTTGAAACTTTCAGGCCTGGTGGTACTCACACCAACTACCTACGTCACTGAGGCACGCCCCGATCGGCCTGAAGGGGGCGCTACAGCGAGCAAAAGTACGAAACGGCTCATAACTCCTTAACCGTTAGGCGTGGGCTCAAGTGTCTTATACCGTTGGAATCCCTGGCTCGGGACGGACAAAACGCATCTTTTCCCTGATTGGAACCAAACCACTGTAGAAATGTTCTTTGGAGCGAGACTATTAATAATTATGAAAAAACTTCCATTTTGCAATTCATGGTCGCTAAGGGGAACCAAAATGTTCAACTGGTCGGGGGCCACTTTATGAAAATGACTATAACTTGTGAATGGAAAGAGATATTTTCGCAAAACTTGGATCACATGTCTATGAGCTCAAACTTCGGTCACTTGAAAAAAAATGCGATGATTGTCCACTTGGTGGCGCTATAACATGAAAAAAACCACAAAAACGGCTATAACCACACGACCGCTAGTCCAATTGACTTGAAAATTGGTATGCGGTGTCTTGGCTCAAGGTACCATTTATGTCTATGAGGACATTGCCGTATGTCAAAAAACATGGCCGCCATAGGCCAATGAAATTTGAGCACCTATTATGTTTATGGCTCTGTAATCACGTGGTGTTGCACACATCCGCAAAATATGCATATAATTTGATAGATCTCTTCATGTTGAACAACTTTGCCTCTGGGGCCATTGCTGTCAATCAAATCGTTAATTAAATATTCGTAATTATGTTAAAAACCTACTTTTGTGAACTTGTCCCTTTTTGCCCGATCAGAACCAAACCAGTCTAGGGACAATTCTCTGGACTCTCTAGATCAATAACTATCAAAAAAAAGTTGAACTTTTGCATTTGGATGGCTATAACAGGGCCATTTAAAAAAGAGCGTGGCAAAATACACTCAAAAGCCTAAAAATCCTAAGGGGAAACTCAAAACTTCAGGAAAATTGTTGGGTACATGTGGCATAACATGCTGATGAAGCATGCAATGTTTTAAAGAGATCGGGACTATAGGTGGCGCTATAACTGTGAAAAAGCTTTAAGAACCATGGTAAATTGCCTATATTGGCTGTAAATGGACTTTTCCATCTATTATTTCAGTGTTTAAAATCTTGCTAAATAAACTTAATGTCTTTAATGCCTCTGTGCTTAAAAGGCCTTAAAAGCTTGAACCCCGCTAAATGCTGCTTGCAGCTTTAATTATTATTATTATCTACATTTATTATTAACCAAACTTTTCACTTAAAATCTAAGGGGGTACTTATATTAGAGCAAAGTTAAAAAAAAAAAAAAAAAAAAAAGGTGTACATTATATGCAGTTACATTAATTTGCACATTTTAATGTATTTAAAAGACAAAAGCCTTTATACATGGTTAAATGACTTTATTGGGTGATCATTCAAATAATAATTTATGTGTTTGTCAGGAGCTGATTAGATATGCCATATTGCAATGAAACATATTAAAAGCTACATTATTTTTGTAAATGCAGTGGTAAAATGCTGTAGGTCTCACTTTTCATTTAGCTGCTCATGACTAGGGTCTGGTCTGTGTATGCAATTCAACAAACCTGGAAGACCTTCTGAACTTATAAATGGAAGACTTTTATAGAAAGGAAAATTTAAATAGCTGTAGCAAAGAATTAGTTATGAATAATTTACTGCAATTGTGATGAAAAATTTGTAATCATGCAATCAATAGAAAATAGTAGTCTGATTACAACTACTTTAAATGTAATTTTATCTAATTGTAAGTATTTACGAAATGCAGATTACATGGAGTCAGTTACTACCCAGCACTGTGTACTTGTGCATGTGTTGCTGATGCATGTGACGGATGGGGGAATTGGTGTGAATGCCTTGTTTCCTCATTCAGTCTGCATGAATGTAGGAGGCAAATACAGGTTGTTCGGAATACTTTGGCCAAAAAAGTTCACGCTATGTGAATGAAGATTTTTTTTTTTGTATCATTGGTAAGCATGTACATTAGAAATCCTTACACACTTCTTTAAATAGCGTGAACTTTTTTTTGCCAAAGTGTTCCAATCAACCTGAATACATTTTTTATTCAATATATTGCCTTCCAAAGCAATCATATTGATCCTTCACCTTTTCAGACTATTCCAAACGATTCCAAACTACATTACAAAATTTGTAGTTAGTAATGTTGTAATCTAGATGACTAATTTACCATAATGGGTCAGAATATTTGATATCAACCCAAATCATTCTGTATTGTAGCATTGTATTAACAAAGGTTTAAACAATTTATTTATTTATTTTTTACAAGAACATGCTGATTCAGATTTGTTATGTTTTTAAAAGACATGTCTTATGCTCGCCAAGGCTGCATTTATTTGATAAAAAGAGACATTTCAAAGGCAATATTGTGAAATAGTATAACAATATTAAAATAAGTGTACTCTATTTTAATATATTTTTTATTGTAATTTACTCCTGTGATGCAACGCTTAATTTGCAGCATCGTTAATCCAGTCTTCAGTGTCACATGATCATATGCTGATTTTGTGCTCAAGAAACAAATTATATCATTTATTTGAAATAGAAATCTTTTGTAGTGTTATAAATATGTTTACTGCCACTTTTCCTCCATTTAATGTCCTTGCTGAATAAAGAAAAATGATTTCTGTTATTTTTTGAGTTTGTAAGTGGTGAATTTAAAACTGATGGTTTTACAAGTTACCCCACTTTACATTCATTCTCGGTCTACCCTGTTGTTGGCTAGAGAAGGTATAAAATGACTGCAATCCCAGTTTGGGATGATCAGTGTTTGGAATAATCAGATACAAACTATAATTTAGACGAGAAGTGCCGTTTAGTTTAATTACTTTAGCACTGCATTTTATTTACTTTTTTTCTTTCATTTGACATTCAGCATTTTTTTCACAGTCATCATAATGATATGTTGTGTCAGTTCTCACCGGTCTTAAATAATAGAACATTTTGATGATTAAAATATAGGCTTAGAAACTTTTTTCTGCTTGGTGAGCTTAATTTTGTAAGACTTACTTTACCATTCGGTCTTTTCCATCTTAAAAACATATCATTACACTGCCTTGGTAAATGTGCTTTTTTTTTTTTTTTTTTTTTTTTTTACCAAACAAGATTACTTATGGAGCCTTGTGATTACTAAACTGGAACAACGGGGCTTCCTTGAGAGCTCATGATCAAAGCACATCCCATTTTCTGCTTGATTTTGGCTTCCGGTTGGAAGAGAAAGGCCATGTCTCAAATGGCACACTTCATGTGCACTTTCGGTCTTGTGGACTTGCAATGACCATTGCGTGCGCGTGTCCGCTAAGTCCACAAGACCGTAGTGTGTCCATTCGTCATTTAAGCTTAAAGAAGGGTGCTCGTAAGCGCCCTCCTTTGCGGCTGTTATGCGCCCTCGATGCGCACTTCAGCTGAGCCTGCAAGTTTCCGAGCTACGCAGAGGACTTTTACCTGGCAGTCGAAGCGGCATTACGTTGTGAAATTGCGGACTCAGAGGAAGACCGTGAGGGTTTAGGGTGCCATTTGGGAAAGGGCCGAAGATCCAGGCAGACTGGTGAATTAACAGGAGCGTTCAGCTGTATGAAGTGCGCTCATAGCTTCCATCTAGTGGTCATGTCTGTCCTCTGATCTGTAAGCGCGACGACGCTCTCAGCATCTCTCAGCTCTTCTGCATTTAAACATGACTGTCTGGAACACCTCCATAATATAACATGCTACATAAAACAAAATACTGTATTAGAGATAATCCAATAACTCAAAGTAAACAAAAATCTGCACACTGCTGATGCTGGTCCCAAAGATTTATTAAAAAAGACAACGTTTCAACCCAAAAGGTCTTTGTCAGGCAAACAAGCACAAACAGGTATAATTTGTATCAGTGTGAACCATCACACCCAATCTCATTAATTAATTAGTTATTTAATTAGTAGCTAATTCAATAATTTAGAGTCATAGAGAATCTAGTAATTTAACATTGACATAACTTTTAATCCATTAACACCATCAGCAGGGGACTACGCCATGAAGCCGGTTTAGCTGGCTATAGCAGATATGTTTATGCTTAGTTTGTGCCAATCCTGGGTTTTAGGTACCATTAAAGTGGTTTGGCTTTTAGCTGTGTTCATCGCCATAGTAACTTACTGCTCCAAGGCAGGTTATGTTCCGGATAAGAGAGCTCAAATTAAAATTGTACCAATCAGCTGTGAGTAAAGTGACACACCTCTGATGCAATAGTCACTCCCCCTGTTTCACTCCAAATTAAAGGTCACTACATAGCAAATGATTTTTAAAGATTAAAGTGGCTTTTAACAATGCTTATTTATAATAATAATTTTGAATGATTTGGATATAATTTATGTAATTATTATACCCTTAATCAATTACACATTTATCGTTTTAGTTAATCAATTAATAGGCACTTTGTTAAAATGTATATAAATAGCATAAAGTCATACAAATAAAATCAATAAATTAAGCTATTCAAATTAGCTTAAATGTTCAATTCTCTATCAACTGAACTAACTTCATAACTTTTACTTGCATTGACTTATAATATTTTTTCTTTAAGTTGTCCTCTTTCATAGACAGCTCTTTTCTTCTTGCTGTGTAAATTTGTTTAAATTCTTCATATTTTTCAATTATTTAATAATCTGGAGAAGAGAGAAATGAATCTCACTGCTTCTCTCGCGAGAAGTGAATCTCAGTTGATCCACAGCCTGTGATTGGCTGTTCACTGCTGATGTCACAGCTAAACTCCTGAACTCAGGATCAAAGCCTGAGTTGACAGAGAAAGCTGATGATCAGTATCATGGTACCAACTAAGTATAAATAGATTGGTTTGGTTTTGTCAACCAAAACTCAAAAATGTTCTGCAGCTGGTTGCCTTATTTTCTCAACTTTTTTTTTTTTGACAGAGTACTTAAATGCCCTAATTTAACTAAGACCTAATCCTGGCTTAATCTAAAACCAGTTTGTGAAACCGTGCCCTTATGTGGTAGCCAATTATTAGGTGTCATATGATGTTTACGATAATATTTGGTCAGGCTGCTATTAATATTTTCTTGTTTGGCCCTAAGTGAGATGATATTTTAAGTTTAGTTCTGGGATAGCCTTGGAATAATAATAATGGCTATTATTGTTTAATTATGGGTGAGGACGCAACACACACTTTTTGGATATTTTGTTTATTGTGTGTTTTGATGTTTTATTGATTGCCTTAAAGGGTTACTTCAGCGATTAGCATATGGCTTTGTATCAGTAGAAACCCTGGAGAATATTCAAATTATTGTACTTTCCCCTCTCATATCTCCCTGAGACGAGAGATTTATGCATTTTATTTCTGGAAAAATTCCTCCTATGATGCAAAATGACGATTTTTGCATCATAGGAGGAATGTTTGCCCAGAGGCTAAAGACTACAGCCAGCAGAGGGAGCAATTTCCGCATGTTTTGAATCCGGCATTGGGGGATGGGAGATTACACTCAGCTTGCAGGGAGAGCTCAGCTTGCAGACAGGATCATTTAAACGGAGCTATGGTGAGCAATGTAAGTCTTTTAACTTCTCAAATTCATTTCTATGAAAGTTAAGCTTGCAAAGGCATGAACTGAAACGCGCCAGACTGAACTTGCGTTGTGAATGTATGCCGCGAGTGTAGTCGCGATTACCTCAGCTCTCATCACTCCTGCAGTTAGTGCTCAGTGCTGTGAGACTCGCGCGGTGACTCACTCATTATATTGAACATACACGTTCAGTTTTTAATTGTAGTGTCTCTAACTCAGTCACAGTAATGAAGTTGTTGGCGTTGGGAATGGCCTCACAGGGCAGCGAAGCATTCTGGGAATTGTAGTCTTTCATCCCCATGGGACAAAAATACATTTTCTGTCTTTTCTCAGTCTAGAAGACACCAAATTCAAAAATAATTTCACATTTCTACTGCATTGATGACCCAGTTTAAATACAGATTCATCTTCCCAGCGCTGAAGTACCCCTTTAAGTATGGAGTATGGATTGCTGAATCTCCTGTCTGCACAACAAATTTAACCTTGGCTACTAATAAATACAACTTGACCATGACCACATATCGGTCCCACTTTATTAGGTGGCCTTAACTATAATATGTAAAGTTTACTTAGTGTTTATATTTTATTCAAAAACACCTTTGCTGATATTGTGAGGTACATACTTACATGCAAGTATTAAAAAAAAATTAAGTACTATGTAAAACAACGTACACAATAAGTGCATTGTATCAAATGATTAATTTAAATATAAGTACATAGTTAAGGCCACCTAATATGAAGTGGGTCCCATATTTCTAAATTGCAATTTGCAATGTGTAAGAAATGGCAACTATCCTTTAAATAAAGTTTTTAAACATGTCAGTACCTAAAGATTTTATTTTGGTCCACCATGTTAAATTCCACAGAACCGACATGCAAGTTTAAAAATACCTTAAACAGATGTTAATGACTTGTGTTCTATTAAAACGAAAACTTTCTTCAAATCACAGCAGGCTAAATAAATGTATGCTGCAGTAAAAGTATTCCAGAAAGAGTCTGAAGGCATGAACTACGTAATTGCGTCTGCCATAAGGTGGTGCTACAGCTCGGATTGAAGTGAACTACAACACTACCTGGAAGCAAAGTGTACTTGAAATATTTAAAGTAATACATTCCTGTCGTTTCTGTGTGGCATTCAGCATCGCATACATATACCTATATTAGTACACCCTTTTTGTCTTAAGGGACTCAGGTGAAACCAAGAATTGGAATGCAAATCAAGTTTATTTATACACATAATACTTAGAAGAACATGTAATGATATACAAGAACATTTCAAACCATTCGGCGTTGATTTTAGTGACAATTGTCTAAATGAAAACAAATAAGTGAAACCTTTCCAATCTAGAACCATAACATCAAATACGACACATTTAAAGGGACAGCTCTCCCAATAATCAACCTCATGTGATTTACTACATCATACAGGTCTAAAACAACATGAGGGAGAGTATTACAAGTTTTATTTCGGAGTGAACTAACGTTACCCTTTCAGTTACGGTTGTAAATGTCATTAAGCTGTCCACTTTATTACAGTCAAACGTGGTGTTTCGGTGCGAATATTGAAAAAATACTATTCTGTGTAGAAACCAGCAGGGACTCCTCCATGTTGCACCGACATGAGCGGCAGACAATGATACTTATTTTGTGTGGTTTAAGATCAATATCTACAAAGTACTTTTGTCCAGAAACAGAGATACTGCCTTCAATGTAATCACCACATCACATTAGATTTGTTTTAGTGGAAGAATGTTTTCACGGTGAACATAAAGCTAGTGTTAGCTAGCACAGGCTTTCACTTCAATCTAGTTACGCAACTACTCCGCTTCCTTTCTGCCCTGTAAACCCGCCCAAGTACACAAGCACCAGACTCCATGTTTGTTCATCTCACCGCCACTGTACCCGCCATAAACTAGATGATCCCTCAAACAAATGTATATCTATTTTGTATTACTTCTAATCACGGATCTGATTTAAATTAGGAAACCGATTCAGATCTTGGCCCAACACTCGATATTCTCTCCAACAACAATGAGGGGTTTTACTGTAAACGCATTGGGAGGATAATGTAAAGCTCTTTGAAACGTCAATAACTTATTTTATTTTTTTATCCAAAACAAACCGACGGTTTGGACAATTTTTCCGATACACGTGGGATCGAATGAGTCGATTTGGATGCGAAACATAAGCTAAACAAGCTCTAGCTCGATTATCCGATTAGCTTTGTTGAGATGTCCGTAATAAACGAACTATTTTCCCATATAAAACACATTTCCGTACTAAGCAATCAATGCGATTAATTAATATGAAACGAATTAGAGATTATGTATTTTGTAATGCATGTGCATACGTAACGTAACCAACCAAGCTAGATGCTAACCGGCTAACATGGACGTGATATAAGTAACACATGATCGGTTAAGGGACATCTAAAATCTAAAACCATACAAAGACCATGATCAACGAAAATAGCGTTTTAAACCCAAAACTGGTAAACCAATCATAACGCTTTTGCACGTTATATTTTCATGTATTTATCGCGTCAATATTAACAACCATCTAAGAGACTAAATCACGTATATAATGTGATTGAGTTGAACTAATAGGAACTATTTCAAAGACGTTTTTGTGCTTTTACGTTACTTCCAATCTGTCTACACTGTCACCTTAATTCGTGACTATTTAGCCGAGCAATGTTTCCTTTTTATCCTGTCATAAACATATATACTCAATTATATAAACATTGACGGGTATTTCAATGGTAGAAACTAACATTTAGAAACTACTAACAAAGAAAATGCGCTATAAACGAGTGGGGTTTAGTTTCCCCTAGCCACAAAGGATGGCGGCTAACGTTAGCAAAAGCTCACAACAGTCGCTAGGTAACATCGTTACATTACTAAAATTTCTTCCTTACGCTTTACACCTGCGAGAAAAAATGACTAAATCAAATTATCAAATTAAATAATTTACGAATCATTGACTTGCGCCTGTTTATATGAAAACTAGTAACAAGAAAACTTAAGCTATCGGCTTTCTGTTGAACAGCATGGCCTAGATGTACAATTATATTATTTTATTTTATAGTGAAGTGCAACAATGCACAAATTCTCGAAATAGTTTAAAATACATCCAATGCTTAAATCTACAACGTTTCTCGAGTGTTTTTTCATTTAAAAATGCACTGTCCGAAGACTTAGGCTTTCAGCGGAATTTCCAGCTTATCATACCGAGAAAAGCGCATGTCGTCCAGCCATTGTTTTTACTCGACCTCGTGGATTCTTGCATTTTCCCGTAGAACACAAATAAATCGAGGAAAATCATAATAAATTGTTTGGGAAACATTAATAAATGGTCAAAATAAGAGCAAGATAATAATTTGAATGACATAAAAATCATATTTAAAACAAAAATAATTGTGTTAATCCTCGACGGTAGGTGCAGGCCTCTCACACGAGCTTCTTTTCCAGCGCTCTTAGCTGATCCAGAGCGAGACGGACGGAACAGCACAGGTTTTTTTTATTTTTGCTCATAGGGTGAAAAAACATCAGTCGGGTAAAATCGGCAATGCTCGTAAAGAAGGCGGGAAGTAAGAAAGTTATTTTACCGCCGTGAACCGTGTATTGCAATTGGTCAAACACTCTCTGCTCATGAATATTTAGAAAACCTTTGACCAATAATGTTTTCTATTACCGAATGCACTATAATATTCATGTGTTGAGCATCCACGGATCCGCCCTTGGTTTATACGGACCTATGGAATCGCTTCATACGTTATGTCCCACCTCTACCTACATGTGATTCGCAGGAATCAAAAGCGAACATCTCCATTGGTTCTGCGTCAAATTATATGAATTATTCATATGCTGCAGTCTCACGGCCAATAAACGCTCGGAAACATCGATTCATAACCCGCCCTCTGACTGTTCAGCCCCTGCCAAGCAGGCTGTGTAAACCTGTAGCAAAGCATACAGTCTATATAAAGACGTGTGAGAGCAATCTTCTCTCAGATGCGCTTAGAGCGCACTGGCGTGTAGATCGGGGAAAGGGAAGGGGATTGTTGGTCGCTACTATAGTTAGTATATAAACACAAATTTAAAAGCACATTGAGTAGCAAGACACGGTGGTCACTGGGAAACCGCCATCGGACAAGTTCCGGTCACCATTGGGTGCCAGGAGAGTCTTGGTGGCGTTTCAGAGGTGTTCCTTCTTACAAAGCGGCGTGCCGGGGGAGGACGCGTCTCTTTGAATAGACAGGATGCACGGACCGCCTTCCAGCGACAGCGCATGCCCATTGCGCCTCATCAAGAGAGTGCAATTCGGCGTCCTCAGCCCAGATGAACTTGTAGGTTTTGCTCTTTGGAAGGGGTATTCTCTTACTTCTTTGAGTATTGTTGTATTACTCAAATCATCATCGTGCTAAAATCCTATTAAATATGAATATTAACATACAGTGTCTTCTGTGAGCCTGTGTTTTGCTAACTTAGCCGGCTAGCCACTTCTGCCTCTAGTAAGAGCATGTGTTTAGAAAGTTGAACAAACACTACACAAGAGTCCTACTTTAACAATTAGCAACACGACACGGAAACGTCTTGTTTGAAGTTCTAGTTTTAACTCGTTGTAATGCTTTTAGTTTGTTTACTTTATTTGACCGTTTTGGACCCAAAGTTACTCCCAAGTTTCCACATTGTTCCCTGTGTCTCCCTTATTGGCAATAAAATATGTGAATATTCATGATTCATTTAATGAAAGAGCTCAATGAAGTGCACTTATGTTTTACAATAAATGTGGAGAATTGCATTTAGAGCTGTGATGCTAATGAGAGGCGTTTTCAGTAATATAATTTATTTTCATAACCTTTTAAGCCTTGTTACTCCTCTAACTATTTGTCAATAAATGCATTTGAGCAGGCACTATTTTGTGGTTAAACCTACTATGAAATTATTAAACCGCTTCGTTTACATTTCAAGCTGTTTTCTGAAGAATTATGCATTTTGCAACCAAGATCATTGCTTAATGTAAAACTGCTGTTGCTCTTGTTCTTGTATTTCCCAAACTTCGTTAGAGAATATTATTTGTTTTTATTAATGTTTCATCACTCAAGAAATCAAGACATTTTAATGCCGTTTCCATTATTGTTTTCAGAAACGAATGTCCGTTACTGAAGGGGGCATCAAGTACCCAGAGACCACAGAGGGAGGACGCCCCAAACTGGGGGGACTCATGGACCCCCGACAAGGGGTGATTGAGAGGTCAGGCAGATGCCAGACATGTGCAGGTATATAATCATAAATTAGATTTTTTTTAATCCTATGTTGTGTAGCATTTGTGTGTGTGTGTGATCTGCATTGTGTGCTTATTTACTTGTTGTTGTTTAGGTAACATGACTGAGTGCCCTGGTCATTTTGGTCACATTGAGCTGGCTAAACCAGTCTTTCATGTTGGCTTCATCACAAAGATCATGAAGGTCCTCCGCTGTGTGTGTTTCTTCTGTTCAAAGCTCCTTGTGGACGCGGTATGCCGTTTTTTTAAATTTGCCTTTTTGTTAGCATTTTTATTTTTATTTTACAATGTTCCTTTACTGTATGATTAACTTTTTTAATGTGCTTTTATCCAGAACAATCCAAAAATCAAAGACATCTTGATCAAGTCGAAGGGGCAGCCACGGAAGCGTTTGACCCATGTCTATGACCTCTGTAAAGGCAAAAACATTTGTGAGGGTGGCGAGGAGATGGACAACAAGTTTGGAGTGGAGCAGCAAGAGACTGAGGAAGACCTCACCAAAGAGAAGGTACAGAACTGATTATTCTCCAATCACACATGCCCCTTTTAAATGCTCTCCTCTGCTTTTAACACTCACTTTGGATGGTTTCATGCTTGTTTAAAAACTAATCTTTACATTTCAAGGGTCACGGAGGTTGTGGCAGATACCAGCCACGCATCCGTCGCTCTGGCCTGGAGCTGTATGCTGAGTGGAAGCATGTGAATGAAGACTCTCAGGAGAAGAAGATTCTCCTCAGCCCTGAACGTGTGCATGAGATCTTCAAACGCATTTCAGATGAAGAGGATATGATCCTGGGCATGGACCCCAAATATGCCCGTCCTGAATGGATGATTGTCACAGTTTTGCCTGTGCCCCCTCTTGCTGTGAGACCGGCTGTGGTCATGCAGGGCTCTGCTAGAAATCAGGTTAGCATTTCTTATTGAACAGTGGGGCAAAAAAAGTCTGATGTATTGCAGAGGTTTGTACAGATGGCTGTTAGATTTTTCAATTGTACGCTCGTTCTTTTTCCCCTAGGATGATTTAACACACAAATTGGCTGACATTGTGAAGATCAATAACCAGCTGAAGCGAAATGAGCAGAGTGGAGCTGCAGCGCATGTTATAGCAGAGGATGTCAAGCTGCTTCAGTTCCACGTGGCCACCATGGTGGACAATGAACTGCCAGGTCTACCTAGGGTAAGATTTACACTATACCTTAGATATACAAATATTTGGGAGAAGCCTGTATTAATGATGAGCAACAATATGCTTAACTGTATTATATATATATATATATATATATTTAGTTATAAATTGAGATGTGAACAATTAAATTACTATTTTTATTATCAAATGTATGCATTCAATGTAATTGACCTTTTATGCATTTTTTTATTTGCATTTACTTTATGCAAGCCTTAAGTCTGTCTACTCAACAGTTGCAGCCAATCAAAATATGATATTTAATTTATATATATAGCCTTTTGGAGGTATAGCCTTTTGAAGTTTATGAAGGGACTTAATGAAGACTGTACTGTCATATGCTCTTGTCTCAGGCAATGCAAAAGTCTGGTCGCCCTCTAAAATCCATCAAGCAGAGGCTAAAGGGTAAGGAAGGACGTGTCAGAGGTAATCTGATGGGGAAGCGTGTCGACTTCTCTGCCCGAACTGTCATTACGCCTGACCCCAACCTGCAGATCGACCAGGTGGGAGTTCCCCGGTCCATTGCTGCAAACATGACCTTCCCTGAGATCGTCACACCATTTAACATTGACAGGTATTATACTTATTTTCTAATGAATTACACATCTCATTTACAAATAGTTTGACACTCTTTGTCATAATGACTACGTAACCCTATGCTCTCAATTATTTTCTTTATTCTTTGTTTCACTTTAACTTTACAGACTCCAAGAGCTTGTGAGGAGAGGTAACAGTCAGTACCCTGGAGCCAAATATATCATCCGTGACAATGGGGACAGAATTGACCTGCGATTCCACCCTAAACCAAGTGACCTTCACCTTCAGATTGGATACAAAGTTAGTCTCTTGCCTTGGTTAATGTTAGAGTATAATCTTACTTTGTGGTTTTAGTGAGCACGATATTTAAAAACCTGTTTTTCTTTCTAGGTTGAACGACACATGTGTGATGGGGACATTATTGTGTTCAACAGACAGCCCACACTGCACAAAATGTCTATGATGGGCCATAGAGTACGAATCTTGCCTTGGTCAACATTTCGACTTAACCTCAGGTATGCTAGATAAGGCTTATCAAGTCCCATCACGTTGTTTATTGATACATGGGTAGTAGGGATGCTCATAATTAACTGGTTAACCAGCAGTACGAATTTTGACCGATTTATACGTTCCCTTAAATGGTTTAAAAAGTGATTTTCTTTTTCCAGATTGACAACGTTTGCTGCACGGTTAAATATTCTACACCTTTAAAATGGAAAGTTGTATTTTAATATTACATTAATGTACAATACCAGCAAATAAAGCTAAATGTTTATAAACACTAAAAAGTGTTCCCCTCATTCCAAAAAAATTTTTTTTCAAATGTAACAGTATTCAGAACAGAACAAGCATCAAATAAAAGCTATAAAATTCAAGCCAAAACTAATTTAATGCAAAGCAAAGTGGCGTTAGGCGTCTGCACGATCACTTGAATTGTTAACTTAAATTACGGAGTATTAAGCAGTTTCCGCTATTATATGATCCTACAGATAAGTGCAAGAGAAACTGTTAAGGGTTTACTTTACGTTCGCAGAAAAAACATTATGCTTTTGTAAAATAGAAAACGGATCAATCACGAACTGAAACGGTGCACTTTTACTTTCGTTTTGTTAATCTGTTAAAGTAAAACACTTAGCGTATTCATTTTATATATGATTTTAATGTGTTTTTCTCCATTCACAGAAGCGCTGCAGGTGCGTGATGTGATGAACCCTCATGTTCTGTTCTTTATGCTGCTATTTGCGCATGTAAAACTAAACCCCTGGAAAACCGATTTTGTTTTTAATGGGTCACAAACTCCTATTCATTCGAATTTAACAATCTTGTCGGTTAACGGTTAATGATCGGTTAACAAGCTTTGGTTGTCGGTTAGGGAAAAAACCCAAAATGAACATCCCTACTGGGTAGGTACTTTATAGAGTTGGTATGCTCTACCATCCATTATAATTGCTGAATCAAATCGTTATAGAAAGTTAATGCTCATATTTAGCAGCATTTCTAATATAAGGGTGTTTGGTTTTGTGAAGATGGATTTTTTTAAAGTGAAAATCCCTTTTACCTCCAGTGTCACGACCCCATATAACGCTGACTTTGACGGAGATGAGATGAACCTGCACTTGCCGCAGTCCCTGGAGACCCGTGCTGAGATCCAGGAGCTCGCCATGGTGCCTCGTATGATTGTCACACCACAGTCCAACAGACCTGTCATGGGTATTGTGCAGGACACACTGACAGCTGTGCGCAAGTTCACCAAGAGAGATGTCTTTTTAGAGAGGGTGCGTTTACAAAGCGGTGGGACGAATTTCAAATTTAATGAGCTGTTTAGGATGTATGAGTATATGAGATTCATGCTAATGAAGCGCTTTGCACTCTTCTGTTTCCTTTGGTGTGCTTTTTAGGGTGAGGTGATGAACCTCCTTATGTTTCTCTCGACATGGGATGGCAAAGTGCCCCAACCGGCTATATTGAAGCCTCGACCCCTCTGGACAGGCAAACAGATCTTCAGCCTGATCATCCCTGGGCACATTAATGCAATCCGCACACACAGCACTCACCCTGATGAAGAGGATAGCGGCCCTTATAAACACATCTCCCCTGGAGACACTAAGGTGCAGTAGTGCAGTCCCAAACCTGGACATAACTTTCATGCAGAAATTAGTAATTTTCATAAGTTTTCCTTATCCAATTCTTTTTGCAGGTAATTGTGGAGAACGGTGAGCTGATCATGGGGATCCTGTGTAAGAAGTCACTGGGAACCTCAGCTGGCTCCCTAGTCCATATCTCATACCTTGAGATGGGCCATGACATCACACGACTCTTCTATTCCAACATCCAGACTGTCGTCAACAACTGGCTGCTCATTGAAGGTAAAATAAATCGGGATTAAAGCAGTTTTTATAACTGCAAATTCTATAACTTGCTTAATCTACTCTTGGTGTATTTACCATCTTGTCTGCTGTAGGTCACTCTATTGGTATTGGAGACTCCATTGCTGATAAAGCTACATATCAGGACATTCAGAACACTATTAAGAAAGCCAAGCAGGATGTGATAGAGGTGAGTTGGCATTCTTACTAATACCAAGGCTTTCATAAGTCTCTCGTACATGAACGCAGTCATGCATGTTTTGATTTAATTCTCACAGGTCATTGAGAAAGCCCACAACAATGAGTTGGAGCCCACCCCAGGTAACACTCTGAGACAGACCTTTGAGAACCAGGTCAACCGCATTCTGAACGATGCTCGAGACAAGACTGGATCCTCTGCCCAGAAGTCACTGTCAGAGTACAACAATTTCAAATCCATGGTGGTGGCTGGTTCAAAAGGCTCTAAAATTAACATTTCTCAGGTAAGAGAAGACCGTTGATGGTGTTGCTCTTAAATTTAATACAAAGACTCCTCAATTTTAAGTGTAAGCCTGAAAATGTGTCTCTCTCTATCTCTATAATTTTTTTCTTCTGTCATCACCCCTTTAGGTTATTGCTGTAGTGGGGCAGCAGAACGTTGAGGGTAAGCGAATCCCCTTCGGTTTCAAACACCGCACCCTCCCTCACTTCATTAAAGATGACTATGGTCCAGAAAGTAGAGGATTTGTGGAAAACTCCTATCTGGCCGGTCTCACACCAACTGAGTTCTTCTTTCACGCCATGGGAGGCAGAGAGGGTTTGATCGACACAGCCGTCAAAACTGCTGAGACAGGTAATGAACACAATGACTGTCAGCTATTTGTGGCAAACCATAAATGTAATCTGAATTTAAAATTGGATAATTATTTCTCATCCAACTAAGATGTGTTATGCAAATGTTTGTCGGATTTGTCTTGGTTGAAATTGTATTCATGGCATTTGATGAATCTTTTCAGGTTATATTCAGCGTCGTCTGATCAAGTCTATGGAGTCGGTTATGGTAAAGTATGATGCTACAGTCAGAAACTCCATTAACCAGGTTGTCCAGCTGCGATATGGAGAGGATGGGCTGGCAGGAGAGGCCGTGGAGTTCCAAAATATGGCCACACTTAAGCCATCCAACAAAGCCTTTGAGAAGAAGTGAGTGCTCTGTTCACTTAAATGTTTTCAAGAATGTTAAAATATTACCAGTTGTTCAAGCTAATTAAAGCGCTATTAATCCAAATCAGCAAGGACATGGATAGTAAGCCATTTCGTTATCAGCTCAGAACCGATACACTGGTGATTTTAACGTTGATTTAACTTTCCACCTCTGTTTAATTGCACAGGTTCAGGTTTGACTGCACCAACGAACGAGCTCTTCGCCGCACTCTGCAGGAAGATGTGGTGAAAGATGTGATGACCAATGCCCATGTCCAGAGTGCTCTAGAGAAAGAGTTTGAAAAGATGAGGGAAGACCGAGAGATCCTGAGGGCTATTTTCCCCACAGGAGACAGCAAGGTATGCATCTTGAGCAACATATTTAAGCATTATCAATATCTTATGTTCATGGACCTAAACTGAAATGTTTCCCATAGGTGGTACTACCGTGCAATCTGGCGAGAATGATTTGGAATGCTCAGAAGATTTTCCGCATCAATCCTCGGACACCAACTGACCTTAACCCAGTTAGAGTAGTTGAAGGTGGGTTAAACGCTGGTTTATAAAAGGGTCTGTAAAGGGTTTAGGGGTAGCACTGGCATAAGCCAAGTTATTTTTGCTTGTCACATTGGCATCACACTTAACAATTGTACTCAGCAGTGCATCTGTGTCCTTCTAATGATCAAGTGTGTATTTTCTGATTTTATTTGTAGGAGTTCAAGAGTTGAGTAAGAAGCTGGTTATTGTAAATGGTGAGGACCAGTTAAGCAGGCAAGCCCAGGAGAATGCCACTCTGCTGTTCAACATCCACCTGCGTTCCACCCTCTGCTCTAAGAGAATGACTGAGGAGTTCCGTCTTAGCACAGAGGCTTTTGATTGGCTGCTGGGAGAGATTGAGACCAAATTTAACCAATCCATTGTAAGTAATACTTGCTGAGTTCATTTGAATCTCTTCACCTGAATAAGTGATAAAATTAAGTAATGACATCTTATCAATTAGTTAATAAGCATTATTTATTTATTAAGTGGGCGCATTGGCTGAATTGACACTTTCTCTTTTCTTCAGGCTCACCCTGGTGAGATGGTAGGTGCTCTGGCTGCTCAGTCTCTGGGAGAGCCTGCTACTCAGATGACCCTGAACACATTCCACTACGCCGGTGTGTCCGCCAAAAATGTCACTCTCGGTGTGCCCCGTCTCAAAGAGCTTATCAACATCTCAAAGCGACCCAAGACCCCCTCCCTGACCGTCTTTCTCCTGGGCCAAGCAGCCCGTGACGCAGAGAGGGCCAAAGATATCCTGTGTCGGTTGGAGCACACAACCCTGCGCAAGGTCACTGCCAACACGGCCATTTATTATGACCCCAACCCACAGAACACAGTGGTGACTGAGGATCAGGAATGGGTCAACGTGTACTATGAGATGCCTGACTTCGACGTGACCCGTATTTCACCCTGGCTGCTGCGTATCGAACTTGACCGCAAACACATGACTGACCGCAAGCTGACCATGGAGCAAATTGCAGAGAAGATCAATGCAGGTGGGCCTGAGATTAGAATTGAATAAGTACATGCATATACAACACTTAAATGACAAACAGAATGGACTTTGAGGGGTACTTGAATATCAATCCTTTCCTGTCTCCTAGGATTTGGTGATGACCTAAACTGTATCTTCAATGATGACAATGCTGAGAAACTTGTATTGCGAATCCGCATCATGAATAGTGATGAGAACAAATTCCAAGAGGTAAATTTATTGTAATTTGAACTTGCTGGTGTGTACGCGCAACTGGCCTCTTCTCTTTTGATATTAAGTCCTAAATGTTGGATCTTTTGTCCAGGATGAGGAGGTAGTGGATAAGATGGATGACGATGTATTCCTTCGCTGCATTGAATCCAACATGCTGACAGACATGACCCTGCAAGGCATTGAGCAGATCAGCAAGGTATTTAGCTTTCCCTCTCTAACAGTATTTAAGTGGGGAAGTGCAGGCTTATAAAAAACGTACAGAACACTTGCTTGGGTGAATGGAGACCGTAATGGGGAGTTCTAATTGGTACCCGCCTGAATTATAAAATGGTGAAATTACTTCAGATGGTCATGAGATTGGAGCTTAATTTCTTTCTCTCTCTGCCTGTAGGTGTACATGCATCTACCACAGACCGACAACAAGAAGAAAATCATCATCACAGAAGATGGAGAATTCAAAGCCCTACAGGAATGGATCCTGGAAACAGATGGAGTCAGTCTCATGAGGGTTCTCAGTGAAAAGGATGTGGACCCTGTCAGGACCACCTCCAACGACATAGTGGAAATTTTCACTGTAAGGATTGTCTAATAGTTCTAACCCACTGGTTAAGCTTAAGCATATAGTCCCCCTAAAATGCATGTTTAACGAAAAGCAACTTGCACTGACGCATCTTAATGTCAATGCAATTGTCTCAAGATGCATATCAGTGGTGTTTTTTTGAGTCATTTTTATAAAAGGAACTTAAATATCCTAATTGAACTAAGGCATTTTCAGGCTTAATCTAAGATATATTTGTGAAACCAGGCCTAAAGGTTGTGACTCAAGTCAAATTCAAATACATGCTCTTCGCCTGCAGGTTCTTGGTATTGAGGCCGTGCGTAAGGCACTGGAAAGAGAGTTGTACCATGTCATCTCTTTTGACGGTTCTTACGTTAACTACCGCCATCTTGCCTTGCTTTGTGACACAATGACCTGCAGAGGTCACTTGATGGCCATCACTCGTCACGGTATCAACAGGCAAGACACTGGACCTCTCATGAAGTGCTCTTTTGAAGAGACGGTAAGATTTAATAATTGGCTCTATTTTAACATGGCAATAAAGATGGTCTTGTAAAGAACTTGATGTTTAATGGTGTCCCTCTATTTTATAGGTGGACGTGTTGATGGAAGCTTCTTCACATGGTGAATGTGACCCAATGAAGGGAGTGTCTGAGAATATCATGCTGGGACAGCTGGCTCCTGCAGGCACTGGCTGCTTTGACCTGCTTTTGGATGCTGAGAAGTGCAAGTATGGCATGGAGATCCCCACCAACATCCCTGGGATCAGCGTTGCTGGACGTAAGTAAAACTCATTGTATGGATTAATTGTTTTATAGCTTTAAATTAAGCCATATGCTCATTTCTCCAAATGTAAATGTGGCGCCTCTCCAGTTGCAGACTCTGCTGAACCACGTCCCCCTCGTCACAGTAAACCTTTGATTAAACTTAGCTTTTTCCATCCCAGCCACAGGCATGTTCTTTGGCTCCGCCCCCAGCCCTATGAGTGGCATGTCTCCAGCCATGACACCCTGGAACACAGGAGCCACTCCTGCGTATGGTGCCTGGTCTCCCAGTGTTGGTGAGTGAAGAAATGCTACATTAGGTTTTGTTTTATAGCGGCCCTTATTTACTGTGCATTATCTCGTTTGGGTTTACAGACTCTATTTCATGCCCTTTTTTTTATACAGGAAGTGGAATGACACCAGGTGCTGCAGGCTTCTCTCCCAGTGCTGCCTCTGATGCCAGCGGCTTCTCACCCGGCTATTCTCCTGCCTGGTCCCCTACTCCTGGTTCTCCTGGATCACCTGGACCAGCTAGCCCTTATATTCCCTCACCAGGTTACTCCACTTTTCAATTTTATCTTGTCCCGTTTTTAAGAATAATGAAGATTTATTTGGTAATATTAGTTGGTTGCAAACCCAACTGTTCTCTTATGCACATTTTTGTTTTTTTCTTCAGGAGCATTGTCTCCCAATTACTCTCCAACCTCTCCTGCCTACGAGCCTCGTTCTCCTGGTGGATACACCCCTCAGAGCCCTGGCTACTCACCAACCTCTCCATCGTACTCGCCAACTTCACCGTCTTATTCTCCCACCAGCCCGAACTACAGCCCCACATCTCCGTCCTACTCGCCCACCTCACCCTCCTACTCTCCAACTTCGCCATCTTATTCTCCAACATCTCCAAGCTACTCTCCGACTTCACCTTCTTACTCTCCGACTTCACCTTCTTACTCTCCGACTTCACCTTCTTACTCCCCGACTTCACCTTCTTACTCTCCGACTTCACCATCCTACTCACCAACATCCCCTAGCTACAGCCCAACGTCTCCATCTTATTCCCCCACCTCCCCGTCTTATTCGCCAACCTCCCCGTCTTACTCTCCCACTTCTCCAAGTTACTCTCCAACCTCCCCATCCTATTCCCCAACATCTCCGAGCTACAGCCCCACTTCGCCCAACTACACGCCCACCTCACCCAGTTATTCCCCAACCTCTCCATCTTACAGTCCCACTTCACCGTCCTACTCCCCCACCTCTCCCAATTACACCCCAACCAGCCCCAATTATTCACCCACCTCTCCTTCATACTCTCCCACTTCACCATCCTACTCTCCATCCAGTCCGCGCTACACACCGCAATCTCCCACCTACACCCCGAGCTCGCCCTCTTACAGCCCGAGCTCTCCATCCTATTCTCCCACCTCTCCGAAATACACTCCCACCTCCCCCTCTTACAGTCCCAGCTCTCCTGAATATACCCCAACATCCCCCAAATATTCCCCCACTTCTCCGAAGTACTCCCCCACTTCACCTAAATACAGTCCCACCTCTCCGACCTACTCTCCAACTACGCCTAAGTACAGCCCTACTTCCCCTACTTACTCTCCAACTTCTCCCACCTACACACCAACCAGCCCCAAATATTCTCCCACCTCTCCGACTTATTCTCCAACTTCTCCAAAATACTCTCCTACATCACCTACCTACTCTCCAACTAGTCCCAAGGGCTCCACCTACAGCCCCACTTCTCCCGGCTACAGCCCCACCTCACCGACCTACAGCCCAGCCATCAGCCCTGATGACAGCGATGAAGAAAATAACTAAAGATAGTTGGTGCCAGAGGTTCATGCTACTTCCCTGATAGGCACTCTGACCCTGGGATAAAGACTGAAGGAAAGCCACTCAGCTGGGGTTGTTGTGATGTACAGGGAAGGCTTAGGAACCTGGGATCCCATATGTGACATCCTCCTTTTTCATTTTTCCCTTTTGGACTTCTTGAACTGTTCTTAAATAGCCTCACCAAACGGGCTTCAGTGGTTGCATCTGTTATATCAGAGGTTTGAACTATAAGCCAAACAAGGCTGCCTTTGTATAGACCTTTTTGGGCACTCTAAGTTTAGAGGGAAAACTAACTCAAAATTGGTGGAAAGATGCAGGAGGTTGACTGCTTTTGGAAGGGAATGTTCATTCATAGTCCACTTTCCATTCTGTCATTTCTATCTCCCTTACTTTTTTCTCTAAAATTCAGTGTTGAATATAAAAGAAATCTAAAGTATTGCCAAAAGCCTTCAAAAAGAAAACAGTGGATTGTATCTGAAAAGTTTCAAATGAAACCTTGAAAAATCTCTAACATAAATAGAAAGGGTGGAAACTGACCTTTCTCACATTTTATAGCATTTTTTTTCTTTCTCCGTGTAAATAAGCGCTTGTTCCCAGTTTTGATATTTCCATGTCAGAACTGAGAACTGTTTAAATATTAATGTTGATTTTGTCTAATTTGCGTTCACATATAAAGTTATTTCTGAATAAACAGGTGATTTGAAAGTGGCTGTTTATTAGAAACGTGTTGAACCTGACACACATTGTGCAGATTAAAAATGTCTTGTAATACTGTAGTCTAATGTATGCCAGCCCATAACATGGGTAAAAGTGTTGTGTAGTGATTGCCCTCTTCTGTAGGAATCAGAGAGGGAATGGATGCTTGATTTAAGGCATCAAATTTCTATTCAATTGTCCCCAAAAGATGCAAGCCTTATCCTTCACCAGCATCTGCCCAGTAATTTACAATTTCAATAACTGCAAAAACAAAGGTAACCCCTGAGCACACAGAGGAGTGTGATGTTACCTTTTTTGGTTTTATTTTTATTTTATCCTAAGAGTGGTGTTAGAGCATGGCTTTGCATAAGCTGCACCATGTTAACGTTTTTAAACCACCTAGGTCTAAATCTGACGAGACCTTCCCTGTCCTTAGCACTCAACCCTTTAATCTAACAAGTGTATAATTGGTTTTTCTGATATTTGCAAAGTACAACTGAATCTCTAGTGTGAATTACTGAGGAAAAGCATTTATTTTACACTATTATTCTTGCGCTGGCTTTATTGTCATTTAGGTCAGCTTTGCGTGTTGGATAAAGTGCTTGGGGTGGGGGAAGAAGGTGCAGTTTGGTTTTTCATTTGAATATGCACTGTTTCATATCTGGCGTCATTACGCCCTTTGACCTTGTGGTCATTTGTGAACCTAAATTTCGTCAGCTAATACTGACTTAGTCATCTAATGCTTGAACAGTAGGGGGTGACAGAGACTAATTTGACTTGGGCGTTAGAGACATTTATTTTTTTTATTATATAAACCTGAAAGCAAGTGGTGCCTGTGGTTCGCTCAACTCACTTCCAACTGGATGGTGGTAGTTGCAGGTGGTTTTGTTGACTTGTAAAAGACATTGTTCTTGCAAATTTCAGCTTTAGATTTAAGGCCTTAGATTGCTTTTAGGGAGAGCAGTTCTGACTGTCTCTTTAATGCCCTTGTTTGCCTTCAATTTCATGGTTGTTTCAAACAAATCCAGTTAATTCTCTGTACCCTGGCTCCCAGTAATTTTGTGTGTGTGAGAGAGAGTATGCAAGTGTGTGTGCATGAGGGTGTAAATGGAAAAGACAGGGTTTTCTTGAGTTTGAGTTATAACTGAGTCGGGTTTATGGGGAAAGGAGAATTTAAATTAAGAGAAATTGCCACTGTATAGAAATCAATCTGATTACTTCATTCTCTGTATCTGTTTTGTTTGTTTTTGACTTAAAAAATAAAAAGTTTGAATAAACTGTGTGTTTGTGTTTCTTTAAACATGGGTGAAAATGACTGTAATAAATTGATGTTCCAAACCTGTATGACTTTTTCTTCAGTGGGACAAGATTAATTTTTCAACTGTTTTTGTTCATGTGATTAGTCTGTGGTTTAATGTTTTGCAGAAGTGAGAAACTTACTGGTAAGGAAATGTCTTTGAGTTGGGTAACTGGAAAATTAAGTCATTGTTCACTTAAATTTGTCATCATATGACTTTTTTCAATAGACTGTGTTTAGGGTAACAAAGATATAGGAAGGGTGATTTCCATAAGTGCTCCACTTGATTTTGTATCCTCATTTTAAATTTCTATAAGAAAATGCACAAATTCATCAGAGATGCCTCTTGCTTTTAGGAGCTTGTGCCAATGTTACAGACATTTTATACTAGTTCTTGTTTTTAATAAATGGCTGAAACCACAGTCTGACACCTGGATTTCCTTTATTTTTTTTTAAATAGACAACTTTCATGTATGATTTGCAACTCTAAGATCATAATAATAATAATAATAGATTTTATTTATAATGCACTTTTCATTCCGAAGAATCTCAAGTAGTGATTCAAGATCTTATATACATGCTATCCAGGTTTTAGGCTTATCTATTTTCTGTTCATTTGGTTTGTGTCCATAAGCAAGCCCTGACATAATCATGAATGCGTTTGTTACTGACTGCTGGGTGTGACTCGTATATACAACAGAAAAAACGAAAACCCCTCTAGCTAAACATAATTTTTTAAAAAATATTGTCTTCCCTCTTTTAAGTCCGCACAACCCATGAGGGTTTTCCTGTAGTAAAATGTATTCAAAACAAGCAAATCATTTGTTTTACTATTAACAAATCTTAAATTTCTCTCTTTCGTGCTATTGCAAATTTTTTGCCTCATTCTCCAGACATCTGTTTGTTTAGGTGGGGCTGTATTTAAAGGGGCTGGGCCAGAATTAATGCAGGAAGTGGTTTTGTACACAGTGTTACTCTTTACAAAATCTCTTCCTTTCTTTCTCGAAACTTTGCAAGGTGCTCTAACTTTCACAGCAGCAAGGTAAGCACTGAAAATCTGTAAAAATGCTCAGAAATTCACTAATTATACACACATAACATCCTCAAACCAGCTATTTGCGGCTGCGTCCCTGTTGTGGCAAATACATTAATTTATAGAGCAAATAAGTGACTTAAAGCAGTGTGAAGTTTGGGTATAGGAGACACTCCCAAAACTCCACACCTTTCACATCTGGCGTATTTCTTAAATTAGAAGTAGGCTTTGTGGAGTTTAGAAATGCTAGCCTACAACATTTTAACCTCAAATGTTAGTACAAAAAATATTTTGCACATTTTGATTTTTACTTGGTCTTGGACTTTTAGTAAGTAAACTTGAGCTTCGCAAATGAAATGAAATGCACTAACATAAATAGCTCACCCTTTTGTACACTATAGGCTACTTACCGTTTTTTCCCTCAAACTTAATTGCAGTTCTTTCTGAGAATTTATAAAATGTACCCTTAATTGTTTCTTGCAATTTATCTGTTCACGGTCTACTTGCATGTCTTTCTAGCGGACGGATGTGACCAACTTATCAGTTTTTCATCTCGCTTTTCTGTTTAATCCTATGTTATGTGATAACTATTATTATTTATGCGATAATTTATATGTTCATTTGCGTGTGTTTTGTACGTTTATTAAAAAATATACCAATAACTGTTTTTTTTATGGTTTTGCGTGCTACCTCGCAAGTTCATACGTTCATAGTTTCTGTAGTTGACATAATTCGCGTTTTATAACAATAACTAGGCCAAGCTCCTATATAGGCAACAATCTATTAAAAGTGATATGCTAAAATTATAACATTTCAGCAAAAAGGTCAAAAGTAATATATGACAATTAAATTAAAAATAAATAAAATAAAAGCTGGTAGTTCCATCTCTTTTTGGACACTAACTTTTTTTCTTTTGAAACTAAAACCTCTTACCGTGTTTCCTCCATCAACTCCCTCTGATGACTGGAGGAAAGATGGATGGTGCGCCTTGCAGTAATTATCACGCTAGACTTTAGCGTTTGTCAGGCAACCCGACTCTCCTCGCTGTGGGGCGTCCTCGGCAGGGCCGCTCGGATTATTCCCCCGTGTCCAGTTACTGGACACATATAAGCTAACCAGGCCAGGTGAACTAACACACACACTGAAAAAGGCAGAATGGAGCCGGACTCAGAAAGCATGCCGGAGCAGGCCGAAGGGGTTTTGCAGTTAAGTGGACTAGTGTTTCTAAGCTTTAAGTGCTCAGCACACACTTTACTTTTAAGGGGAAGCTGTGAGTTTATGTTGTCATCACTACCTGCACATTAGGCGCATAGACATGCTCCACTATACTGCGATGTACCTGTGTTTGTCATATTTTATGTTCTGTTTTAGATATAGGAGATTGTTTTCAGTGCAGTCTTGATTCAGTCCGTGTGATCATTTTTAAACCTAAAGTTGTGTATTTTTTTAATACTAAAATGCTTCAATTAACTGAATGTGTAATTATGTGATATCAGTGATATAGGCCTAAAATAAAATTATATTTTATATCACTCATGTCATATCTTAACATGCAGAGACAGCTATAAATAAACAGAAATAGATGGTTTACAGAAAAAGTGTAACACTGTGGAACTTTGGTAAGTTTTTGATTTGAACATCATGCCCAGTAGCGGCACTCAGTCCCGCCCCCCGTCACACCATTGGCTGACTATGTCGGCCAATAGCAGATGGGGGAAGTGTTCAGGAAACATGTCTGAAAACAATCCCCAGATCTGATTATGCATACTTTTCTAATATAGTAAATGAAAATTAGTATGTGTGACTTCGTGGTATTCACAGATGAAAAATACCAGATCGAAGTGTGCATTTAATGTACAACTTTGAATGGCAGGGAAGTCATGTTGCAGATCACATAAAAGTGCACATGGTGAATGTAGTATGTTCATACTGTTCATACATACATTATAGAACAGTTGCAAATTAGGTTTTTCTTAAAATGCCATACCTACTATGACCGGTAAGCTACATCTGAAATCGCATACTGTTTGATTTGGTTCTTGTGACCACAAAAAAAGTATGTTCAATATAGTATAAATTTGTGTAGTATGAATGATATCTAGACATATTAGTATCTGCCGTGTTGTCATTGTCATGTCTTGTCATGGAAAAGTAGAGTGTATGTTTGCTCTGGACCTCAGAGTCTCACTGGAAGAGGTCAGTTATCTGAGTAGCCTACCATTTGGATCATTTTCTATATAAATGTTCCGCCTACTAAATACATTCGGATACAAGGTGACAGTATGCAATTTCAGACGCATTCTTTTTGAAATGATGCTTAGTGAAGCTGAACACACACTCTTCACCATTCATTATTTATTTATTTATTATATTATAGAGGTGATGATTACAGTAAATTCCTTCTGAATGGTAATGCATATGGAAAGAGATCCTTTGATCCATACCTGTTACATCCAGTTAAGAGTCACATAAGTGTATTTGGCCCTTGTCTTCCCTAAATTTTCAATAAACTTTTTGTCTGATCAGAAACTTGAAACAGGAAACAGATTGTGTCAGCAACATGACTCACTGTAGTTGGGCGCTTCATACACGCTACTGGTTATTTTTTGCTTAAACATCTTGACACTTTAATATTTGCTTCCTTGATAAACCAATTAATTTTACACCTTGCTGTAGTGTGAGGGTGGGGTGTTAGAGCACTTAATTAGGTGGGACATTGTGAACGGCCTGTTGCTTGTTCATGAGTCATGACATGGAGGACACGTCGTCTAATCAGACGAATTGGTTAGTCGGTATGAAACGGAAGTCGTGATAGTCTTTTCTTTCCTATTGTGGCTTATAGCTGACTCAAACAGGTTCTCGAACAAAAGAAAAATGTAGAGTGGGACTTGATTTCGTCCCTCTGGAATTGATTGGATCATTGTGGTTTGCTATTGCTGTGATGCCTTGTAAGTGACAGGCTGTCCCGCCTTGGTGCAAGTAAACGCTTAAATCAAAAAAGGGAAAGGAGGTCATTGCAAGAGAGAGTGGAAGTTATTTTGATTAAAGATTACGAGGTATTGTTTCATCAAGTGCAAATACCCCACCTTGTTTGAAATTTACACTAACTCCGCCCACCTCTGATATGCAATCAGTGTTGCAGAGGCGGGTAGCGTCATCTTTTGACACGACCAGCCCAACTTCAAATCTGCCTTTTTCTGAACTCATTCTTCTCCCTTTTCCATTCGGAGTAGCATTTCTTTTTAATTAAAATATTCAAAAAGTGTCAATAAAGTGTCAATAATGAGTGTTTAATTGTGATGGAAAAGTGTTAAATGGTTATAAATAGCATCTTACTACTATTTGCACTACTGTTTGGCTCTATAGGACCAGGTTAACAAAAATCTTTACTCAACACTCTGCTCAAAATAATAAATTATTAGTTCAATCAAGTGAACTTTTATGAGTATTTAGAACTTTCTTTTTATTTTGAGGTCACACAACTGACACATTTTAAGTCGGTGTGAACTTTTAGACCAACTTAAATCTAACTGAAACTGGTCACTGCCAGTTCTGCTTACTCAAACATTTAATTCATGTTTTAATGATGTTTTATGACTGAAACTCAATGACCCTGTTTAGAATTCATTACAATACATCTAGCTTAGACATTACTTACTTGTGTAATTTAAATTTAGCCTACATCTGATTTTAAAACCGGCCATGCATTTGTATCATAAAGTGAACTAGGAATAGCTACAAATGAATCATAATATTTATTAGGGGTTGTTCCCTATTAATGCTTCCTTGCAGTTTATGAGGTGTCATGCCAACAGTGACTAAACAGGATACGCAGCACTGAATGAACAGATAAAGAGGGAGGAGCAGCGAGCCATGCAATTGAACTCTGCCATAGTTGTTTCATATGTGTTCACAACAGTAACTAGGAGAGATAGACGTGGACGTGTCTGACTTGCTTTATGGCATGTCTTGGAGTGACATGAGAGGGCTCTTCTTTAAATGAGAGTGAAGTAATGCAGCTCTGTTCTAGAGCTCCTATCAGTGTCAGACCATTACAACAAGAGCCTAATTAGACTGATTGATATGTTTGTGTACCATGCCAGTTTATTTGCAGCGCCAATATCCATGTTGTAAATCACACGGCCTATCAAAGATGATATCCTATCTTATATTAGCAATGATTTATTTACCTTAGCCTACATACTAATCAAAATATTTGATAATAATGTGCTGTTTTTCAGTCTGTGGTTCAGTTGCATATGGCTCAAGCTTCTCAACAAAGAATAATAGAACTGGACTCATCCTCATGCTTATGTATCCTTATTGTCTTGAGTGTTTTATTGGCAGGAGTATGCTGGAATCTACATGTTTTCATGTTTACAACGACACTGTTGTGTCCAAACAAACAGATTTCCAGAATCCAAACCATGTGTTTTGGCAGTCAAGTTACTGACAGGTCAAAGAACCAATCAGATAACAGTAGTCTTTAACTGATAGCTCTCTTGGCAAATTAGTGAGAGGAGTCAAGCTACAATAGAGTACCCATCGGCCCAGGAGCCAAATGACTAGTAGATGTGCTGCTTTATTTGTGAGCAAAATGTTGTGGAAAATACATTTAAGAAAGAAAGATTACGAATTTTTAAATCTCTTTTTAATATAAAAATAATACACTTTATGTACTCCTAAATATATAATAGATTAATGTTCAAAGGTTTGGGGTCTGAGATTTACAAAAATAAAGAAATTAATACTCATTGTATTCTGTAAGGCTATATTACATTGATCAAAAGTACAGTAGAACTATAGACTTTTACAAAAACTTTCTATATCAAATAAATGCTGTTCTTTTGAACTTCGATGCAGATTGATGATGTGACAGCCTTGATATGCAGCCTTAAGGCCCGTTCACACCGAGGATGATAACTATAATGACGATAAAGATATAGTTCTAAAAATCATTCTCAATATTATAGAATAGCAGAGCTATTCTTACAGCTATAACGATAACCACACAGAGAACTCTATATATATATACTTACTTATATGTATGTGTATGTGTGTGTGTGTGTAATATATATATATATATATATATATATATATATATATATATACGTACATACACACACACACACACACACACACACACACACACACACACACACACATACATGCATATAAGCTGTCTGCCATATTGGAGTGGTCTGTCAAAATTCAAAAGCAAGTTGACTGAGTGCCTGCAACCGTAGTTAGACACATAAATATCTATTATGAAATAGACCTTAGCAGATGATTTTGCTAAACTAACACAATACAACAAGACAAAGGCACGAAACGGCTTTAAGAATGTAACACAGTAAAAGTAAATGCATTAAAGGTCTGTTTGGATTGGTCGAATGTGGCATCTACAGGTCCTTCTCAAAAAATTAGCATATTGTGAGAAAGTTCATTTTTTTCCATAATGTAATGATAAAAATTAAACTTGTATATATTTTAAAATTTATTGCACACCAACTGAAATATTTCAGGTCTTTTATTGTTTTAATAATACTGATGATTTTGGCATACAGCTCGTGAAAACCCAAAATTCCTGTCGCAAAAAATTAGCATATCATGAAAAGGTTCTCTAAACAAGCTATTAACCTAATCATCCGAATCAACTAATTAACTCTAAATACCTGCAAAAGATTCCTGAGGCTTTTAAAAACTCCCAGCCTGGTTCATTACTCAAAACCGCAATCATGGGTAAGACTGCCGATCAGACCCTGTCCAGAAGGCCATCATTGACACCTCAAGCGAGAGGGTAAGACACAGAAATACATTTCTGAACGAATAGGCTGTTCCCAGAGTGCTGTATCAAGGCACCTCAGTGGGAAGTCTGTGGGAAGGAAAAGTGTGGCAAAAAATGCTGCACAACGAGAAGAGGTGACCGGACCCTGAGGAAGATTGTGGAGAAGGACCGATTCCAGACCTTTGGGGACCTGCGGAAGCAGTGGACTGAGTCTGGAGTAGAAACATCCAGAGCCACCGTGCACAGGCGTGTGCAGGAAATGGGCTACAGGTGCCGCATTCCCCAGGTCAAGCCACTTTTGAACCAGAAACAGCGGCAGAAGCGCCTGACCTGGGCTACAGAGAAGCAGCACTGGACTGTTGCTCAAATTTTGCATGTCATTCGGAAATCAAGGTACCAGAATCTGGAGGAAGACGGGGGAGAAGGAAATGCCAAAATGCCTGACGTCCAGTGCCAAGTACAGTCAGTGATGGTCTGGGGTGCCATGTCAGCTGCTGGTGTTGGCCCACTGTGTTTTATCAAGGGCAGGGTCAATGCAGCTAGCTATCAGGAGATTTTGGAGCACTTCATGCTTCCATCTGCTGAAAAGCTTTATGGAGATGAAGATTTCGTTTTCAGCACGACCTGACACCAGCTCACAGTGCCAAAACCACTGGTAAATGGTTTACTGACCATGGTATTACTGTGCTCAATTGGCCTGCCAACTCTCCTGAGCTGAACCCCATAGAGAATCTGTGGGATATTGTGAAGATAAAGTAGAGAGAAGCAAGACCCAACACTCTGGATGAGCTTAAGGGCCGCTTTTGAAGCATCCTGGGCCTCCATAACACCTCAGCAGTGCCACAGGCTGATTGCCTCAATGCCACGCCGTATTGAAGCAGTCATTTCTGCAAAAGGATTCCCGACCAAGTATTGAGTGCATAACTCATTCATTTTACATGTCCATCTTGTCATAGCAGCTTCATCTGCATCTGTTGAGAGAATCTTTAGGCTAAATAGGGTTTCAGGAAAGATCTTCAGAGCAGAACGCTGCAGACTCAATGATAAAACATTTGAGGAGTGATTGGGAATTAGATGCATCAGTGTCGCTCAGTGAGTTTTGCATTGGATTAATGATAACTACATTTACAACAACTTTGAGTTATTTTACTTTGAAATTAAAATACCATTGGAACAAAACTAATTAAACAACATTGAGGGGTTAATTTATTTAAATTTATCATAATCTTTATTTTAGAAGAAAATGTATGCAGGGTTGAGGAGTGACACTGTAAAAAAAGAATCATTGGTCTTGTAATTTTCACAAAAAAATTAAGGTGATAATTAAAAATAGTGTGTATTTTTTTCTGATGAAAATTGTGGTTCAGTGTTGTAAATAAATAAAACCAAGATACACTTTACAATTTTTTTTAAGGAAATGTAAGCAATTTTGAGGCTTGAATTGAGGAACTGATTAAGCTGATAAAATGAAGGAAAATAAGATTACGTGTTTATATTAAGAGAATTAGCTTAATTATGCCGTGTGTGTGTGTGTGTGTGTGTGTGTGTGTGTGTGTGTGTGTGTGTGTGTGTGTGTGTGTGTGTGTGTGTGTGTGTGTGTGTGTTTTCTTCCAAAATCAACTTAAATTGAAAAAGCCAATTCCACTAATAAGATTTAATGAATCATAAAAACTACTTAAATACTATGTGTAATATTGTTACCATAATTTTTTCAAGTAGATACTGTGTAATATTTTTACAGCGTAGATGTGTGTAATGAAATTGTTATTAAATTACAAAATTAATGTAATTGTTGTATTACTGATGTATAATGTGTAATTCAATTAGTTACTAATCATATTAAAAGAAAATTGCTTTGCATTAATAAAGTAATCCAAACCACATTTATAATGATTAACTTAACAGTAAGCTGAGCATTTACATTTCCAAAGTAAGCTTCCTAACACTGAATGTATGTGAGATTCAACACATTCTTTCTGTTGTGTGACTGTGGAATTTCTTTGAATTGTCATGAATTTAATTCTACTTCCTGTCATTCAACTTCCTGTGAGGCGGAGTCAATTCAATTCAAATTCCAATTCATAAATTGAACGGCGGCAAAACCTGAAATTCTGAATTTTGCACGAGTCTGGTGGTTATATATCGTTATTGTTCTTGGTGTGACCCGGGCCTTTATAAGACGCAGCCTTGAAATTGAGAACCAATGTTTCCTAACCTTGTTCCTGATTCAACTCATTGGGATACATAACACTGTAATTCTCTAGGAACAGGACTGGGAAACACTGACCTCAAGTCTTCTTCAGCTTTCAAAACATCATTCAGGACAAAGAATTAATCTTTTTATTAATCTATAAATTTGATTCCTGCTGCCTGAAGTCCTCTTCTATTGTTTTTTGATCCTCCCCTTATCACAATTTGTTCTCTCTCTGCAGAATGCTCCGATTTCAGGCCGCTCCAGGACAGTTTGGGGATGAGATTAGGCAGCCGGGACTGAGATGCTGGCGAGTGGAGAAGATGAAGGCTGTTCCTCTGGATAAAGCTGAAGTGGGAGCTTTCTTCAATGGTGACTCCTACCTTGTGCTGGATAACCGGGGTGACCAGGGTGCCGATCTCCACATGTGGATTGGTGAGATGACAGCTCATGATTTTTTCCATTGGTTAATTTTGTCGCCTTCAGCTATGCAGTCTGAAAGACACAGAATACACAATTTAGTATTTGATGACATCGTACTTTTAATGATTGGCATAATACTGATTATAGTAGGGTTCTGTATTTTTTTAACGTTTTATAAAAAAAGTTCGGGAGGAACACATTCAAATTGCCTATCCAAGCAGTACAAGATGAGTCATATATACTGTATATACATAGCCGACTCGCCTATGTTCCTCGACAGTTTCCTGCATCCCACCACCACCCCGTCTCCTCACACTTACTTGGTTAACTATCCTAATCAGAGATACGGGGGGAGTACTCTGGGTTCAGGACAAAATTCAGAGCTCGGAGCCTTCCCCTCAGATAGTGCGCCAAATACGCATCTGATTATTTGTAAGTGTGAACTCATGAAATTAGACATGAATCTCGTGGTTCTAAAGGGACAGAACATGTTGCCTGAAAAAACATTAGAATGCATCAACGTGGACGATTTTCAGCTTGTTTTGTATTGTTGCAATGTTGTTAATATATGTAAATAAATTAACAATCTTTCTCTGTGTTACCTGCATCCAAATATCACAGCTTGTCAGCAAAAGAGGACAGCATGATTTTACATAATCTGGTGGAGTTTTGACAGCTCCAGGGATTTCGAAACTACATATCAAAATTATGCATTTTTGTGTTCCTGCCCAAGGACAATTGAATCCACAGAAGGGTGGTGCCAAAATCAAAAGTTCAAGAGTTTTTGGTAAAAAGGGAACACCACAGCCCTTTCTCTAGTCATGAGAATCGATTTTTTGCTTTTCTATTGGATAGAAAGCCAAGTTTAATTTAAAAGTAGTGAATTCCCCCTTTCATTCACAAAATTCACCTTCATGCTAATGACTTAAAGGGGTACTTCAGCGCTGGGAAGATGAATCTGTATTTAAACTGGGTCATCAATGTAGTAGAAATGTGAAATTATTTTTGAATTTGGTGCTTTCTAGACTGAGAAAAGACAGAAAATGTATTTTTGTCTCATGGGGATGAAAGACTACAATTCCCAGAATGCTTCGCTGCCCTGTGAGGCCATTCCCAAAGCCACCAACTTGATAAGTGTGACTGAGTTGGAGAAGACACTATAATTAAAAACTGAACATGTCTGTTAAATATAATGAGTGAGTCACCGCGCGAGTTTCACAGCTCTGAGCACTAACTGCAGGAGTCAGATAAATGAGCTGATGAGCTCTCGTGATGAGAGCTGAGGTAATCGCGACTACACTCACGGCATACATTCACAACGCGAGTTCAGTCTGGCGCGTTTCAGTTCATGCCTTTGCAAGCTTAACTTTCATAGAAATTAATTTGAGAAGTTAAAAGACTTACATTGCTCACCATAGCTCCGTTTAAATGAGTGCCTGTAGCTGCCAGCTGAGCTCTGAGTGTGATCTCCATCCCCCATGCGCGAGTTCAAAACATGCGGAAATGGCTCCCTCTGCTGGCTGTAGTCTTTAGCCTTTGGCCAAGCATTCCTCCTATGACGCAAATATCGACAATTTGCATCATAGGAGGAAATTTTCCAGAAATAAAATGCATAAATCTCTTGTCTCAGGGGGATATGAGGGGGGAAAGCACAATCATTTGAATATACTCCAGGATTTCTATTGATACAAAGCCATATGCTAAAGTAACCCTTTAAAGAAAATTATGTAATTATTTATTTACAATACTAATATTAAAAAATACCCCAAGTCTATGTTTTTTTAAACTTCATTTTTGGATGACCTGAAATGAATTCATTGTACTGTTATTTATTTATGTTAGTTGTAACTTTTGAAACTGGGCAGACATGGTCACTATGAACTTGTTTTATGGGGAAAAAAATGTACAAAAAGTCTTAAATGTTTTATACCACTTTTTAAAATTAATTTAAATAATTAATTAAAAATAAACTTTTGAAGGTGTTTAAGACATGGCTATTTTATGGGGATACACAAAGATTCTTCTTTTTTTTTTCCTATAACAACATTCCATATGGCTTGAGGATACACAGTATATAGTAAGAAGTGAAGCCAGGGTCAGGGTCAGTCAGTCATGATTCATGCTCATCGTATGGGGTCTAAAAGACTGAAACAATAAAGCCTGCTGAGATAAACAATACGCTTGATCACACAGTCGAGTGGGCCTGACCCGGTCTGTGTGAGTACACAGAACGTTAGGATAGAACGGCTGATAGACAGGAGAGAGGGATGAACAGGGATGAGTCCCAAGGGAAAAAGGCATGGGTGAGTGTTTTCATAGGTCATTAATGTTTCAGCAGGCCTGTGACGGGACTTCAGTTAGGTCTATTGTCTTATGGTGTATCCGGCGCTTTAGATTACACTAAGCTAGCTGGTTGTCATCATGATGAGCCATCTTCTCTCATGCCTTTTCATTAAGCATCCAATATCCATAAACACCCCCATCTCTTCATTATTCAGAATCCCTTGTCTCAGTTCCCAACCCCACCATATTATTCATAATGAACCTTCTACTTCAGAGACAAAACCACCATGTTCTACGTATTTACATAATAGATTGTGCATAGTGTAGGGGCTTTTGTCAACCATTAATTCAAAATGAAAGTCTTGTGTTGGTTGAGGGATTATTTTGATAATCCAAGAAATTACCTCTATAAGGTTAATGTTAAAGTATTTATTTTCAAAAGAAATAAATAAAAAGGTTAATAAAGGTCAATCAAACTATGTGTGGTTGAAAGCTGTGCTTTCACCACCTTCACACCTGACTCCAATCTGCCAGTCACCTTACAAAATAAAAGTTATCTCCTTTAAGTTCATCAAAAACATATTTAACCATAATAAAGTCAACAGTTAAGTTATAAATACAATTCCAGCATAAAAACCTGGCTCCAACACGTAGTACCACTGCTTGATTATGGGGGGAAAAAACTAAATCATGATTATCCTAGTCAATATTGAGATCACAATTTATTTTCTTTTTTTACAATTACTCATTGACTTTGTAATCATCATGCATTTATTTATTGCATTTATCTTTTTAACAGCACATTACCTTGAATCTTAAGGGGAAAAATATATAAATAAATGTAAAAGTAATATATATATATATATATATATATATATATATATATATATATACACAAACATTTATGTTGATTTCACTGCATAACAAATAAAAAAATAAATGATCAAACTAGGTTGTAAGGCACTTTAACAAGCTACTGAAAATGGATAAACATTTAGGAAGGGGCAAAAGCATGCCGCTGTAAAGGAAAGGGTGGCGTTTGGTTTATAGACGTTTGCCATGTTTCTGTCGCAAGTGACAATAATGCAGGAGAAAATAGGCCATAGACATGTATTAGCTAGCATACTTTATGTTTGTTAGTTGGATTCCAGGCAGCGACAAGACAAAATGAGCATCATTGCTCAACGGATCATCAAACAGCTCAGCTCAGAAAACTGTTGCTCGGTGGTACAGAGGAAGTGGCTATGGTGGCATATCACGCAGGGCAGAATTGTGCAAAATTGCACTCATTGTTAACACACACAGGGTTTCCGTCGTCTTATTTTTGTTTGCTGACTTTTTTATTGGCATGTAAAAGAAGAAGTTTGTAAAGTTATTTATAAGTGGATTCTATATGGGTAACACTACAATAAGGTTTCATTTGTTAACATAAGTTAACTACATTAGTGACATGAACACTAACTACACAGAGTACATGAACTAAAAATAAACAATACAGAAATTGTTTATCTTAGTTAATGTTAATTTCAAAATAATCAAAAGATATAACAGCTAACATAGCATAGGTTAATGCACCATGAACTAACATGACCAGACAATAAAAAAATCTATTTTTATTAACTAATATTAAAAGGTTAATAATATTCTGCTCAGTGCTCAGTTACTTCATGCACAAAGAAATGCAAGTACTAATGCTCAGAAATGAGACCTTATTATAAAGTGTTACCGATTATGGAATATACACTATATTCATTTCCAGGAACATGATTATGATGTCCCCTTTAGATATTCAGTTGTACTTCATTTTACAGTACTTGCAATTACAGTGTACTTACCTAAGAAAGTAATAAGGTGGGTACATGGGTAAAAGTTAGGTTTAGGTGTAGGTTAACTAGGTGCCTAGTTATTGCAATTGCTACAATAAGTACATAGTATGTACATGGGGGACAGGACTGTAAAATAAAGTATGTTGCACCTACATGTCTCATTAGAATGTAAGTATTTTTAATACTAATTAAAATGCTAATTTAATACTAATAAAAAAAATGTTTGCTTAATATCTGCTTACATTTTTTATGGTCCCCCAACAATTTAATTTCTACTAACCCTAATCCAACCCCTAACAGTACTACTAACACTCTGAGAGTTAGTTGACATGCATGTACGACGTTACTTATAGATTGTCTAAAGGTGACCATCATACTAAAGTGTATTTTCTCTCTTCCTCTTTCTTGCTTTTAGGAGAAAAATCGTCTCGTGACGAGCAGGTAGCTTGTGCCATGTTGGCTACGCAGCTGGATAACTTCCTGGGTGGAGATCCAGTCCAGCACAGACAGGTTCAGGGATACGAGTCCCCAGAATTCATGAACCTCTTCCCTCGAGGAGTCAGCTACAAGGTGAGATGTGGTTATGTGTGTTTACATTCTCTCACATGTACACAAGCTTATTGTTGCAGTAATACTGTATGGATAATTACCTAATGATTGCTCATGTTCCTTTCATAGTCACGTTATTCTGTTTGTGCAGGAGGGAGGTGTGGAGTCCGGCTTTAGAAGAACACAGTCTGGATCTGGACCTGTTCAGAGGTTATACCAAATCAAAGGGAAGCGCAACATCAGAGCCAAGGAAGTGGATTTGAGCTGGCAGAGCTTTAACAAAGGGGACTGCTTCATACTCGACCTGGGCGAGGTGTGTGCCTGTCTGTTTGACTATGTATATCTCTCTCTATACGCTTCTGTTCAAAAGTTTGCGGTCAGTAAGATGTTTTGGTTGTTGTTTGTTTTTTTGAAAGAAATTAATAGTTTTTTTCAGCAAGGATGCATTCAAATGTTCAAAAGTGACAAAATATTCCTAAAAATATTTTTTTTCTTTCTCCAGACGATTGTATCATGGATAGGATCTCAGGCAAACATCTTTGAGAAGCAGAAGGTGCGGGAGATCGCCACTCTGATCAGAGATACAGACAGACACGGCAAAGCCCAGATCACTAACATCAATGAGGGAGAGGAGACACAGGAAATGCTACAGGTAACAACAGGCCAGTGGTTTTTGGCAAAAACCTAAAAAATTCAACTCTGTATCAACTCTGCCCTTCTGTGTTCATTTAGCTTTACACTTCACTTCAATCCTTTAAATCTGATGTCAAGTGTCACAATTTGGGACATTCAGGTCCCAAAAGATCAATAAAGAGCAATAAACTGTGCAAATATACACCCACAGTGAGCTGTAGTAAAACCGAAAAACCTTCTCCATACCGAAATCTCCATAGGCCAGACAGTGATTCATCTTTTCTGAATTCTTAAAGGGGTGATGAATTGAGAAATTTGTATATTTGATATATAAAAGCCTTGGCTATATAAAAGGTCACGGTAACATAAGAATATCCTGTACATTTCGGAGCTGAAAAGTGAAAACTTCCCCAGAAAACGAGGCTCTCAAATCAATGACGTATTAGAAGGGGAAGACACCACCTCTACAGATAAATATGTACGCCTGCTTGTGTAGCCCCGCCCACAGACTCGTGCAGCTAAACGAGCAATAAATATGCCGAAGATAGCAAGATTAGTAAACAAGTTAGTAAACAAGACACAGGTCGAAACTGGATTTGCAGACATATTGAGATTAAAACACAATGCTGTTCCTTCTATAGTGGATCCGACAGGAATGATGCAACACACTTATGTGAGTAAAACATGTTGTACGTATTGATTATGTTTGCGCGTCTAACAGAAAATACCTTGGCATGCTTTCACATGCTGGAGAATCCCTTGTTTGTTGGTTCATTGCGATTCGGGATCAGATCGGACATGCAATGTTATGGGCCAGGGGGCTCGCAAAGCCCAACGTCCCAGGGCTATGTGTTTTCCAGATGGGCTACCAAAACATAAGCATGTCAGTAGGCTGGTGAATCTGAAATAGTGAAATAACAGTCATTCCTTGATCTGTGTTGTGTTTGAAGAGTGTGTGTAATTTGCACTTATATCCACCGATTGGGCGGGCCAAGTAATACAAAAATAAATAAATCGTGGGTGGATTATAGAGAGAAATCATTGTGTTTGTTTGAGAAATACGTTTTGAGAGACCTGTCAGAGAACCATTCCGGTTGCCGCTTTCAAACCAATCCCTCCAGTGAACTGACAGGGTAGTTGAAGCTCATTAAATGTGCAAATCTTATCCAATCCTAGCCGTGGGCATTTACTTACAATTTTTCAGTGCGGCACGTCCATCAAAACCCAGCGTTCAGGAGAGAGCCTCAAAACCAGTGTAGAAAATAGCCTATTACTTATTAGTTGGGGTGTTTTTGAGTGTAAAATCATTAGTTGACCTCAGACAACAGTATTAAAAATTAAAAAGCCAGTTCATAACACTTTAAAATATTGTTGTCCGGAGCTGGTATTGTACACTGAGTTTTTAAAATCTTAGCTTAAATTTGTGATGTAAATGAATGGCTCTTATAAACAGCTGAATTTTTTTTTACACTCAAAGCCCAGATTAAAAATCTGAAAGAACTGCATACTTTAAATAAGTAAAAAGTGAGTAAGTACATTCCAGAAAATGATTAGTTAATATTAGTTATTTTGCCAGGACAGACATATTTCAGCCAAAATTACTAATAACATATAGAATCTTGAATATAAATCTGGAACGGACAGCAACATAATATGCACATTTTCCGAATTCATCACTATTTTTTTTTTTCCTTTACTCTTTCTGAAGTGCAAAAACCCACACTTAATTTTTTTGCTTAGAATATGCCACTAAAAAGGTGTGCAGATTAAGATGTTATTTACAGATGTACTTCTGTAAATAACATCTTAAACTGTACACCTGTAAATGACATATCAGTACATTCACAAAACTTGCCATATATATCTTTCTGATTCTGAAAAACAAAATGTCATGATTATGAAAACTGTTTTAGGCAATGAGCTCTGACTATGTTGCTCTTCTACCTTCTGTTATAATCAACAGGTTCTTGGTCCGATGCCAGAGCTGAAAGAAAGCACTCCAGAGGAGGACAGTCAAGCAGATGCATCAAATTCCGCCTCCCTTTATAAGGTACCACAACTACATTATGTGTTAGGTTAATTTTAAACCAAGAGTTCCTGGAGGGAACAGAGTTTTGCACAACCCTGCAGCGTTTAATTACAACCCAGCTCTAACACGTATACCTGTAGTTTTCAAATAAACCTGAAGGACTTGATTAGCTGGATCAGATGTGTTTATTTAGGGTTGAAGCACTCCTGATCTAAACTGTGGAAAGTCCATAGCTGTGTTTGAAATGGCCCCCTATAACCTAATTCACTCTTCCCTACATTATTCCACTAATATAGGCCATTTGAAGAAGTGAATGAAAAGGAGTGCACTGGAGGGGATGCCTTGTGCTGGCAGTTTATTGGCAGCTCCAGTTGTAAAGAAAAGATTTATAAAAGATGTATAAACCTTTAACCCTCTAGGCGCCACGGTCGAGTTTACTCGACAAGATGCGTCATAGAATAAAACGGCCGATTTTGTCAAATAGGGTGTCAAATTTAATTCAACCTCACCTCCACTAGATGGTAGACATGTCGTACTTCATTCCTGACTCATACTAACTCATGATTCTATACAAAATATACGATCAAGAGCGCATTGAATCAGTGTAAACAAAAGCGGAGCTGACGTGCGAGTGAGCTGTTTTATCAGAGCATTTATTAGTAATGATTTACACAGTTTGTTTACTATTTACCTGAACATTCAGTATTGTGCAATATAGCACACAGAAGGTGAGGGACATTTTGGGGGGAAAGAAGTGCTGCATTTTATCATTTAAACGTGTGGCTTTTCATAAAAATTCTATAATCCAAGATTGCCCCCACTTTATGACGTCATAATATGCTAATAAGATGGGAAAATGTAATCTCTACATAAACTTAGGGTCCTAATTAATATTTCTCTAATTTACAGAAAGTTTCTATCTTTTATCACTTTTAAGATATAGCCTTTTGAAATTAAGATGTCAAAATCGAACGTTTTAGGAAAAAAACTCTGGCGCCTAAAGGGTTAAAAAGGAATTTATACCTTGTGGTAGATTTTCCCCTACGCACATAATTTAAGTTAAACCGGGTATGCCAGGTACCTATGAATTTATACTCTACTAAGCTTACTTCAATACCTGTGTGGTCAGCCAATATCTCAACCTTTTTGAACACTATAATTGGGAATAAGGTCTCTAGTGCTCCACTAAACACGATCACTTGAGAATAGAAGATCTCTGGTGTCTACAATAATCAAACAGACTCCAGACAATGCCTTAGATTATGCTTATTTAATCACGGCCGGAGGACCTTAGACAAATTTTGGAAAGAATCCCTTCAGCAAAAAGAGTGCAACAGTTTTTATAGAATAGGAGCCGCAAACCCGCAAAGCCGCAACACTTTTTTTATATTAAAAAGTATAATTCCGCAAACCCTTCTTTTACTAGTCTAGGGAAAAGCAAATCCTCATTTCTTGATTACTTCACCTTGTTACTCAAAGGCATGATTTTATATATTTAGATATCGGTCTCGTTTCATTTCCCCTTTTGTTATGTTCAGATATGATTCAGACACACACTGACTTTGGTCCAAGGTTTTAGGACATTTAGTTTTCCAAAGCATATAAATGTTATTCCTGCAAGAAAAATAAATAATAGTTATGATTAAAATAAATCCATCACAACCTGTATGTTATTACATTGTACCCACATTGGACCAGTGGTTTGGAAAAAGGATAGATGAAGCATTCAGCTACGGGCACCATCTTCTAACAAGATGCAGGAATTTATTCCGAAAATCCCACAGTGCATTGTGGGTACACTCTAGCCGTTGTACTCTAGCATGGTGTACATCGGTTGTTGTGATGTATTTTGGGATTGAATGAGTGCACTAGATACTGTCGAATGTGGTTTCAGACACCAATACAAATGCCTGTTCCCTCCAATATTGCTCTATATAAATGTATAGGGGGCGATTTTAAACACAGCCCTTGAGACTACATGTGGATGTTCAGATGAATCCTTGCCATTAGGAATCTAATCCATACCTATACTTGCTCAATGCACATTTATCTAATGTTTCCAAAATTCCTAAAAGATCTAACAAACATACCTCCCACATTTCATGTGCATTCAATCTGAAGAAATGGTCATTTCTTTATAGGTATCAGATGCAACAGGGTCAATGAAGTTGACCAAGGTATCAGAGAAAAGTCCATTTGCCAAGGACTTGCTGGTACGTGATGACTGCTTTATCCTGGACAATGGGGCCAATGGAAAGATCTTTGTTTGGAAAGGTGAGAAAAATTGTGCATGCATGTCACAATAACACGATAAGTGTCTGATGAACAAATCACTTGTATTCTGGATATAATTCAAATTTTTCACATCTATTTGTATTGCGCTTTTCACAATGCATATAATTTCAAGGCAGCTTTACAGAAAAGGCAGTGTCTACATTACAATTTAGAGTGATTTGTTATCAGAGGTGACTGTGTCCAAGTTATGGATTTCAGAAATGCACATAAAACTTAAGATCCTGGAGGGAATTTAGATGGAAGAATTTAGTACGATTTTTTATAACTCCCAAATTAACAGCACTACGTACAGGCACACAGAGCCATGGTTTTTGTTGGAGGCAGTGTGAAACCCCGATGGCTAATCATTACCATATTTTCTGGCCCTGCCCAAAAAATAAAATCCTTTTGGCAAGAAGTAGTGGCAGAGATTGGGAAAATTATGGGAGTGGAGAATGATACTTCGTTCACTACATTATATTTAGGCAAAATATCAGAAAATGTGTTAGACAAGGATAAATACTTAATTAAAATATTATTAGCACGCTGTAGGAAAGCAATAACCCGTAAATGGTTGCAGGTTGACCCTCCAACAAAGGTTAGGGATGGTTAGGGATAGTAAAAGAAATATACAGTATGGAGAGCCTTACATTTTATATTAAGACTCACATCTGAAAAATTTAACAAGCTCTGGGAAAAATGGATTATGCATGTAAGCCAATGATGAAAGTGTGATATTGTATATGAAGATGTTGGAAATATTCTATGTAATGAAATTGTAACATCCATGATAACTGTGTTCTCTGTTTCAATTTTTAAAAAAGTATTTAAAAAAAAAGAAATGTACATATACAAATCACACAGTTAGCTTGAGCTTATTGAAGTAAAGAATACAATGTATATAATATACACTATTATTCAAAAGTAAGGACAACAGTAAAGACTAATATAATGTTACGAAAGATTTATATTTCACAGAAACACTGTCCTTTTAAACTTTCTGTTGATTTAAGAATCCTGAAAAAAAAGGTTTCCACAAAAATAATAAGCAGCACATCCATTTTTTAACTATGATAATTAGAAGAAATATTTTGTGGGCAGCAAATCAGCTTAATGATTTCTCAAGGGTCATGTGACACTGAAGACTGGAGTAAAGGCAAATAAATAAATTACATTTTTAAATATATTAATGCTTGGTGAGCATTAGAGTCGTATTTCATACACATTTCACGGATGCATAAGTGTCATAATAGAAATGTTATTTCCTGTCATTCTCAGGAAGTGGAGCGAACGCAGAAGAGAAGAGGGCTGCTCTGAAAATGGCAGATGACTTCATCCAGAAAATGAATTATCCCAAGATGAAAACACAGGTCTGCACTAAAATTATACCCTTGTGACACTTACCAGAACTGGAAAACCAAATGCCCTTGGTTGAGCTAATGTTATTGTGCCTGACCCGGTCTGGCTGTTTAAACAAACAGCGATATGCACATAAAATTATGATTCTGACATGGGTAGGTGGGTGGACGATTTATGAAAGTGAATATAAAAGTGACATGTGAAGGCCAGGTATGGTAACCCATTCTCGAAATGCCCTCTGCACATATTGGGAGCAGTGAGTAGTGAACACACACACACTGCTCAAAAGAACTAGACATCTGTTGAGTTTATTCACATGTGAATAGATGCCAGATCCTCTAAAATGTAGTGTGTTTCTGTCTTACAGGTGGAGATTTTACCACAGGGCAGAGAGACTGTTATCTTTAAACAGTTTTTCCAAAACTGGAATTAAAGCTCATTTCACTGCATGATCAAAGAATAAACTGCACTTAACCAGTGGTCAAAGATTCTGTAATTTACTTATAAAAGGTCACAGAGATGTTACATTATAAACAAATGTACAGTTTTATTAATTAAGATCATGCGTATGGATGAGAGATGCTTTGCTATTTGTCTGTTACCATATTTTTATGGCTTTTAAAAGATGTTTATATTGATCAATACAAAATTTAAAGAACTTTTATTTTCTCCCTTTTTGATTGAGAATGTCAAATCTATGTTGCAACCTTGAGAACCACAAACCGCTGAGTGGATGCCACTTCTACTTAAAAACAGAATAATGTTACTAACCATTTTTCAAGCCAATGCACTATTTCACAAACTCTGTGGAGACTCGTGTGCTTGTTGCTTCTACTTTTTTACTCATTTTGTGTATGTAACTGCAGCATATAAATAAAAATGCATTTGCAACAAGAAGAAAGAATTCTGGGATTATTTCTCAGACGTGCATCCGTGCTAAAGTGCTGGAATTCCCACTTATGTTACATAAGGGCAGTTAAGGGTCATTTACCTTCATGGCATAATTTACCATGGTTTACATAAACTCATAAAAACACAAGTAATAAAAGTTTACCAACTTCAGATTTAAATAAAGCGACATTCAAATACACATGTAGCCTGCTGTGTTATGATACTTTTTATTTTATTTGTATAACTATAAAGTTTGTGAAACCATTGGTTCTTCAAACGTTGGATAGGTGGAGAAATGACATGGTTTATCGACTGGTATCAGAAAATGTTCACCTACTTTTCACGTGAACTGTTTTATGCTGTGAACTGAATTATGCTGTGTGATTAGGGTGTGATATGTAGGTTGTGATAAGCAGGGTTATGAAAAAGTCACAATTTAGGAATACGCCCTTTTCAGTTGAGATGATTTGCAGCACTCCACATAATAATGAATTGGAATGAAAGAGGAATTTACTGAATTGCAATTCAAATTCAACAGTTATCCAACTGGTCATTTTTACTGGTGCATTATGCAAAAAATTATGGCAAACGATTTTAAACTCCCCCATGGTGCATAACATTTTTATTATTCTTTTAAATGTAATAAAATTTAAATGATGACTAAGTACAAATGTGTTACATGTAGTTACTTATCCTATATAAAATGCATGTAGTTCATGATTATTACGCAGTATTTAAAGGGATAGTTCACCCAAAAATCTAAATTTGATGTTTCTGATTACCCCCAGTAGATTGGGTAAACCCAGCCTGATCTGCCGGTGATTTGATTTCGCCCTGCAACTCAGTCTGGAGACCTGTACATTTTTTTCTACTGCTTCTGTTACACTTTTGCAGGAACCAATCACAGACTTGCCTCCAGTGGTCTGACTGGTTGAAGGGCTAACCAATTGCATATAGAGTCACTTGAAAAAAGATCTTTTATCACACCTCTTGTGCAGTAGAAATTACAGAGCAGACTCCCCAGACCAATGTTCAATTTTAAATTGAGCTTGGTCTGGTGATAGCCAGATACCCCCCAGGGCATGTAGGTGTGGTGTTTTTGTTTCTTCAGTAGAACACAAATGAAGATTTTTAACTCCGTTGCTCATATAATGCATGTCAATGGGGTTTAATTCTATGAAAAAAAACATGCTCAAACAACTCATGACGACACATTGATGTCTTAAGGCACAAAAATCGGTTTGTGTGAGAAACCGGACAATATTTCTACTATTTTTTATCTCGAATACAACACTATGTCCAACAGCCGCGAGCGCACCATCACTTCCGCTGGGCTTATCTCAATGGGATACAAACGGCGGAAGTGTCTCGCGCACATCATACGCCATTTCATGTCATTTGACCTTACCCAGCGGAAGTGATGGCGTGCGCGTGGCTATTGGACATAGTGTTGTATTTGAGGTAAACAATGATATAAATACTGTTCAGTTGCTCACACAAACCGATTGTTTCTTGTCTTAAGACATCAATGTGTCGTCACAAGCCGCAGGGTTTAATATTGATTCGTATGTCTGTGTTTTTTACTTTTAGTGACTCTCAGAAAAACACCCCATTGACATTATTTGAGCAATGGTTGGAGTTAAAAGTTATCTTTATTTGTGTTCTACTGAAGAAACAAACACACCTACATTTTGTATGCCCTGAGGGTAATCAAACATAAAAGTTTCATTTTTGGACTATCCCTTTAATTGTATAATTCCACTGTAACACAGTAACCTTAATATAAAGTGTAACCAACATGCCTATAACGGTTATATGATTTAAAAAAAATTAAAATTTATTTTATTCTAATTTAGTTAAAATACATTACAATTATGCACCCAGTTTGCTACCCTAAATTCTTAAATTAAAATTCAGGAATTTAATTGAAGATTTTTTATTTCTTTTTATTTTAATCACACCAATCCATTTATATATGTTGTTAAAAAAATTCAACTAAACACATAGCGAACACAAGGAGAGGTTTATAAGATTAGATTTTAAGATTGAAAATGTCAATTTCCACAACAAAACTCTTTCTCATCTTTATGAAATTGTAGTTTGTGAAACAGCATGTTACTGGAATGAAGTTAATGCCAATCCTCAGCAGTTAAAAAAACACAATTTTCCCCACAAAGTTCAAACGTGTCTTTAACACAACATGTCAATCCCATCACATTTTTGGTTGTGAAGATATAAATACATGCTTGTAAACAAACAACGAGAAATTATTAAAAGGAATTTGCAAGAAATGCATTTCATGTAGGAATTTCCTTTATTGGTTTATAAGGTGACTCAGAGTTTTTTCACTTTGTTTACTGGTATTTACCATCATACGTTACAATCTTTTACTATTGAACTCTCAGACATTTGCACAGCATTACATTTTTGAAATTACATAACCCATTTATAGTCATATCTATCCATAACCACCCATATTTTATATCTGTGTGGAGGAAGAATGCTTACACAAATATGAGGTATTTTGAGTTGTATGCAAAAGTTTACTGAATTAAGAATGCTCTTATACATAATAAGCAAATCTCGTATACATATATACTTAAACATAATAAGTAAATGTACATGTGGCATTATACGCAATGCGTGACTGTATTTATTCCTGGCATCATGCCATTTTGACTGTCTGAATCATTGCTGGGAAAGACTCTCATATCTCCTGTCATAGCTTTTCATGACCTCCACCTCATAGAATCAGGATGGCCGTAATAATTCAGGTCCAAAGTTCAAACTACGCAGGCAATCAGTTAAAACGAGGGCTGAGAGAGCGCCAATGTTCAGTTTCACCAAACACCTTCAGCGCTCACCTGCTTCCCAACACTTCATCATGGGTAAGTCTCATTCATAGATTTGATGTCAGTTACAATGTGCCATTACTGAGAAATACATATTATTGTTAAGGGATATGATAGAAGTATTATGGTTATGATTACATTTATACATTTGGCAGACACTTATCCAAAGCAACATATTTTGCATTCAAGCTATAGCCTACATCAGTTCATGCATTCATTGAAATAATCTTTTTTTGAGCATGAGGAGTAATCTTTATTTGTATTGTATTTAAAAAATAATAATATAAATATATTAATAATTTAATATTTACATTTTTATTTATATTTTATTTATAATTGTTTTATATATATTTTTATAATTATTATATCATATTTCATTAATATTATAGTATATGTATATGTATTTTAATATTATTATTAATTATTATATTATCATTTTATGTTCATCATCGAGATTTAATTTGCATTGATAATATTAATAATATGTCCCTCTAAAAATATCCCTCTCATAGGAGAACAGGCAAAGCCCAACAAGATGAAGAGCATCCTGAAGGACAAAAGTATGTTCACACAGTTTTTAATATAACAACTAGAGCAGCTGTACTGCTTGTGTGTCTGTTTATTTAACATATTACATTCATTTCAAACTGCTGTATGAGATTTTGACTGTGAAGGCATGGTCATACTAAACCAATTCAAATCCAACCGAGTCAAAAACCTTCCCTCTTTCTATCCCTCCGCAGGCGTGCCCCAAATGCAGAGTAACTCTATCGGGGCCGTGCGCTGGACGCTACCAGAGGAATCTGTTCAGGTCCACAGTTCTGCCCCAACCATCCCCTTCAAAAGCAGTAATGCATTTTCTACCCGTTCACAGGTAACAACTGTAACTGACTCAAGGATGTTGTGTCTGTGATCCATTCATGATCACAATAATTCATGCCCCACACTCGTGGTAAATATTTCATGCTTTATTCCAGCAAAGGCAACGTCAGCAGGGCCTGCATGACCTCCGCAGCTTGGAAGAGTGCATCAGATTCATCAACCACTGGAAGCAACAGGTGGCACAAGTTTCTAAGGTCAGCCATGGATTATTTTACAATTTTAGCAATAATTCAAGCAATAGCCGTCATTTCACCGTCTCGCGGCTATGAGTAACCAGCCAAAATAACCTTGAATTTGGTCATTTTTACCAAAATAACTTGTGAGATGTATTAAATTCGATCATGTACGAAAAGGGCTGTGGACCCAAAATTGCTTGCTAGGACCTGTGTATATATACATATATAAATAAAAATAAATATATATGTATTATAATACTATATATATGTATTATAATACTTATATCCAAACGCAGCTTTGTACAACTTTTTATAATATATATTTTTATATCAGCACATTTGAGATAAACATTATGGCACTGTACAGAAAACTGTCTTAAAATCTTTCTGGAAAATATTTGAATGTGGAAATGCCAAGTTTAGATTCAGAGAATTACATTAAATTCCTCAAAAGACAGATGTGTTAAACAGCCCAGGTAATCATTTCTTGGCAAACTCCTCTTTGCGTGCAAACTCGGGAGACCAATAAATGTTTATAATCCATGCTATCATATGATAAGCGTTGTTATGCAAGACATGCACGGTGCCAGAGGTTTATGTGACAAGAAGATAACTGATAACACCTATATCAATAGCCTAATTCTGCGTCTCTGGTTGGAGGGTTGTGGTCTAGAGAGGTTAAGGTTTATTAGAAGTTTATTTTATTTTTTTTAAATTATTTTTAAAGCATGAATAAATGAATGCATCAGGAGATGGCAGAGGTAGAATGATTTTAGATGATTTTAAAACTCTGAGCGATACAAATAAGGTGATAATTATTTTCATGTTATAGTTGATTACAGATCAATTAAAACAATATCTAAACTATTTGTCTAAATAACTTAAAATTAAAACTAATTAATATAGGCATTACAACATTATAATGTACAGTATGAGAAATAATACTTATTTTGTAATTAACAATTTTATTAAATTAGTGTTTTAAAAGATGAAGTGCATTAGATGACGACAAATATAATAAAATGCAAAAGTAGGGTAAATAAACAAGAAAAATTCAATAAACAACATTTACTAATATTGTAATATCACCCGATAACAGATATGGTACATGTATATTGTCCATCCATAAATGTTTTGTAAATGTGTGCATGTGATTTACAGAATGAGGATGATCCCGGAGAAGGGTGCAGCGCAGCGTCAGAGCAGCAGACGGACCGCAAAACTGAGCGCAGCATTGAAGAAAGCCGCAAGCTAATTATGCAGTGGGCCAGTGAACTTCAAAGTGTAGACAAGGTGAAAAAAAATACATAAACGTTTCAGTCACATTGTACAGTTCTGGAGTGCACTGATCCAGATCAAATTGCTCAAAACAAACTTTCTGTGTGTCTGCGTGATCCTCAGCTGTCTAAAAAACATCCTTGGATGAAGGAGAGGATTGATCAGGAGGAGGAAGAGGACACCAAGCAGGATAAAGATCAGAGCGAGGCGGTGCAGAAGAGGATAACGGAGTGGGCAAAAGAGATTCAGAGTGTGTCAGAGGTGGGACAGCAAAAATATCTATATTATCTAGACTAGAGCAATGTCTTATCTATTGTTGGTTGCCAACACATTGAGTGGTCCAAAGTCCAGTTGTGCTGCTCTGCCTTCTTAGAATCAGTTTATCTTTCAAAGTATCCAAAAATGCAAAATGATTCTTTAATATACAATAATGAATATTTAACTGATAATTGTTCTTTCTGTCTGAATGCAGAGCTGTGGAATGCTGGGGGATGAGCTGGCACAGATGTTGCGTCTCCTGGGACTGAGGAAGAAGAGGCTGGCTTCCCTCATGCCACTGCTGGAGTTCATTACTTGGAGTTTGCTGAAGGAAGACAGCAAGGTGGGATGGCTACCAATGCATTGCTTTCAGTGTTTCTGCTTGGGTCGTGGTGTAGGATACAGTCATGCAAAATATTGGGGAAGTTTTGGAAAGTGGTGCCATTTTTGTGAGGAAATGCTGAATTTATAACTGAAAAACCACAGGTGAATATTCTGTCAATTGTAGTGATTTTTACTTTTGTCCACCCAAGGACACTAAGTAAGGAAGTTATTGGTACTCACGTCACCGCTGACGTTATGATTTTTGGATCACACATCACTTAAGGTATGGTTATAAGTACATCAGATGACCACCTTCCCCCCTCTAAGTTTGGGACACTAGTCAAGGTCTTTTACCTTGGCTGTATGAGAACACTCCGAAACGGAGGCTATCCAGTCATTTAGAATGAATGTAAAGTGGGGAGAGTTGGTCAGCGGCCATATCACCCTGTAGCCCAAGACTGGTTTCCCACTGAAGCTAAGCAGGGCCGAGCCTGGTCAGTACCTGGATGGGAGACCAACTGGGAAAACTAGGGTGCTTACCCTGTGGTCTGTGTGGGTCCTAACACCCCAGTATAGTGATGGGGACACTGCACTGTCAATTCCCAGGATGTCCGTCGATAAAGAGTAGGGGTGTAACCCCGGCATCCTGGCCAAATTTGCACATTGGCCCCTGTCCATCATGGCCTCCCAATAATCCCCATATCCTGATTGGCTTAATCACTCCTCCAATCAGGTCTCCTCTCCACCAATCAGCTGGTGTGTGGTGAGCGTACTGGCGCAATATGGCTGCCGTTGCATCATCCTGGTGGATGCTGCACATTGCTGGTGGTTGAGGATATTCCCCCTTCTATGTAAAGCGCTTTGAGTGCCCAGAAAAGCGCTATATAAATGTAATGAATTATTTTTTAAAATTATTTATCTGAAAGATTGGTGAGATTTCTAACTTGTAGAGCCTTTTCTGTATTATCAGCACAAGACAATTGTAATAAAATAGATTTATTAACAAAAGGTAAACATAAAAATTAACACAACTACTAAATTAATACAATCAATGATAAAGGAATAAAGTCCATAAGATTCATAAGATACATGTGAGTAAGTTAAGTGTGGCTATAGAAGAGTAACGTTATCTTATGGAAAGATAAACGGTTGTTTCTCTGAAACTAAGGTAAAAAACATTATGTATCAAACAAATAAACGAAAGATTATTTGTTATTAACCAGCATCAGATATAATTACCTCTAATTTAAATTCAGAAAATCATATACTGATAATAATCAACAATGCCAAGGTCTCTAGAAAGAGGTTTGGTTCAGTGATATTTACGTTCCACGTGGTTGAGTAAGCCTTCCACTGGTTTTGCTTGGAGACAATGCAGTGGGGAAAGGAGCTGGAATCCATTTCAACTGCCTTGAACGCGAAGATCTGTGGGATGCTGATCTCCTGGGGCATCAAAGGGTCCTAAAATCTGGAACACGCAGATGAGGCCCTGAAGTAGGTGCAGAAGGTCCTTAATCTGGATCACGCAGACGAAGGAATCTTGAAGTGAAGGTTTGCTCTCCTGAGCTTAACCTTGTTGCAAATGTCTCTGTGTGTCTTCTGCCTCTTTGGACCAGACACTCAGAAGTTGGTCAATCCGCTCTGGTCTCTCGAACATGGAGACTCAGGACGTGCTGTAGTCGTCTTGCTGGACTAAAACTCTAAACGTAGTGTTGATTAATGTCTCTTTCCTCACAGGCTGGAGGCTCAGAACGTTGTCGTATCTGTCACTGCCTCACAAGCTGTAGATTCAGATCCTCGGATCTTGTGTTGTCTCTCTGGTTAAACCAGAGGCTCAGAACTTGGTTGCTCTGTCCTAGTCTCATCCTCGCCGGACAGACTCAGAACTTGGTGAACTGTTTGTCTCTCGCGTGGAGACTCAGAACCTGGTGAACTGTTTGTCTCATGAAGGAGACTCAGAACAAGGAGTGTCTATTGAAAGGGTACCTTTATCCTTTTCTGAATAGGAGGAGATTGCAATTTGGCGCTTCTCCATTCCAGTGTTGCTATTGGCTGCTGGCATCAGAGGGGGCACACAGTGTGGCCCACGCTTCTTTCCCCATGGGAATTAATTTGCATACTGTACGCAGTTAGAAGTCTTTAAAGTGTCTTTAAAGTTTATCAATGCATTTCTCACTTTCCAAACCACCATCAGAGTACCCTTGGCAATATTCTAAATAAATAGACACCAAACATGATGGGAAAAGATCGAACTGTCATGCGTTCATCAATTTGTTCATTAACAGCTGATTATGTGTAAGATAGCAAATAGCTGTCATTGAGAATACTTATTTCTCTGAATAAGTATGAGATGGATACGTGTAGTTTACATCAGCCTTAAGGTTTCCAAACCTAGTTGTAAATGGATTTGGATGGATCGTTTTGGTCTTTCTTTGTTTCACCCACTAGTGCTGAGGTCCTGAGGAATGTTTATGGCCATCACAAATCAGGACATTGGGGATCAGTCTCTAAGTGGGTGAAGGGCAGAAACTGCATGTAGACCAATGAGAATTCCTGTCCTTCCTGGGCTTGGTACTAGAGGTTTTCTTCTTGCCCTCAAAGAGATGTCTGGCTCTTGTCCAAGCATCTTTATTCCTGTGGCGTTGGACATTTTGTTTGTGCTAGTCCAACAAGATCCCATTAAAATGTAGCAAACCTTTGTCCACTGTTACAGGCAAAGAGGGGCCCGGCCATAAATTGGGCCCTGGAATGTGCTGTCCACTACACAATACTGCAGCACTTTATCTTATTAAGGCAATTCACAAATAAACAATAGTTCCACACTTAAGATAAGTTCTGTTATCAGGGGTGAAGTGTGAGACTATAAAATGAAATAGCCTAAATAGCTTCAAAGATAAAACAGTTTTGATAAACTTATGGATGGAAAAATGTAAACATTACGGTTGTTTAAAGAACAAAGTTCAAGAAAGCATTTTGGTTTACTGTACGTTGACCAGTTATTTCTATCTGTGACATAATTTTGAGCATTTGAGACATTTATTATGTACAGCACAGCCAGTGAGAGAACCATGTGATGAAAAAAATTAAATGACGGTGAAATTATAAAATATATAATATACATAACAAAACATCAAATGTGATGTGTCATCTGTGTGGTAACAGTTTACCGACATGTTCGCTTCTTTAATTTGCAACTTAAAATCTGTAAATACATCATATATCATGAAATTGTAACCTCAATGTACAGTATAAGAGATAAAGGGTTGCTCATAGGATCCCTTTATTAAAAGTTTTGCTAATGCTTATTTTTGTATTTTAGGGCATGGTTCCTCATCTGTGGCTTTCAGCTAAGCAGCGCATCTGGAAAGCTGGTAAGGGATCCAAAATCTAACCTATTATTATTAGTAATTTAAAAAAATTAAAGTACTTAAAGTAATAGTCATAATTCTCGGTTCTCTTTTCTCAAACAGGCATACCAAGATACATCCCTAATTCAGGTAACTCTTTTATAACTTTTATCAGATGTTTAACAAATCACTAGTGTATGACTGAGGTGGAGATTTCATACATTTGTTTGAATTTTTAAATGATCAAATTAGCTTCTGATTCGCCAAAATATAAAATAGTTACCATATGTGGTAACACTTTAGTTTAGGGTTCAATTCTCACTATTAACTAGTTCCTTATTAGCATGCATATTAAAGGTGCACTATAACTTTCCGTCCACTAGAGGTCGCCTATTAAAAACAAATGTGTAGTTTGATGGCAAAGTTTGAGCGCAGCATCTTGGGACATGTGGTCTTTCACCTCACAGCCGGTGGAAATTAGGACTCGGGCAGAAATCACGTTCATGGATGTGGTTATTAACCTTACTGCAGTGTGAAGCAGAGCAGGACCGAGTGTAGTGGAGCTGAGCACAGCTGCTGGAGCGATTGTAACACAAATACCCGCCTTGCGAACACCGGGACTTTTATTTCCGCTCTTCCGGTTATGATTATGAGGTAATGCAGCTCTGTTGATCATATTAGATACATTTAAGTGTGTTGAAAATTATGTTATGACGTTACTCCGTGCGTTCTCTTGTTCACACTGCTAAGAGTAAAGCACTTCTGCCAAATAAAACCCAAAACCAGGGGTAGCGCAGATATGGCGCAATTGACAGGCGACTTCCTCAGACGTTATGCTGAAACGTCCCAGTCATTAATTAAAATAGCAATTTTCTCACAATTTACAATTAGTTGGAAACATTTGGGATATTGTAGGTACTCAACTAAACAAAATATATAACACCGACCTAGTGGTTTTTGGATATTTTACTGCAAAAATACTACATAGTGCACCTTTAATAGGACATTAGCTGTTTATTAGTACTTAAAAAGAACATATTAATGCCTTATGCAGCATGACAATACATCCCTTTATCCGGCCCCATCCTACAGTTAACATCTACCTCACTGACTATTAATAAGCAGTAGTTTATTAAGGCAAATTCATAGTTAATAGTGAGAATTGGACCCTAATCTAAAGTGTAAATGAATGTTTTAGTCTAGCAGTTTAATATTCTTAGCAAGCCAATTAAGTAGTGGTATCTAAACTCAAGATTGAGATAATTTTCTCTTACTTCTCACAGTCTGGGGCTGGATTGTCAGTGCAGGAGGTAAGTTTATATCATATTTAAATAAGACTCTCCATTCACTCCAGCATTAACAAAGTGTTACATGCATTTATCCTAACACCTTCATGTCTTTCTCTCAAATAGCTGATGTAAGTCTTGACCCCTTGACCATCAACCCTTGGCTGCAGCTCTCGGATGATCACAAGAAGATTCAGGAGGGCCTGACTGAGGCGGATATGCCGTACAGCCCTCAGCGTTTTGATAGCTTGCCCTGCGTCCTAGGCTGGGAGGGCTACATGAGTGGCCGCCATTACTGGGAAGTGGAATTTGCGAACAACGGTTATTGGAAAGTTGGAGTGACAACTGGCGCTTCAAAGAGGCATGGCCGCTTTTCAATGAATCCCTCAAATGGTTATTGGGTCCTGTGGCGCAGCACACGGCAGTTCTTCGCCTGCACCAATCCTGAAACGACCCTGCCACTGCCGCTGGTGCCCCGGAGAATGGGAATATACATTGATTATGAGGAGGGACAGATTTCTTTCTACAACGTGGAGAACAAATCACACATCTTCACCTTCACTGGACACTTTCGTGAGAAGCTGTACCCTTTCTTTGCCCTGCTGGATGGCAGGTCTGTTATAACTGTATGGTCTCCTAATGACCATAGCCGCTTTTAACAACAAGGCAGGCTTTCGTCTTTCATTCTGCACTTTCGTTTGAACATTCATAACGTAACAAATGATTCACTGGAACCGAATCTACCGTCAACTCCTAATAGCAACCTTTAAATTCAGAGGATTCAACACCGTCGTGGGCTGGACCCACATAATGAGAGCTATTAAAAATACACTGCAAATATTCCTATTATTCCTTACTATTTAAATGCACCGTCAACATAATTGCTACACCTGTATCTCTTTATCCATTTATAAAATGCAGATAAAAATCTTTGTATATTTTATCTGGCTCAATAATTGCACGGGATGATTATAGCCTACATATTTATTAATAAAACAAAATACAGGTCACAGTACGTCTCATTTTTGTTCTGCTGTACTGAGAACACATAATGTAATGCTGTATTTAGTTGACAGTTTCAGCCTTTAAGCTCTGGGACAATTTTTGGGGGTTTCCGCCTGGATTTGGCCACCCCAAATTCAAAAGCTTCCCATACCACAGTTGTCTAAATGTACAATTTAGATGTAATTTTACAGGAAACCCTTTTTAAGTTACATAAAACCCTGTGATTAAAAGTGATAAACATTTATGTATATGTTGTCTGAGTTGTAAATACCCCCCATATACAGTGGTATAAATGCAATATCCCAGTGTCAATAATTTTTTTTTGCCAGTTATTGCTGACATATGCTGGAAACAGTGTTGAGTTAGTTACTCAAAAAAAGTAATTAGTTACTAGTTACTTCTTTAAATTGTAAATTGTATTGATTACTTTACTAGTTACTGCATTTGAAAAGTAACTTCACTACTTATTACTTTACTTTCCCGTTTCCTAATTTAGACTGTAGATCATGTATCTACACTCTAAATTAAAAAAAAAAAAGTTTGACAAACATCATAGCCTTATCATAACAGCCTGTCAGCATAGTATAAATGTTTACAAAATGGCATGTAAAATCATATGTAAGAACAATATCCCTGTCTGCACAAAGAAATATGCCTCATGTAAAATCCACAAACAACAGGATAAAGGAGGCTATAATGGGGTCATTTTAAAATGTCAACACACAGTTTCAAAACACAGGCTTTGGGAAACATAAGAACAAACCTCTTCCCCTGAGAACAAAACCAGCTTTTCATTAGATTCATGGCACACACAAAAAACAAAATAAAATTAAGTGGTCAATGAAACATATAAAAATAAAGGTCACTTTATGTTTAAAAGAGAGAATAAATGTGATTCAAGGCAAAATCTTAGCCTAACGTGGTCATACTCAATTCTAGTCAGAATATGAGTCTGAAACCGCTCCATTTGGGCTGTGATTATGAGGCGTGTTTCAACCGAACCAGGAAAGACATCAATTGGATAGACCTACAACCAATCAGAGCAACGAAGCGACGCATTGTCAAATGTCAACAGAGTTCAACTGCACTTTGTTGTCAAGTCTTTGTTGTCAAGTCTTACTGTTGATCATCTGTCCATCATCATCGCCCTGATGATTTCATTGGTCCGAACAGTTTTTGTGTGGAGATTACTCCTTTATGGATCGAGGCCAGACCGAACCGCACAACCTAAAAATTTTGGGGTCGGGCTCGGGACTAAGCTCGGCTGGCATCCAGGCTAGCAAAATCTTGCAGATAGTTGAAAACTCGCTCATTTAAAGGTATCACGCATGAACTGGCTTTTTTTTCTTTATTTACACTGTTGTCTGAGGTCAACTAATGATGTTTTTGTGGTTTTTACACTCAAAAACATCATAACTAATAAGTAATAGGCTATTCTCTACACTGGTTTTGAGGCTCTCTCCAAAACGCTGGGTTTTGATGGGCGTGCTGATCAAGACTTGGAAGTAAACGCCCATGGCTGGGATTGGATAAGATTTGCATATTTAATGAGCTTCAGCTCCACTGTCAGTTCAGTTCACATCAGGGAGAGATTATTTTGAAAGCTGAAATTGCAGTGATTCTCTCGACCACAGGACTGGTAAACATATTTATCAAGCAAACAATGATTTATTTCTCATCCACCTGCGACTGATTGGAATATTATTTCTGTATTACATGGCCTGCAGGCAGTGTTGCCAGATTGGGCGGTTTTGAATTTGATTATGCGGGTAAAAATGAGTTTGGGCGGGTGGACAAAATTTGGGCTGGTTTGGGGTCAGTTTGGCGGTTTTCGAACATCTAAATTTTATAGTCTAATGGGTTAATGAACTCAAATGTGCATGTACTCCATAAAATCAGTCATCATGACACACACAGGCCCAGCATAGAGTCATCTGGCAGGTGTTGACGACGCCAACGAGCATGTATTTTCAGCCAATCAGCGATCAGCAGGGAGACGCGCTCATTCATGACAGGTTTTTAGCATGAAATTGTAGCTATTTAAGTGATCGCTATGCAAAAGTGACATAAATATACAGTAATGAGTGGAAGAGTGAACCAACTCTCAAAACATGGATTACACCTGTGACACATTACAGCCAACTCTAAGAGCACAGAGGAATGACTCAAATATACTGTATCCTGTCCATCATGTGCACACTGGCCTGACATGCACCTTTTAAACCGAGACTGCGTTCTTCTCGTCCCCACAGCTTCTGAAAGAGGTTTGAATCAACGATTAATCAATTTGTTCTGCGTTATGTTCTATAAATATGTACTTCACGAAATACATAACGTTACTGTAGTTCTGTCTAAAGAAGCACAACACAAAGATAAACGCGTTCTTGTTCATTTTTGGTTGTAGGATAATACAGTATGTAAAATACAGTATGTATCAGTGAATGACACATTTTGGCGGTGGTGTGCGTGCATTAATGTGTGTGTAATGCCTGCTAATTACGTTGTTTATTTCAATCACTTATATTGGGCACTTTTTGCACATAAATTAGTTTATTCTTACTGTTGACATTTGAAAATGATAGCCTACATGTGTCATCGTCGGTTAATTTTATGATTTTGACAGTCTCCACTTGGAAATTTTAGTCATGGGAAATTGATTTTTTTTTTTTTATCATTATTTTGTTTTAAGGAAATAAAATGGTCTTGACTGACATGGCAATACAATTATATCACATTATTTTATTAGTAAAAATTTTTGGCGTTTTGTTCTTGGATTGGGAGGGTTTTAGTGAGCTTTTGGGCTGGAAATCGTCAACCCAATCTGGCAACACTGCCTGCAGGGTCGGTCGATATAAGTACGAACTGCGCACACACGTGCGCAACCAGATCAAGAAATAATTTCGGCCAACAGGCGTACGTTTTGGTAGCCCATCTGGAAAACACACAGCCCTCAGACTACTATTACTATAAAAAAGACGTTTCACTCACAGTTTGTTGCACCATTCCTGTGCATCCAATCTAGAAGGCACAACATTGTGTGTGCAAATCCAGCACTTGAGGCTTGTTTACAAAAGATTTTGCAGTAAAATGAAGCGAACACACGTATAGGGTCTTCCCCACATGAGCTGGAACTTCTTTAAAAATAAATGAATTTATCGCACTCTGGGACAGGCTGACAGGCAGGGACACTCACATGAACATTAACAGACTAGACAAAGTCTGCAGACAAAAACCGAGATTATTAACTAAACACAGAACAGAACTTAACTAAGGATGGTAAACAAGGAAACAGACAAGTGGCGGGAAACTAAGACGAAGGAACGTGACAGAATCAAAACACAACTGAAAGACCAAAGACAGACATGTGACAGTTTAAATATTCCCCCCAAAATAGAGGACCAGGATCAATCAATCAATCAACTTTATTTATAGCGCTTTTACAATGGTGATTGTTTCAAAGCAGCTTCACAGTGTTAAACAGGACAATATTGCAACAAAATGTTATTTTGCTGTACAGTCGTTCTCGAAAACTTGTAAATTTAATTTATCATATAGCGACAATGTTGGCAGATCAGTATTATAGTTTATAGAATTAAATAAGAATTAATTAATTTTATTTGTATATTTAGTTGAATAACTTAGATCATAATTTTAGTGTCCCCAACTGAGCAAGCCAAGCCAAAGAGGACAGTGGCAAGGAACCAACATTCCAAGGCAGTGTGATGCTTTGGGCAATGTTCTACAGGGACACCTTCGGTCCTCCATCCATCAAGTGAATGTTACTTTGGCACCTACCACACTACCTATTACTTAGCTATACAGCACCTGCTACTTTAACTATTTTAAATCTAATGATTCAAATTAGAATATCATATCAGTTATATTAGCCAAGATATAAGATATCTTAGTTATATCAATTGTGCTTGCATTTTCTAAAGATAAGGCCAGACGTGCAGACTTTTGTGAAGAAGACACACAATGGTCTTTACACCAAGAGTAGCGGAGTCAACAGCTGGCGGTGAGACAGGGGCTGGATTGGGCAAACAAACTGTCAACTCATTGGTATAACAACCAATCACAGCTCCTCTTTTAGCCAGAGGCAGGATATTTCGGCAAAATCATTCCAAGTGTGAAAAGCTTTCAGCCGGTTTAAGTCACTGGTTTTTCTGGGCACAGCTTTTGTTATCAGGCTTTGTGTATGTTAATTGCATAACTGCTCATTATTATCAAATCTTCCAAAACGATTTTGCTTCACGTAGTAGGCTATACGCTAATAAAACTGATTGAGTCCAAGCGCACGGACGGGAAAGAAACAGCGCCGATGTCCCTGCAAAGGTTTGTAATGAGTTATGAAATTATTCATTTTTGTTTGTTACGCTGGGTGGTGCTGATTAACATCATAACTACTCTTTAAAACCACAGGAAACAGGGTCGTGCACAGACATGTTGAGGGTCAGTGGCCCAAACCAAAAAAAAAAGGGCACTATAAAGGGGTTGTGCCATCATCTTAATAGCCAGATTAATAAAAAAAACCTTTTACTGTAAATATAATTGTTAGGCTTTAGTGCTAATTACTAATTACTAATTACTAAATCTATTTTCTATTTTTATTTTTTATTGAAGATTTAAGGAGCAAATGAGAATATATTTTGAGACAGAGGTCTTGTTAATGATTTATGTAAATCATACACAACAGTTTTTTAATAACAGAATATGTAAAAGTATGGTAGGTGTTATTCGGGGTAAAAGGCATATTTAACATGATAATTAACAGCTGACTGACTTCCATTTGTTGACATGGCATGGTTAAGATTCAGCTGGTAAATATCTTAAGTTGGGTGTCTTAGAGGTAACATCATATTTATAATAAAAATATGATAATAATCATATCATATAATAATATATTTCGTTGTTACAATGATAAAACTCATGGGATCTGATTAATTTCAATGTTTTCAGATTATTTATTTTAAAATGTGTTTCTGTATTTTAAAAATATTTGTATACTAACATTTTAATATTTACTGAACAATAATTCATTATTTTATTCATCAAAATAAACAGAAAATACTGCAAACGTTGCTAGAGATTTTTTTGCACAAGCATTTTTCTTAGGGTTGCTTTAGCCCAGATACAACTCATTTATTTATAATAGCCTTTATTACCTTTTTTAATTGTGTATACAATTAATATGGTCTAAATAAAATATCATAAATATGATGTATGTTATAGATACTATAGTAGCCTATTAACTTGTAAAATTGATTATAATCAGGAATCTATTTTACAGGATAGAGTGAAAAACTGTCAGCTAAATATTCCGTATACAGTAGGCTATATGATGATTTACCCTCTGGCATGCTGGAGCTTTGAATCCATGTTTGCACTGTTGAAACAAACAAACTAGCCTACTAATCCCGCAGATCAACCACTGTCTGTAATGTGGATTGTAGTTTGTAATATACCTGTTAGATTCTTTAACTGCCGTCTCCACAAAGAGCAGACACAGCCGCAGACTTTGAGCGATGCTGCGGAGCGAGCGGGAAAACATGGAACGGTAGCGGAATTAGTGGATTTTTAGAGGAACAGAACGTTATTATTGGAGACAGATCTAACTGCAGAACCGCAGAACCCATATATGTCACTCACAACAGTCTGAGGACGACAACAGCGCCACGCCACAGTCTAATGCCGGAAGTGGGCGGAGCTGATTTATCTTCGCATGCATTGCTGCATTTGGATAGCCTTGACAAGCCAGACCCACAACAAGATGTTTGATCTGGAAACTCGCCATTGACGGTGCTCAATCCGAGGGGCGGAATAAACAGCTGTCTTTCAAATTTCCTCTGCACAGCACGCACGCAATTGGATAGCGCTACAACCAACCAGAGCAACGAAGGTGAACCAGAGCTAGTTGATAGATTAAACTTTCGCTGGGTCGGCAAAACTCAGAACACATCTTCCCTTCTTAAAGCTGCAGTCCGTAACTTTTTGCACTCTAGTGGTTAATAAACAGAACTGCATGTCTTGTGGAAGAACCAAGGGGGTAATCTAGCGCTCGGAAAGCGTTCCACCCCTAGGGGCTGCCATTGCTAACCAAGCCATCACCTGCTGTTAGCATCCCATTGACTCCCATTCATTTTTGAGTCACTTTGACAGTGAATAACTTTACATCTGAGACGTTTAAAGACTGCATTTGTCCATTGTTTATTTCTAAAGAAACACGACAATGCATAAAAGGCTCCGTTACCTTGTATCACACTATCGCCCCGCAGAAGCTGTTTTTGTAAAAATAGGCTAACGATTGCGTCATAACCAACGCGACTCTGTCGCACAGTTGATAAATTACCGTATAGACAGGAGGAGACGCTCGCAAGCAATCTTTTACTGTCTATGTGACAGTCGGGGGGGTGGGGGGTGGAGACATAAAGTCTGATAAAGTCAAGGGGGGAGAATGGGGAGAAGCCCATAGTGAGCCAAAAGCAACGGGAGAAAATATTTAAACAACGTGATTCAGCTTTCACTTTCCACAACTACTAGAAGACCTACAGCTGTCAGACAGGGGGCTCACGTCACATCTACGTCCTCAAGCTCAGTCTGAGCCTGCGCAGTTCGCTCAGCCATCAGGAAGTGAGTGCCCCTAGGTTGACTTCATTATTTCGCCGTTGACGTCAATGGGATCGCTCGGTCCATTTCTTTTACTGTCTATGGGAAGAACATTGCAGCTGGAACTGGATTCTCTCTGTTTCTGTCTATGGCGGATCACGCAGGGACTGTGCTCCTCCACAGTGGTACCTACCAATCTGGCCTGAAATAGTGCCAATATAAAGACTTATTTTAAGTGTACCATAATGATTCAGGGTAAGACAAAAACATGATTTGGAAAATGGATTCATGTTGTACATTTTCATTATATAATTTTTGTAAATCTTGAACACAAAAAAAGTTACGGACAGCAGCTTTAAGAATGACATCAGTGGCGTTCTTTGTTCTTTTCTCAGAGAAAAGCTTAACTCCAAGTCTTCCAGAGTCGCGGTCAAAGCTGATTCAAAAGACCGTCGTTCGCCAGTTTCTGAGTTTACTAGAGATGATAGATATAGGCTAGATAAATATCTCACTCATATAGTTATCATATACATACATTTTAAAATAAACAATACTGGATAACAATACAAACTAAAATCATTTACGTGAAAACAAATATTTATTAAAAAAACGTAACATTTTTAAAGTAAAAAGTAGCTATTTATATTATTTGTTATTTATATTATGTCTTAAAACCTATTAGATAAACTGAACACAAAGCTTAACACACTAAAAATGAAAACAAAGATTGAGCATTTGAACATTTATTTTTATGACAATATTTTTTTTTTACTCAAACATCTCAGAATAAACCTTTTTTTCATAGTACATAACATACATTACACAATTCTACACTGTAATGCATGATTCAAGCTGATTCAGATTAATCAAACCCCAAAAACACACAAAAATTGTTTAATTTTATAAAATGTCCCCTTAAAAATCCCCTTAAGTAGCAAAGGCATGATATAATTGCTGTAGTTTGTTTAAAAAATACACAATCAGACCAAGGGGAATAAATTGAACTAAGTTGAAAGTTATTGCACAGCAGGTACATGACAAATTAAATCTATAATAAATTGAACCTTTATAAACATTGACAACTGTCTCTTTGGCCAGTTGTCGGTCAACCATTCAGCCTGTGAAAGTTGAAGGGCTTTTTCCTATTCTTCCACTTTCAAATTTCAGAAATCAGGGCTCTTCCACTAAACCTTTGAAAACTTTTGGTTGTTCCACAGTCTTTCAACTGCAGTGCAGAGGTCTTCTGTGATCTGTGGCTCCTCCATTAGACAAAAAAATAGGATAAAATGTTGGAAGTGTTTTAACAATATCGTGTGTTGAAGTCAGGATGTAGCATGTATAATAAAGTTGTGAAATTCAGTTTTTCTCATGTCTATATTTCTGACATTAATCATACCCTGTCACAATAAAATTAAAGGGGGGGGGGGGTGAAATGCTGTGTCATGCATACTGAGCTTTTTACACCTTTAAAGACTTGGATTCCCATCCTAAACATAGACAAAGTTTCAAAAACTAATGTTGGACATTTGATGGAGTATTTCTGTGTTAAAAATACTCCTTCCGGTTTCTCACAAGTTTCGGAGAGTTTTTTTCGACTTGACGTTAATAGAACGGAAGGTCCTTGTATGGGCCGTACGGGCTCTTCTCCCGGTAGGGTGCGCGCGTGACTAGAGCGAGAGAGGAAATTGTAAGGCTGGAAAAAGCTAGTAGATGCTGGAAATGTCTAATCGCTCTGAGAAAACAAAGGAAATTAGCATCTGAACTCATTCATACAGTTAGTGTCTCTGTCCGAGACGACATCACACTGAGTGAACCATCTATGAATGACTCTAATTTACATGCCTTTCCTTTCACATGAAACTTCCCCCAAACTACTGCTCCCCCAAACTTGAGATCACCTGAAATGCACCAGAAATCTCTTTGTTACAATGTCAATCCTCACGATACAGTATTATATGTGTTTGATATCATTTGAAATGTCTCAGTGCGACTGGTACAAATATCTCTACTCCACAGAAGTAAACTAGAACATCATAAATGTTTTAAGGGTTTAAAGATATCTTTCCTTGGTGTATGGTGGGTGTGGCTTTCAGCCATTTGGCCTCTCTTCTAATCAGGTCTATAGGACCTGATCAATGCAAATTCCTATTGTGAACTGGTGTTTCCATTTGAAAGAGTTTCAAATGGTTCTGGGTAGGTATCTGGTTCTGGGTATTTAAGGAAATGTTGCAAAGAGCTCAGGGCTTGACACTTTAAACCGGTCAGCCCGTAATGTTGGATGTCTCAAGATAGCCAGCATTATGTAAACACTCTCTCAGCTGCAGATCCAGTCGTCCGTGAACACTTATGACGGTTATAGTCCGCGCTGTGCTCCACTTCATTCCTCCACTTTGACATTAAGCGACTTCAACGCTTCAGCACAGCATTCCGGGAAGGCAGAGCTGCATTTGAACCGATTTGAACGCAGAAATGCTTCAGTCGCATCGCAAAGTGGATCTCCACACTCCAAGAAGTGTGTTTTTGACAGAGCCGTCCCAGCGATAAAGGTTCGGTCCTGCTTTGGAAGCAGCCGGTGAGTAAAACTGCTTCAAATGTCTGTGCTGTTGCTTATTGTCGCGTATGTAAACATCAGTAAACGACACGATCGCATGCTTTGTCATTCAAATGCACTAACGGACTTCATTGCTGTTCGATGTATAACGCTACACTAGTCTGACGTGCAAAACCGTTTTGCTTGCTACTAAGGTTTGGTTGCATACAATAGTCCATAAACCGAATCTTGTCCTCATAAACTGAGAGTAAAGACAAATGTTGACAGGCAACTAAATACAGTACATACCACAGAGACGGACGTCCTGCTGTTGCTGTTTCTATTTCAGCCTCCGAATTAGATTCTGGATCATATCTATTAGCTGAGATCAATAGCAAGGGTTGCTCCATGCTTGAGGATGTCACCGCTTTGCGCATTCGTCATTCTTTAGCTCCGCCCACACGATATGCCTCCAGGCGCTCGGTTTTTTCCGGAAAGACTCGGTACAGCCCATATTTCTTTTACAAATATAATAAAACTAAAGACTTTTCGGAGATATGAAGGATGCAATAATACTCTATAGGTACTCAAGATTGACATGAGATTGACTGAAACTGAGTGTTTCACCCCCCCCTTTAATTAACCATTTTCAGTTCAAAACGTATACAGAAATCAAAGGCAAGCACTTCATAGGGCTTTTCACACTGTGCATTATAAACAATAAATTCAGCGTTGAAGTATACCTGGAGTTTACTATTTCATGGGAATCCTCTGAGGGTGAGGGAGGTGGGCAAGGAAGGGGGCAAGAGGGACACCTTAGCCAATGAGGGCAGAGGGGCAGTGGCTCTATCCACCGGGCTACCCCCCCTGTGCACGGCCCTGATAGTAAATTAATATAAAATCTCTTTCAAATAGTGTTAGGAGACTTCACTGTCTTTTTAGAAGTTTTTTCTTGTCAATTTTTTTTTTTACATCGGTGACTAGTAATATTAACATTTAACTTGTTGATGAACTTATTTTACTTTTTTATTTATTTAATCTGTTTGCAAACGGATATTAGGCTACATGTTTAAAGTAATTATGGAAATGTATTATTTTTATAAGAATTATCTTAACCAGAATGTCAAATTAATACGGTGGGTGAAAAACAGATTGATGCTCATTCATAATGATTCACCTCTCTTCAAAGAAAATTTTTAGATTTTTTTTTTTTTTTTTTTTTGATGTGATGTAGTATAAGGCAATTTAACACTTTGAGTTTGTTCTGTGCTTGGTGGTCAAAGATGAGAAAGAAATTTCACACAAGTAATTAAATCCACAGGATAAAAAGCAAACTGTATCAGTGTCGTCTGCATGTTTCATCTTTATCTCACAAGCAGAAAGGCTTCTGAAAGGCTGCCATGTCATATTATTTAAAGTGTGACCTTCCTTTGTGATTGTTTTAGTGATTTGTTGTCTTTATTTCTTTGGTGTTCCTCAATCAAGTTGACTTTATTTATGTTGATGTTGAACGCGTCAGCACAATTCTCTTCAGATGCACCTCTTCAATCCTATTCATCTTCACAAGCTTTCACATCCCCATGTCTTTCAGCATTGTCACTCTTGCCCTGTCTATACACATACAGTTGCTATTCTAAAGTGTTGTCTTGTCAATCTTTTGTATTAACTCTCACTAAAAAGGCACTCTTTCAACCTGCTCTTTACATTTTATCCTTGGTCAGCAATAACAATGGAAGACCGTATTATTGAATAGAGCTGGTTTTATTACATTGGTTGCTAGAACCTTATATATGGAAAAAAAATAATTCCAAGTGGACAAGAGAAAAACATAGTGGGTGTGGTGGTGGGTTAAGCCGGCTCTTGTGAAGCTCAACAATCTGTTGATGTTGGAACTTTGCCCCCGCCCCCCCATCCTCATCTCGACTGGAACTTTAATTACATAACGTGTATTATCTTTTATCAGTGTGTTGATTTAACTACATATTTTTGTTCACTGCAGAACAACATTGCGGTTCTTTAAACATGCATGCCAGGAAACGATGTGCAGCCAGACAAATAGTTTTAAACAGTGTTCGAACTATATCGTGGCCTTTGGGGGAGCCCACTTTTCGGGTGTGTGGGGGGGGGGGGGGTGCGCGTGGAAGAGAGGACGTGTATATTCCTTCGAACGGGTCAATCTATTGCTTAATGCATTGCGGAGACTCTTAATATACAATTTACAATCATTAAAGAACATCTTTGATTTTAATGAAGGAAGAAAAAACAAGAATTGATAGGTCAAAAAGCCCACAAATAGTCTATAAACAAAGCTTCCGGCTGTCTTTGAGTTCACATGAACGGTTGAAGTTACTCGTCATACAGAAGAATACCATAATTCCTCCATTTAATTAACGTTAGTCTTATTAGGACATCGATAGTCGCGCAGACCTATATCAACCCAGCCACAACACATAATTGGGAATAACATGCCTTATCACAGAATCGACCACAGAGGCCTGGGGTCAGCTTCCTTTGCTGTTCTTCCAGAAATCCAAGATCAAGAAGTGGATATTCGTTTTAGTTTTTTCTACGAATCTTTGCGTTGACATGTACTAAACATGAGTGGAATTTGCACCGCAGCGCCACCACACCTTGATGGTCATGACAAGAACAGCATGTATAGTTATCTTTATGAAAGTGAATTAGATTTAAATTGCCGTCATGCATGAATTAATTATATATTTTTAGCAATTTTACATATAATAATCCACGATGATCACATTACAGAAAACTGAAATTGCACCTCAAAATAACACGGTGTCAATATTTTTGAGACCCCCCAAAATTTCTCAAATCACGTTTTCAGGGGAGCCCATGTCTTATTTAGGGGAGCCGAGCTCCCCCTAGCTCCCCCTTAGTTCGCACCCTGGTTTTAAACAGCTCAAGTAGAAACATATTTGGCGTGTTAGAGCAGTGATTCCCAACCAGGGTGCCGCGGTGAGAGCAGGGGTGCTGAATAAAAACGTTCAAATATTCTTTAAAGGTGCACTATGTAGTATTTTTGCAATAAAATATCCAAAAACCACTAGGACATGGTTATATATTTAGTTCAGTACTTACAATATCCCAAATGTTTCCAACTAATTGTAAATTGTGAGAAAATTGGTATTTTAACCAAGGACTCGGGATGTGTCAGCATAGCGTTTGAGGGAGTCGCCTGTCAATTGCGTCATATCTGCGTTACCCTCGGTTTTATTCTGCAGAATCGATTTATTCTTAGCAGTGTGAACAAGTCACAGCAGTGCCGAGCAACGTCATAACATCATAACATCATAACATCATTTTAAACACACTTAAATGTATAACAGAGCTGCTTTACCTTATAATCATGACTGGAAACGTGGAAGTGAGGGCAACCTGCGACTGTGTCCTGTCCCGTCATAATAAAAGTCCCGGTGCTCGCAAAGCAGGTATTTGTGTTACAATCGCTCCAGCAGCCGTGCTCAGCTCCACAACACTCTACTTCTCTCCTTCATACTACAGTAACGTTAATTACCGCATCCATCAACATGATTTCTGCCCGAGTCCTATTTTCCACCGGCTGTGAGATGAAGACCACATGTCCCAAGATACTGCGCTCAAACTTGGTGTCATCAAACTACACCTTTGTTTTCAATAGGCGACCTCTAGTGGACGGAAAGTTGCATAGTGCACCTTTAATTACTAAAATGTGTATGAAGCATTTAACAAATCGTAATAGAAGGTCTTAATTTTCAGCAATGAGTTCAACATTTACATTCCCACGCTCACATCCAAAGCGTATAAACAATAATAATCTGTTACATTTATAAAGTGCTTTTCTGGATACTCAAAGTGATTTACATATAGAAGGGGGGAATCTCTTGTCTGGCTACCACCAGACCAAGCTCAATTTAAGATTGAACATTGGTCTGGGGATTCTGCTCTGTATTTTCTACTGCACAAGAAGCGTGATCAACGAGCATAATTAAAATGACTGTAGGCAATTGGATAGTACTTCAACCAATCAGACTACACCTCTATCATCGTGTTAAAGGTGCACGATGTAGTATTTTTTCAGTAAAATATCCAAAAACCACTAGGCCAGAGTTATATATTTTGTTCAGTTGAGTTCGTACAATATCCCAAATGTTTTCAACTTTTTATAAATTGTGGTAAAATTCCTATTTTAACAAAGGAGCCGGGACGTCTGAGGGAGTCGCCTTTCAATTGCATCATATCGTTACCCTTGGTTTTCGATTTTATTAAAATAATAGTAATACATTTTATTTGTATTGCACTTTACATTTGGAACCAATCTCAAAGTGCTACAGCTAAGATCATTTAAAAATGGTAAAATAATAATAGATTTAATAGCTAAAAGACATAAGCACTCCCAAAAAGAAATGTTTTAAGTCCTTTTTTAAAAGTCTCAAGAGCTTGAGGTGCCCTCAGATGGTCGGGTAGGGCATTCCAAATCTGAGGAGCGGCAGAACAAAAAGCCTGATCACCCATAGTGCTGAGCTTAGTCTTGGGAAGATGAGGTGGTTTGAGTTTGTTGAACGAAGTGATCGTGCTGTAGTTGAAGGTGTGAGTAGTTCTTTCAGATAGGAGGGGGGAATTTCCATAGATGCACTGGTGAGTTAGAAGTGAGACCTTATATTCAATCCTGGTGGGAACAGGAAGCCAGTGAAGTGAATGGAGAATGGGTGTGATGTGATCGTATTTTCAAACTCTCAACAGGATCCTTGCTGCACTATTCTGAACACACTGTTAGGGATCCCGATGTGAAGTGCATTACAGTAATCCAGTCTGGAGGAGACAAATGCGTGGACCAGTTTTTCAGCATCTGCAGGCATGCCCAGGTTAGTGTTGGACGGAGTTTAGCAATATATCTGAGATAGTAGAATGATGTCTTGCAAAGGTTTTTGATATGGGCTTCAAAGCTGAGATGTGGGTCAAATCTTACACCAAGATTGGTAACAGTTGTAGAGAGGGGAATGTCCTGACCAGAGATAGTTATACTTGTAATGGAGGAAGACTGTGTTTGATGTGGTGTGCCAACAAGAATTGCCTCAGTTTTAGAGCTATTTAACTGGAGGAAGTTGTGCTTCAACCACACCATTATCTCCTCCAGACAGGCAGTGAGTGTTGAAGACGGAGATGATGTTGGGGAAATTGCAGAGGTGTGTGTTTCTGATTTCATGTACAGTTGTGTTTCATCAGCATAACTGTGAAATGAGACTCCATAGCGACTAATGACATGACCGAGAGGGGGATGATGCAAAATGATGAAGAGAATGGGGCCAAGCTATCTGCGGGGTACCTCAGGGGTCAGTCCCTTGAGGTACCCCGCAGATAGCTGTTTGTTGCCGGGACCTTGCACTTCCAGGTGAAATGTACTCTGATCTGTTAGTGAGGTATGATTTAAACCAGTTTAGTGCTTTACTCTTAGCAGTGTGAAAAAGTGTCACAGCAGCCGCTGAGAACGCACAGAGTAATGTCATGTCCAGTGTTTCATATTTATAGTCTCTACATATGACAATGTCAGTATATGGGTGTTTTAACATTGAAAATAATATGCACTTTAGCTTTAAGTGATATTTATAAGTGGGGGTTTTTTTTTGGGGGGGGGGGGGGGGGCTGATTGCATTATTGTGTTTTAAGGCTGCCTGTCCACTGTGTCTAAATAATTGTAAACATTATCAAACCATTTGCTCAAAATCTACTAAACAGATAAGAAGTAGTTATTAGACCTATTTCTGGAAAAACTTGAATTGCACATAATAATTCACATCTTGCTCTCAATCATATCCTTCTCTCAAAGTTTCTTAAATGCATTAGAATAGAAAGAAAAAAATCCCCAAATGTTTTAACACTACAGTCCACACTTTTTTTCTTTTTCTCCACAAATCAGCGCACATACAATTTGAAGCAAACTTTGTGCAGTTTATCATTTTTAATAACAATTCCAAGTCTCGCGCGAGAACTCCGGTCTGACGCACGTGTGATCTCGCGTTGTTGTCACATCGCACGTGTAATTGGGAAACGTAGTTTGGCCACCGGAGAGAGAGCGTTATCGGCGATTCTTCCTCTTGTTCAGTCATGCAGTGTGAACTCCTCTGTCGTCAAACCATCGTGCAGTGTGAACACAGCAGTGACTGAATGATACCCCAGAGAGTCATGCAGTGTGAAAAGAGCAGTGACCTGACGAGTTTGAAAATCGTGCAGTCTGAACTAGGCTTAAGTTTTCTGACTGCTAGTCCTCCTTGAGCTTTAATGCTAGTCTCGCATAGACCAACGTCTACGTGAGCGTGACGTATGAAACGTAAAACCTAGGTGTGTTTGATCCGAGATTCAATTTAATTTCAGTTTCAGAGAGAAATGTAGTAGCACGTTGATCTGCCATGTGTGGGTCTTTAATGCAGACTCTCCTCGTGTATTTGCCATTTAAATATAATGAAGCATTTAAGGTATAATGGCCAACTGTATCATAAAAGTTCTGGTGCAGGAGGTGACATATAATGTGGATAACATGGAATAAATATCTTTCAGTCTGGTTAAATACTCATAATTGATCACTCAAGGCCCTTAATCTAAATCTCGTTTGTAGTTCTAATCTAATCCTAGTTCAATTTGCAACGGGTTGTGGGCAATATCAGCCATATTGCGCGTCGATCTGCACTTTGAATTCTGACCAGAAATAGTAGTAGACCATACGGGCAGTGGCTTAACTTTGTATTAAAAAGTGGGTGAGAGGGGTGGGGGATGTCCAGAAATCAATTCAATAGTTAATTTATTAATATAAACCTCATGTTTAATTCTTGCATCTATACCAAATATCATCAGTGGTTGTATATCAAGAGCAGGGACAGTTTTTATGCATTTTATTTAAAGGGGGGGGTGAAACACTCAGTTTCAGTCAATCTCATGTCAATCTTGAGTACCTATAGAGTAGTATTGCATTCTTCATATCTCCGAAAAGTCTTTAGTTTTATCATATTTATAAAAGAAATATGGGCTGTACCGAGTCTTTCCGGAAAAAACCGAGCGCCTGGAGGCGTATCGTGTGGGCGGAGCTAAAGAATGACGAGCGCACAAAGCGGTGACGTCCTCAAGCGTGGAGAAACCCATCTATCTCAGCTAATACAGATAATGATCCACAATCAAATCTGAGGCTGAAATAAATTGAACAGGAGAAACGGCAGCATCAGGATGTCCGTCTCTGTGGTATGTACTGTATTTAGGGGCCTTTGTGTGTCTTTACGCGCAGTTTATGAGGACATGATTCGGTTTATGGACTATTGTATGTGACTAGACCTTAGAGGTAGCAAGCAAAACGGTTTTGCACGTCAGAGTCAGACTAGTGTTATACAGAACAACAATGGAGTAACCGTTAGCGCATTTGAATGACGAAGCACGCGATCGTATCGTTTACTGATGTTTACTCATGCGACGGTAGCCAATAGCAGAGACATTTGAAGTTGATTTACTCACCGGCTGCTTCCAAAGCAGGACCGAACCTTTATCGCTGGGACCGCTCCGTCAAAAACACACTTCTTTGGTATGATTTGGTGAAGTCCTGTGACAGCAGTGACCGTGGAAATCCACTTTGCGACGCGACTGAAGCGATGCCTTGAAGCTTCCCGTCATTTCTGCGTTCAAATCGGTTCAAATGCAGCGCTGCCTTCCCGGAATGCTGTGCTGAAGCGTTGAAGTCGCTCGACGTCACCCATAGGAATAAAGTGGAGCGCGGCGCGTCATAAGTGTTCACGGACGACTGGATCTGCACCTGAGTGTTTACGGCGTGCATTTCCTCTCTCTCCCTCTAGTCACGCGCGCGCGCACCCTACCGGGAGAAGAGCCCGTACAGCCCATACAAGGACCTTCCGCTCTGTTCACGTCAAGTCGAGCCATACTCGAAAAAAACTCGCCGAAACGTGAGAAACCGGAAGGAGTATTTTTAACACAGAAATACTCCATTAAACGTCCAACATTAGTTTTTGAAACTTTGTCTATGTTTAGGATGGGAATCCAAGTCTTTAAAGGTGTAAAAAGCTCAGTATGCATGAAACAGCATTTCACCCCCCCCCCCCCCCTTAATGATTTCACCAGAACAAATAGAAAGTCTCTGCAACGGTGTTAAGCGATTGAAGCGCTCTGTGTGTAGACTGCACATGTAGGCCCTACGCGCCACTGATAACAGCGGCAAGAGCGACAAGAGCGCCAGATCGCCTCTTATATAACAAACAAATTGAATGATGCTCATCTAGTTAACCAGAGATGTTTTGTTTGTATTAGTTAGGTTCATCCGTGCAACAAGAGGTTTCAGTGTTTCATTATGCTGACGTAATGACGCAATTGGTCACAAGGCACACGACAGCCAATGCTGTCAAAGCTGACCTGACGTTTCTTCCAGTGGCAATATTTGAAATCTATTATTAATCTTTCTGATCGCTTTTTGGGATTTTCTTTACACAAATCAATTATTTGGCCTCGGAACACTTGGAGTATTTGTACTTTCTGAATAAATTGTGCCTTTAGTCAGATCTACCTGTTATCCTGTTTTTTTATAATACACTAATAAACAAATGGGTAGGTTTAGGGAAGAGTTTGAGATACGCTTTCAAAATGTGTCTGTCCACTGTCTGTGTGTGTCCACAAGGTAAATGGATTTATAAACATACTAAATTATGTTTATTTGAAAAATGTTAAAATGCAGAATGTTTCTTGTGATGGGTAGGTTTAGGGGCTGTGTGTGTGTGATGGGTAGGTTTTTAAGGGCTGTGTGTGTGTGATGGGTAGGTTTAGGGGTAGGGGCAGTGTAGGCGGGTAGAAAGAAACGGCGTTGATAAACATGCTAAAAAACGATTATGCGTCTTGATAGCACGCCAAAATGGCATACGAATTGGAGTGTCATACATACGCCATTTCATGAGATCAGTCTGCACGTACAATTAAGGCAGTTCTGACAGCAAAAGGGAATTGCGTTCGCCGCGACGGAACCCACAATTCAGTTCGGCAACGGATGATGTCACCCATTCAAAGTAAATGGGAAGCGTTAACGCCTACGCCCCGTGTGAATGCGGCGTTAGCTATTCGCGCCTGTCAGAAGAGTGGCTCAACACACGCACACACACACACACACACACATGGTATAGTAAGCTGCAGGTAGAAATCAGCCCATCCCCCCTCCACACACACACACACACTCATAATAATAATAATAATAATAATAATAATAGATTGTATTTATAATGCACTTTTCATTCCGAAGAATCTCAAAGTGCAACAAAGGGGGGGGGGGGGGATAACAACAAAAAATGAATAACAAGTAAAAATATAGAATACTACAAACAATCAACCAACACAGAAAACAGAACAGAAACAGAGCTGATGGTGAACAGAAACAGAGCTGATGGTGGACAGAAAACAGCTGATGGTGGAAGTCTCTGTTAGCTCCGCAGCACACTGTGGTCCACTCCATGTTTCAGATTTCTCCCAGCGGCAGTGTCCCGATGACATCGCCGAGGCATGACAGCTGAAGACCAGATGATGGGTCTTCTTCATGATGATTCAAACGATGGGGATCGCTGCAGCACCATGCAGGAGGCAGAACATTCCTCCGGGCACTTCTGTGGACACACCGGGGCCGGCGCAGATGTCGCTCCACGGTCGCAATGCAGGACGGAACAGCGGCGCAGCCGAGAAGCAGAACATCCCAACATCATGCCGGACGCCGACGACGAGAGCCCGGATGACGCTAGCCCGGTGCAAACTTCAGCCACCATGCAGCTTAAGCCCAAGGGAGACCACCAGTGAGCAGTGCTCACTGAGCACCCGCGGCGAAAAACATCAAATGTCCTCCAAACCAGAAACCAACCGCAGCAATTCAAACGTAAACATTAGAGAAGCGGTTGAAAACGGCGAAACGACGAACAACTAGGGCTGGTCGATTCCGAAATTTTTGGAATCGATTCCGATTCCAATTCCTGTTTCCGGAATCGACGGAGTCGATTCCAAGAATCGATTCCCCACTGTTGTTTTCGATTCCTTTTCGATTCTTCTTTTTTTAACAAAATCGATGGTGAACCTAGTTCCGGAGTGACCGCAGGATACAAGGATGTAGAAAGTATCCTTCTCTGAAACTTTATTTGTAAAATGATGATACGTTTCCATAACTCTGATGAATTTTAAATGATGGATTCTCCTGAAATGGCCCATATAGCCCAGAAGTAAATACGATTTAGCCTAATAAATCAAAAGGATAGCACATTATTCATGGATGTGCATTTATTGCATGTTTAAAACTACATGACATGTCTAAAATGCATGTGCACAGTTAAGTTAAATGACTACATTCAAATAAGTGCTTGCACAGAATGTACTGTGAGGTAAAATAACCACAATATTAAAGAAAAAAAATTATATAAGAGTGCGCAGTTTATTTGTCAATCAGATGCGCAAGCAAGTTGCGTTCATTACTATAGCAACATAGACTCGGTCATTAAGCTGTACTAGGCGCATTTTCTTTCTGTTATCAATGGATTAATGAAAATAAAAGAAAATAGAAAATTAAAATAAGACCCTCACATCTGCATCTGTAAGCAGCGCTCAAAACCTACCGTTGTGGATAACAGAACCATTTCACAATTTAAAATTATGGAGTTTTTGTGTGCAAAATGTAGCAAACTTGTCCACGATGCAGCATCACAGAAGGAAACAATGACAATAAACACTATTAAACTAAGTGAAGGAAAGGTATAGTAATAATCAGCGATATGCGTTCTCATATGGCTCGATTTGAACGTTTCATACCATAAAAATAAGTAGTTAGAATTACGTTCTAGTGACGCCATCACACAATGACGCAAAAAAACGCTGAATTGCTTTATTTTTAACTCGTAATTTGAAACTAAGTGTTCAAAAGAACCTTTTGCTAAAAATAAATAGACTTCCAATCATTATTAATAAGCGAGAGACAAGTGAATAAAGAGGAGTCGATTCCCCGAGATGGAATCGATTCCAAACGTTGGAATCGACTCTCGATTCCCAACGCCTAGGAATCGAGGAATCGATTCTTTTTGGAATCGATTCCCAGCCCTACGAACAACGACTTCTCAGTGGCTGCCAGCAATCAGCAACAGTCCCAATTGTAGCTCTGACTGTTAGACTAGTCACAAACATAAGGAAATAAAATAAAATGTAAATCTAATAGTACATTAACATGATTTGTTGTGGGTGGAGAAGCGGCGAACAGACAACGCCAGCGTCCTCTCCCCCACGTTGCCTAGCCAACTCATGTCTGGTTCACTATCTTTCTGGGACTCGCCATAGACGTAATGGTTTTTATACTGTACAAACCATATATTCTGTCCTCCTACACTTCCCCTACCCCTTAACCTACCCATCACACAAAACTTTCTGCACTTTTAAATTTTCGAATTATTCTGAATGAACTTATTCAAGAACTTATTCTGTATGATTTATACGCTTTTGTACCCATTGGGACCTCAATATAGGTCCCCACAGTGATACGTGTCCCCATGAGTCTGTGCATTTAGAGTGAAGTCCCCATCAGAATAGAAAAACATGTACACACACACACACACACACATACTCAGGGTGGAATAGAGAGTTAATAACTCAAGAATAACTCAATGCTTCCATCTTTTGGTCAGTGAAGATAAATGCTATTTGTTTGAGGACAAAACAATCTGCTAGTGTGATATACAGAATAACCACAAGATGGGAGTATAGCCTTATTTGTGAACCAGGCACGTTTCTGGCTCTTTTGTGTTTTTTTAGTCTTTTGCCATGGCAAGGGCGTTTGAGAAATCCATTATCCGTTCGCATTTTAGCATCTTCCGTATATTTACTTCATATTGTCCGAGTTTGGAGGAGATTGAATGAATTTTGTACGAGGAGAACACAAAAACTCATAGCCCGTTTTCAGTTGTTTTTTTTCCATCTTCAAACCACATTATCTGACTTCCTATTGGTCAGAGCTAATGACAGTAAATTAGAAAGTTGTCCAGTTCGAAAATTACAATATATATTTAATACTATATATATATATGAAGTTTGAAGTAAATCGGGTGAAAGTAAGACAGTGATTCAAAACATTTTCAAAAAGTGACACACAGCCTGCGGCCAGTTGGTGGCGATATTACTTTGACTGAATATTGACATGTAGATGTCTTCAGGCCAGGACTCTTGTCAAACATGTGAAGTTTGAGGCAGATCGGACATTGTATGCCTGAGTTACAACAACTTCCTGTGTCATGGCGAAACATCAACATTAGTGAGGCCGCCACGGACACACCCTTCAGGGAGAACTCAAGATCTTCCCAATTTAACGCCACAAAGGCATTTAGATTAGACTGTGCAAATACGATGTTGATATGATTAAATCTCTAGGAGGAGTTTGTTAAAGTACAATGTCTGGCAATGGCAAAAACTGCACCAATTTATCAAAGAAAATTCAAAATATCTAATTCCTGTTGGTTTTTCAGATTTGGCGCCCAAGGTCTTTTTTGTAGGTATTAGGCTGTTGAATGCGTCTACCGAATTTTCATACTCATACATGAAACATAGCGCGAATGACGCTTAATTTAAATTTTGTAGGTGGCGCTATCGAACCATTTTGCCACACCTAATTCTGAAACCCATATCAGTCAAAAGATGGCGCTACTGAGCTCCTCCACCACGCCCCTTTTTAAGTCTTTGCCCATATCTACTGGACAGCATGTCTGATGTGTGTGTCGAGTTTCATGTAATTTGAAGCATTTTAAGAGTCTCAAAAGCAGTGAAAAAGAATGTTATAGTTTGACGTGTTGCCATGGCACAGCATTTACAATATCAAGAAGTGCTTACCAGCTTTATATCTGCTATGTTTTGACATTATACTGATGAAGTTTGAAGTAAATTGGGTAAAAATAACATGGGGATTTCAAAGCATTTTGAAAGTGACACCTCCTGCTGCCAGTTGATGGCGCTATAACTTTGACTCATGATAGTCATGACGTCATATTCATGTGATCGGCCTCTTACAATGAACACACAGCGGAAGTTTCATCCAAATCAGTCAATGTATGCAGAATTTATAACACACTTCCTGTTTCCCATTTCTCGCCATAAATTTGTCTCTTCGCCACGGCCAAACCGTTTGAGATATCAAAAAGTTGCTCGCAATTTAGCATCCTCAGTGTCTTGACTTCATGCTGACCGAGTTTGGTAAATTCCAGAACATGCGTTTTCCAAACAACCCAAAATAGCTCACTTCCTGTTGGGCTAACACATAATTTAGAGTACGAAAGTTGTTCGGCCCGATGAGCTCTATATGTGTACCGAGTTTCATATATGTACGTGCAAGTGTGTTTGATTTATAGACCACGTTTTCAGACCCCACTTTAGGGGGGCGCTGTCGAGCCCCCTTGTCACGCCCGGGTACCAGCCTCAGCCCGGCCCTGATGGCCGCGCATTCTGATGCGTGTGCAAAGTTTCAAGAGTTTTCGAGCATGGGAAGGGCCCCCAAAATGCCCAAATAGTCGGGTTAAAATAATAATAATAATAATTAAAGCTGCAAGCAGCGATGACGGGCCCAAGCCGGTGGCACCGCCACCCCGGTGGCATTAGCTTAACTGTGCACAGCAGGCCAATAGGCATTTAATATGGGAAAAAATAAATAAAGGGACTATGGCAAAATCATTTGAATTCACCTCATTAACTGCAGCAACTGGTGTTGCTATGACCAGGAATCACAACAGTCACATCTATGAGATCAATTACATTTTATTTATTAATTTTATGTCAGGTGATGTCAAATGTCAATTCCAAATGAGTGCAGAATACCGTCCAAATGCTGATGTTGTATAATCCTTACACTTCTCTTTATGTGTTTTTGACCTACCGTAGCCTCTGTTTGTTCACCAATTTTATGCAGCAAAAAGCATGCTTATTTTTATTTCAATATGTGTGGCATTCAATATTTTTTTAATAAAATAAATAAATAAAGCCAAATTACACAAAAAACGCAAAAATGATTTTAATATCAGTGTCAGGTAAGAGTAATATGCCTGCATACATTTTATGGAAGTGCATTATAAACATCCACTTTTAAATGTTTAAATGTAATTAAATGTAAAATAACAATATCAAAGTCATCTGAATATGCCATATTTACTAGTTAAAGTCGACCTCTCTAAAACATGCAGCATGAGAATGTGCACGACAGGCAATATGCATTTAAACAGAAGAATATTTGAAAATTGCTCGAATATGCTACATTTATCACAGCAGCTGGTGCCACTATGACCACAAGCCACACCTATTAAGTAATTTAAATATTTATATATATATATATATATATATATAATGTATTAGGATATAATGGGTCACTTTCAATTATGTGCAAATGTATCTTTTGCAGCTCAAAATTTTGTAAGTTCAAAAGACCAGTATATTTTTTGTTGTTTTTGACTTATTTTACACACTAAAGTGATAGTTATTTGTGATAGCCTATGATAGGAAAGGTTTAAATTATGACAATCAAGAGACAAGGTGACACACACAAAGAGTGAGAGAGACCCCCTCCACACACACACACACACACACACACACACACACACACACACACACACACACAGTGAAACTCAGAGAGGGAGAGTGAGGATGGAGGGGAACGACAGAAAGAGTATGATTCTGATTGAACAAGATTTGAAAAAATAAATAAAAAATTCTAAACAGTGGGAGAAGGTTTTTTTTAATTTCACTGTCTGAAAACACTGTTTTGCAATAACAACAATAGTTTTATCTTCAAAATGGTGTTCTCAAGGTGTCACGATTCTCTGAAAGAGGACTCAAATGCAGGAATGAGTGATCAGGGGTTTATTGACATAACAGATGATGAAGACAGGGAATGGTGAGGAGGAGCACACAGTCCAAACAGTGGCAGATAAGGAACACAATAGCAGGCAGAAAGAGCAACCACTATAACCAGCTCCAGTAGATTGTAGACTGGAGAGCAGAACTGTCAGAGCACAGCAAGACCAGAGGAAACCAGCGATGGCTAGGCAGGAATCCTAGGGCAATGCAATCAGGTATCTCAGGAAACACACCAAACTGCTGCTAGACCAATAGAACAGGCTGCCAGGGAAGCTCTGCTTGCAGGACAGAAATTAGAGACACAGGAAACAAGGCAGGACCAAACAGCAGTACTCACATATAGCCTAACAGCACACGTAGGCACAACAAATAACGAACCAGCAACACATGAGGGAAAAAGCACACATTATAAAGGGAGCAGAGGACATGAGGAACAGGTGAACACTCAGACAACCAAGGAGCAGGGAAGGGTGAGCACACTCAGATAAGGAACAGGTGAGCACACAATTAGTGAAACAAGGACTAAACAAGGGGGTGTGGTAACAGGAAACAAGGAGGTGGGACACAAGGAGCACAGGGCAAACACAAACTAAGACAGAGACATGTGTTCAAGCACAACACAAACAAAGACACACTAAACAGAGACAAAATAGACAGAGCTGTCAGAGGAGAACCCTGACACAAGGACATATCCAACCTGGTTCATAACTAAGGCTACACTCCCACCTTCTTGTTATTCTATATAATTTGCTCTCATTTTCGTCCTCAAATAAAAGGCATTAATCTGCTTATTTTTAAGTTACACAAACTTCATTGTTTGAAAAGGAAACTCAAATGTGTTTTTTCTATTGTAACAAATTAACTGGTTCTATAATTTTTTTTATTGTAACCCAGAATAATATATTTTTTATCCTATTTTTTACAACAATAGCTTTATCTTCAAAACATTGTTCCCTAGGACATATCCAACCTGGTTACTAAATAAGGCTACACTTCCACCTTCTGGTTATTCTATATACCGGTAGCTTATTGGTTCTCATTTTTGTCCTTAAACAAAAGGCATTGATCTTCTCATTTTTAAGTTACACACACTACTTTTTTTTGAAAAAGACACTCAAATGTGTTTTTTCTTTTGTTACTAATTTCTTTTGTTTTATATTTATATTTTTTATTAATTATTATTTGTATTAACACAATTATTTAACTAAGACACACACACACACACACACACACACACACACACACACACACACACACACACACACACACACACACACACACACACACACACACACACACACACACACATGTCGTGTTTCCCTGTTTTATGGGGACTTTCCATAGGCGTAATGGATTTCATACTGTACAAACTGTACATCCTATACCCTTACACTGCCCCTGCCCCTAAACCTACCCATCACAGGAAACATTCTGCATTTTTACTTTCTCAAAAAAACTCCATTTATAAGATGTTTTCCTCATGGGGACCTAAAAATGTCCCCACAAGGACAAGGATTTCGGATATTGCCATCTTTGTGGGGACATTTTGTCCCCATAACGTAGGGATTACCAGGTCTCACACACACACACACACACACACACACACACACACACACACACACACACACACACACACACACACTTACACTCATGTCTGGTTCACTATCTTTCTGGGGACTCACCATAGACGTAATGGTTTTTATGCTGTACAAACCATATATTCTGTCCTCCTACACTTCCCCTACCCCTTAACCTACCCATCACACAAAACTTTTTTGCATTTTTACATTTTCAAAAGAACTCATTCTGTATGATTTATAAGCTTTTGTACCCATTGGGACCTCAATTTAGGTCCCTACAGTGACACGTGTCCCCATGAGTCTGTGTGCATTCAGGTTGAAGTCCCCACCAGGCTAGAAACACACACACACACACACACACACACACACACACACACACACACACACACACACACACACACACACACACACACACACACACACACACACACACACACACACACACACACACACTCATATCTGGTTTATTATCTTTCTGGGGACTCATAGATGTAATGGTTTTTATGCTGTACAAACCATATTCTGTCCGCCTACACTGCTCCTGCCCCAAAACCTACCCATCACACAATTTCTGCATTTACACATTTTTCAAAAGAACTAATTCTGTATGATTTATAAGCTTTTGTACCCATTGGGATGTCCCCATGAGTCTGTGTGCATTCAGGTTTAAGTCCCCACAAGGCTAAAAAAAAAACATTCACACACACACACACACACACACACACACACACACACACACACACACACACACACACACACACACACACACACACACACACACACACACACACACACACACACACACACACACACACACACACACACACACACAGAGGCAAGTTTTTTTTGCTTGAAAACGTATACAATATTGCCCTCTACAGGTCATTTAAGTGAGAGCATAAGTGTTGAAAAAACACACACAAAAAACAGTGTGATATATAGAATAACCAGCAGGTGGGAGTATAGCCTTATTTATGAACCAGTTACTTGTGTCTCTCTTTTGTCTTTTTTAGGCTTTTGCTAAGGGAAACCCGTTTGAGATATCCAATAACCGTTCGCATTTTAGCATCTTCTGTATAGTTACTTCATGTTGTCCGAGTTTGGAGGAGATTGAATGAATCGCTTTTGACGAGAAAGTAAAAACTCAGAGCTCGCTTTCGACTTTTTCTTATCTTCCAACCAAATTATCTGACTTCCTGTTGGTCAGAGCTAATGACTGTAAATGAGAAACTTGTCCGGCTCGAAATGTACAATATATATACCTAGTTTGGTGACTCCGGATAAAACTAACCCCCCACTTTGGACAAAAGATGGCGCTACTGAGCCCCTCTACCACGCCTGAGTACACACACACACACACACACACACACACACACACACACACACACACACACACACACACACACACACACACACACACACACACACACACACACACACACACACACACACACACACTTACACTCATGTCTGGTTCACTATCTTTCTGGGGACTCACCATAGACGTAATGGTTTTTATGCTGTACAAACCATATATTCTGTCCTCCTACACTTCCCCTACCCCTTAACCTACCCATCACACAAAACTTTTTTGCATTTTTACATTTTCAAAAGAACTCATTCTGTATGATTTATAAGCTTTTGTACCCATTGGGACCTCAATTTAGGTCCCTACAGTGACACGTGTCCCCATGAGTCTGTGTGCATTCAGGTTGAAGTCCCCACCAGGCTAGAAAACACACACACACACACACACACACACACACACACACACACACACACACACACACACACACACACACACACACACACACACACACACACACACACACTCATATCTGGTTTATTATCTTTCTGGGGACTCATAGATGTAATGGTACCACGCCCGTTTCTGAGTCTTTGCTTGCGTCTTCTGGAAAGAAATTCTGATGTGTGTGTTGAGTGTCATGCAATTTCAACATGGTAAGAGTCTCAAAAACACCCAAAAGGTGTAATGATTGGGCCCTAATGATTGATCGCCATAGGCTTTCAATAAGGTATATTAAAAGTTAGCGCTGTCAAATCCATCAATACAGAATAATTTAATCAAAAATAAAAGTTTGTGGTATGTGTGTATATACACACTGTATAATGTGATCTATCTATCTATCTATCTGTCTGTCTGTTCGACAAATTGTAAGGGGCTTTTATTTTGAAGTGTGTGTTTGTGTCAGCTGTCGGTTTTCGGTTTCTCAGTGCTCACGTGACAAACGCTCTGAATTATTTAAGTTTACGCTGATGAATCAACAGCCCCACGATGGACTTTAGACTGTGCGTGAAACAACACTGCTCTTAACACTAGTCTGCTTCTAACAGCTGGAATGGGAATATTATGCTGAAGCCTGAATGCGTTTCTGAGCATGTGTTGTGCAGCTTCAGACAGTTTTCAGTCAAGTTAACTTGATTTTAAAGTGCATATCAGTTTAAAGAACTGTCCTTCAATGAACCCGTGTCGTCGTTTAATTTTCGCACGCTGCGCAATCGCTAATAATGTCACTTGTGGAGTCTGACGAAAACACGCCGCTTCTCAGAGGCGATATTACAAGGTAATGTTAAGCTGTGATAATTGCATTTGAAATGACGCAGGATCTTGTTTATTAATGTTCTGAAATTGTCTGCACTGAAACCATTTGGCTCGACCAGTTGAACTACAACTTTGCCTGTGTGTCATATCACAAGGGAATTTCTGTCTCTATAATGCACAGCACGATGATAAATTCAAAAAATATGCCAGTGTGGAAAATTTAGGCTTAAAGTGGAGAGTGTATTGAATTATGCAATATCTTGCATGAGCTGTCGTTCTAATTACACAACGCGAATAATGCATGGAAGTATTGGTTAAACTTCTTAAGTGTAAACAACCTAGAAAGAGCTGTAATTGTTATTTGTCAATTTTTGTCTTTTCCTCTTTAAGTGATGGAGTTGCAGACAGAAGCCGGTGGAGGTCCATCAGGGTCATGTACTTTACCATGTTCCTCAGCAGTGTTGGTAAGGAAAACACTATCATCCATATTTCTGCACTGATCAGATCCCACTAATGCTGCGCAGTTATGAAAATGAATTCTGCTGTCTGGTTCAATGAATATTAGGTATCCATTAATTTTAGAGCTGAAAACCTGCTGTAACGCACAACGGTGTGTCTGTAATGTCAGGACACGTTATGCTTATATCTTAATTGTATGTTATACAACTCAGTTCAACATTTTATGCCTTCTAACCTTGTATATAAAAAAACAAAAAACAAACAGTAAATGTGTAACTTGAAGGGATCTATCTGTACAGCTATTGAAATTATATTTTCCTAATTAGTAGATAAATTAATGCGATTTGCATTGTTTGTACAGTTTAGAGTAAATGCACGTTATATATAAGTGATTGCAATGTTTTCTTTCTTAGGTTTTACAATCGTCATCACGTCCTTATGGCCCTATCTGAAGAAAGTAAGTATACTTAACTACTATTGTACAAGCTATACATTTTATAAGTATATTCATGCATTACTTGGGATCATTCTTTCGTGCAATCATAATCATGGCCTTGGTGTTTCTAGCTAAATTCTCTTCTGGTTGATCAACAGTAACAAATACATATGCAGTTGCGATCTGAGTGAAGTGAACATTCATTAGCATTTGGAATCTATAAATGATCCCTGTGCAATTTTTGATTCACTCAGCTATGCTTGATTTAAAACTAGAAGTGAAATGGGGAAGTAGTTATCGGTGCATTTCTAAGAAATGGCTAAGAATTGACTGAAACCCATTTGAATTTTTAAATGTAGCGATTCCCCTGAGAACGTTATATCTTCCAAAGCAATCTGTAGGGGTTTAAATTCTGTGATTGAATATATATAGATATAGATTCTGAGATCCTCTTTTCAAGAACTTTGCAGAAGTGTACCCCGGTTTCACATACAAAGCTTAAGGCTATAGTCCCAGAATAAAATGCATGTGTGAGCTGTTTTAACAGATCTTAAAGGAAGTCAGTGCCATTGTTTTGTTTCAAGATGCACACCAATAATGTTTTTTTTAAGGCATGTTTATAAATGTTATTTAAATGTCCTAAGTGAAATCCTGGCTTAATCTTCAATTTGCAGATTTCCAACATGCTTCATAATGCTACAATGCCAGTACTATATGTCAATTAAAGGGGGGGTGAAATGCTGTTTCATGTATACTGATCTTTTTACACTGTTAAAGACTTGGATTCCCATCCTAAACATAGACAAAGTTTCAAAAACTAATGTTGGACGTTTGATGGAGTATTTCTGTGTTAAAAATACTCCTTCCGGTTTCTCACAAGTTTCGTAGAGTTTTTTTCGAGTATGGGTCGACTTGACGTTAATAGACCGGAAGGTCCTTGTATGGGCCGTACGGGGCTCTTCTCCCGGTAGGGTGTGCGCGAGCGTGACTAGAACGAGAGAGGAAATGCACGGCCGTAAACACTCTTTCAGCTGCAGATCGAGTCGTCCGTGAAAAACTTATGCCGGTTATAGTCCGCGCCGCGCTCCACTTCATTCCTCCACTTTGACATTAAGCGACTTCAACGCTTCAGCACAGCATTCCGGGAAGGCAGCGCTGTATTTGAACGCAAAAATGCTTCAGTCGCATCGCAAAGTGGATCTCCACACTCCAAGAAGTGTGTTTTTGACGGAGCCGTCCCAGCAATAAAGGTGCGGTCCTGCTTTGGAAGCAGCCGGTGAGTAAAACTGCTTCAAATGTCTGTGCTGTTGCTTATCGTCGCGTATGTAAACATCAGTAAACGACACGATCGCGTGCTTCATCATTCAAATGCGCTAACGTTACTCCATTGCTGTTCTATGTATAACGTTACGCTAGTCTGACGTGCAAAACCGTTTTGCTTGCTACTGCTAAGGTTTAGTCGCATACAATAGTCCATAAACCGAATCATGTCCTCATGAACTGCGAGTAAACACACACAAATGTTGACAGGCCACTAAATACAGTACATACCACAGAGACGGACGTCCTGCTGTTGCTGTTTCTCCTGTTCAATTTATTTCAGCCTCCGAATGATTCTAGATCATATCTATTAGCTGAGATCGATAGCAAGGGTTTCTCCACGCTTCCGGACGTCACCGCTTTGCGCATTTGTCATTCTTTAGCTCCGCCCACACGATACGCCTCCAGGCGCTCGGTTTTTTACGGAAAGACTCGGTACAGCCCTTATTTCTTTTACAAATATAATAAAACTAAAGACTTTTCAGAGATATGAAGGATGCAATATTACTCCTATAGGTACTCAAGATTGACATGAGAGTGACTGAAACTGAGTGTTTCACCCCCCCTTTAACAATATATAGGGCCAGAATTACTAAAAGTTTATGCCAGTGCTAACCCTCTTTTGGCATTAAACTACTGTCAGGATTTACCAAGACGCGCAGTGAAAAATTACAGCTAAAAAGATGAGGACTGAGTAATTTTTGTGGTTGACCTTATGGCATGTACATTTGTACATGTTCCTTTCAGAGGCTAAACTTATGGGAGAGTGATTAAATTAATCATGCAAGGTGATTTGTTATTTCCACCATTAGTTACTGCCCAAAAAAGCATGTTTTAAACCAGATGCTAACTGATTTTCTTTAGTCAGATGCTAACTGGTTTTCTCCTTTTATTTCTTTTTTCTTTTTAAAAAAAGTCAGGTAACAGATTTATTTGTTCCATTTATTTGAGCCATTTTTGTGCCTCAATATTACATGCTGAAGTAGGCATAATAAAATTAAACTTATAAATTATAACAATTCAGGAACATGGTATGAGTCATGACAAAGGAGTAAGGCTGGGCGATATGGCCCCAAAAAAAATATCACGATATAATTTTCTATATGAGTCGATATCGATAAATGTAAAATCTTTATTTCTTTAAAGTTTAAAGGCATATTTTTGCTCCTGAGTGAAAGATGTAGAAAACAGACAGATATCTTTTATTGTCAAAAACATGACAAACACTTCCCAAACAGATGAACAATTTATTGAAACTAAGGTAGATTTATTTATTAAAATCTTAATTGTGGTCAGCATTTTTTTTTACTCTACACTGTAAATCAATAATATCATTACTTAATCGTGTAAGTAGTAAAACACTAAAAACGCAAACGGGCAAAAAATAAAAAATTGGTCCACTGTGCATCTCACTCACTCACTCACTCACTCACTCACTCACTCACTCACTCACTCACAGTGAGCAGTGAAACACTATGAATAAAGTTAATGTAGATTTACCGCTGTGTTGGGCTCAATGTTATATGGAAGAACTTCGAAGAAGCACGATCATTTAATAATTAAATCCCGTGTGGTGAACGTGAACCTATGATGAGCAGTCCACGTACGTCGCTGTTTTATGTCGGATGGGATCGCCAAAATATCTCCAAACCACTGAAGTTGAGCGAACTAACTTGTCAACGATATCTGTGTCCTCCGAGCTGGTCGTGAGCTCTGAGTTTCTTCACTATCGCTCCACTTCACTCCGATCCTCCAATCCTGTCAGCCACTGACTGTAAACAACAGCACGTGCAGCACCCAGAAGCCCGGTCTGCAATACGCATGCGCAGCATTACGCATAGCGCGTATAATTTAATTTATCAAACTGTTTTTATCGTTTTATTGAGGAAATTTTAACTTCCGATTAACCAAATGTAATTTGACAGGCTGCAATTAAAAGACAGCTGTTTATGTTAATCTGTTTCACTTTGTTAGCACTCAAGGTAAAACAGGTTAACACCAGGTAAACACACACAAAAATGTTGGTGCTTGCTTGATTGACCGAAGGCATGAAAAGCAGTCAAACGCAGTGTGAAATGTTACTGTTGGACAGTGTAGATTCAATTTGAGTTGTAGTTGTATTGTTACACTGTAATTTGTGATTGCTAGATTGCTAGTTTGTGACTGTGTTGTAAGTCCATTAATCGTGTTTTTATTTATTATTATTTTTTAAAGATTGATTCAAGTGCAGATGCCAGCTTCTTGGGATGGGTGGTTGCTGCCTATAGTTTGGGTCAGATGGTGGCCTCGCCCCTCTTTGGATTGTGGTCCAATCACAGGCCCCGGCGAGAGCCTCTAGTCTGCTCCATATTGATCAACATCTTGGCTAACATTTACTATGCCTATGTCAACCTACTTCCTTCACACAGCCATATTCACATGCTATTGTCTCGCACATTTGTGGGTATTGGAGCAGGTGAATAACACACACACACACACACACACACACACACACACACACACACACAATTCTAATGTAATGATTTGTTGTTAAACTTTTTTTTATTATTTTCGATGTTGAAAACAGTTGTGATGCTTAATATTCTTGTGGAAACGGTGATACTTTTTCAGGATTCTTTATTGAATAGAAAGTTGAATGAACAGCATTTATGTATTTAATACATTTCTTAAAGGAACACTTCAATGTTTTTAGAAATAGGGCTTATTCAACTTATTTCCAACATTTAGATATGTGGGCAAATGCATTTTGTCTCAGTGCATGCATTGTTTTAGTTTGGCTGGGTCACGGTTAGCTTAGCATAATGAATGATCCTACGTTGCCAGCTAGCATGTCCTGAGTAAAAGTGAAAAAACAAAACAAAAAAACATCTACCTAATTACTTCTTGTGGCCTGCGTATTCACAACGAGTACAAATCATTGTACTCGTTGTGAATACGCAGGCCACAAGAAGTAATTATGTGTGTTTTTTGTATCTCTTTTACTCTGGACGTGCTAGCTGGCAACATAGGATCCCATTCATTATGCTAAGCTAACCGTGACCCAGCCAAACTAAAACAATGCATGCACTGAGACAAAATGCATTTGTCCACATATCTAAATGTAGGAAAGAAGTTGAATAAGCCCTATTTCTAAAAACAGTGGAGTGTTCTTTTAAAGCATATATTAAATAAAAATCTTTTGATCAATTTCATTTAAAAAAAATGTTTTTTCTCTTTCTAAATCTTACCACAAATGTTTTAATGTTAATGTTTCTATTTTAGTAATAGAGAAAAGTAAATAGTAATAATACTTCACAATAGTACTTTATTTTGATTAAATAATTACAGCTTTGGTGAACATAATATACTGTTTTTAAATAGTAAATTCTTTTAAATTAAAAATCTTCTTTTAAATTGATTAGGAATTGAATATAGATATTTTGAAGAAAATAAAATGTATCGTACATATATCCGGCAAATACAGATGCTGTAAAGTACTTAGGATTCCAAATTGAATTAATTTGCAGTGTTAAGGTCTGTCATTCTGTCCTGTAGGTAATGTAGCCGTTGTGAGGTCTTATGTGGCTGGTGCCACTTCCCTGACGGAGAGGACCAGTGCGATGGCTAACATGAGCGCCTGTCAAGCTCTTGGCTTTATTCTTGGCCCAGGTTTGCGTGAAGTCAATAAAAGCATTTTATTTACAGAATGCATTTGATGTGAAATTGGTCTGTAAGAAAAGGTTTTTTTTTTCACAGCTTTGTTTGATAGTGTCTTTTTATATACTTTATTAGGACTAATTAACATTAAAAGATGTTTACTATCTTTATTTTCCAGCTCTGCAGGCTGCTTTGTCATTCATCGGAGAGATCGGCATCAATGTGAAATTTATCCAACTTCAGGTTGATATGTACACTGCTCCAGCACTGTTGGCAGCCTGCTTCGGGGTCATTAACATTCTGCTGGTTATATTAATCTTGAGGTAATGATTTAACTGGAGTCTTAAATGTAAAATATATTTTATTTGAGGTCTGTGTATTTTCTCATCAGTACTTGTATATTACCAACTTATGTTTAACCTAACACTGTGTCTTCAACGGAAGTGACAAAGCAACCATTTCAAATCCATTTGTCCTTCTATGAAAAGTATGCGGGTGCTTGAAGTATGTCTGTTATATGTTCTATAAATAGGTGTGTCATATATAAAATGCTATAAAAAAAACGTGTCAGTTTACTATAATTGATTTGTCATGTCGTGCAGCATCCAATGTAGACAACGTCACTGATTATAATGGGTTTCGGTGTAGACATGTTGTCAGGCTTGCATCCTATTTGACTGTACTTGAATGAAGCAAAGCATAGAATTGAAAATGTTTTCATTTTTTTAGGGAGCACTGTGTGGATGACTATGGAAATCATATCCCTGCAATTAACTACACCCCAGAAGGTAAGATATTTATTTTCTGAATATGTTTATACATGTATTCTTTAGCGGTGTACTGTTGCTTAACCATGGTGTCACTGTACAGTCTGTTTTATAATAATTAATGTAAATGAAAACACTTTAAACAGTACTTTTTCTTTCTGCCCTCAGAGCGAGTAAATGTGGCTCCTGAGGTAGAAGGTGATATTGACCAGTTTGCAGTGTTAACATCTAACATCCTTTTCTTCATTATTCTCTTCATTTTTGCTGTTTTTGAAACGTAGGTGGAGATCCTTAGATCTTGACTCGTATTTAAAGTCTAATCTGCTCATATTCACGTGAATTTGTTTGCCTGCAGTATATCTACTCCATTGTCAATGGACATGTTTGCGTGGACAAGAAAAGAAGCTGTTTTGTATAACGGCATCATATTGGCTGCCATTGGCTTCGAGTCCATCCTCGTCTTCCTGGTGGTAAAAGTTGTTTCAAAACGGTAAAAAAAGTTTCTATTTTAAATAGCTTTATGATAATTTGATTTCGGTTATTAAACTTTTCCAATGTCTTTGAACGTTTAACAATCAGACTTCTTTTTACTTCAGTTTGACACATGTAAAGAGGTTTTAGGTCACTACTTTTCAATTGCACAAAGCTATGTTCCAAAGGCACAGTGTTTTGCATAATCATCAGAGAATCACACTCTTCTGCAGTGTAGGTTTTGCATATGACTACTCTTAATGGTACTACACATTACTGACGACAACTGATTGTTTTGAGACAGGTCAGGTAAAAAAAACAACAACTGTCAGTTGTCAGTTTAACACATGACTTCCTCCCTTTGCACTTGCAAGCTGACTAATCAGATCTCATAAAATCAGTTCTTTTTTTTGGGTGTTTTTCAGGGTAGGAGATCGGCCACTGCTGCTCGGAGGCTTGGTGCTCATATTTGCAGGGTTCTTTATCTTGTTGCCATGGGGAAATCAATATCCTAAATTACAGTGGGCAGGTGAGGTAACCGACCAATGCAATTTATGTTTTTTATTATTAAAATTGCAATATGCTATTCGAAAGCTTGGAGTCATTAAAGCAAGGATGCATTAAATTGATCAACTTGTGTATAAGATGTATCACTGTTTCCACTAAAACAAACTGTTTTTAAATGATGTATATATTAGAATGATTTCTGAAGGATCATGTGACCACTGAAGATACTAAAAATTCAGCTTTGCCTTTAAAGAAATAAATGGCATTAAAACATTTTAGAGGTTAGGTCAATTAGGTTGTTGTTAAATTATAATTGCTTTTACTGTATTTTTGATCAAGTGAACATTAAATGGTAGTGTATATTACAGCTGAAATGTGTGTATATTAAACAAATATTATCCCATAAACAGACATTCAGAATAACACTATGCCAACAATAAGATCGACATCCACCCCAGCCTCGAACGGCTCTTTAGAGCCCACCGGATGTCCGTCCGAACAAACCTGGTGCTTGTTTACCCCTGTAATTCATCTCGCACAGTACATCACCTCTGACATCCTGATCGGAGTGGGTTACCCAACCTGCAACGTAATGTCCTACACGTTATACTCAAAGATACTAGGCCCCACACCACAGGTAGAAATCTTCTTTAAAATATTAAATCTTAAACTAAAGTAACATGGTGATTGATCAATGCTCATGTGATTTATCTTCCCCGATTGTGTGTGAACTCAGGGGGTTTACATGGGCTGGCTCACAGCATCAGGAAGTGGTGCGCGGACCCTCGGGCCTGTGTTCGTCTCTCATGTCTACACCATCCTGGGCCCGCGATGGGCCTTCAGTATCATATGCAGCATAGTACTAGCTGCAGTCATTCTCCTCAGTGCCATGTACAAACGACTCGTCGCCTTTTCTATACGCCATGGAAGGCTAGAAGAATGACTGACAGGTGCCTCCACCAACTACTAACGGACAGTTCAGAGAAGTGGGCCTGGCTTAAAGATGGAAAACAGCCACTAATACACCTGTGAATGGTATCTGAACTGTATGAAATGGAGCTTTTCCAGAATAATCATGAATCCTTTACATAGGTTGTCTTCCAAGTAAATTTTTACTTTATATCCTCTATATATTGAACTTCACCTTCCTTAACTGTGAATATAACCACTATTGGAGCAGTATGACATGTCACCATTTAAAACTGACAGTGGCAGTATTAAACAGGCCGCAGTATTAAACATGTTTGGCAGCTCCGCCGGTAATGAAGATTATAAGGCCTATGCAATTGTTTAATCTAAAGCTTTATGGACTATGATTGTTTTGGTTTCGAGTTTAACCCGTTTTAATAACTTGAATTCTTGGTTTTGTAAAATGTTAACAAATGTGACAGCTTTTTTATTTTACACTGATAGGACTGATTTGAAGCTGATGTTGAAGTTTCTTTTTAAAAACACTATTCTAAAAACTTACACTAAAAGCTTAGCATTACTTGACTTTAAGAGTAACATACTTATTGGTGATTTGGAACTACACAACTACTTAAACTCACACCAAATGTTTTTTGTTGGTGTTAAAGCACAAGGCACATGGATATTTCTTAAACGGGCAATAAATGGTTCCTTTAAAAAAAGTTTTTTAAAACATGAAGTATGATATGCTTTTCTATATAATGAGCTGTTTCTTTAAATGCATTAAATTATATTTTGAACAAGAAATCTGTTTTTCTTTATGAAAGATACAAAAATGACACTCATTCTAATAATACAGTAATTGTATTCAAAGCTTTTACACACAGATCATCACTGTTTGAGACGCATAAACTGAAACAAAGCTTCTTTAAACTGTTGACGAGGTTTGTGTTAATTGTATTGGGAACATTCTAGAGTAGGATAAGTTTGTGACGATGCATAAATTAAACCGCAATAAGACAACTGTGGCTCTACATGCACAATCAATCTTCCTATTTACATGTAGGTTTCCCACTTTGTGATCTCAGTTTTATGCACATCTTAGCAGCCTCAAAAGCATAGTTCCCAAAATACACCGCATGTGGGATCATTTAACTCTTCTTTTCCTTTTGTTCTTAGCTGTGGATTTGCTGGTAATGTGTTTAGACAGGCCTTGAGCTCCACGACCCCCGGACACAGGCATTCTGTTGGCAGAATATATGTAAGAGAATCACATGATCATCTAGTATTCATGTTGAAACATGTCACTACAGTATCATCAGTACAGCACTGACTGATTATCTGAATTTCTGGAGAACATTATTAATGTTTAAGCTATTCAGTATGTACTTGCAAGGGTAAATTTCTTAAATTATGAGGCATATATTAGTTTTTTTAAGGGGTAGTCTTTTTTGTGTTATTTTAGTATGATTGAAGTGTTTTTATTGATATTTCAAAGGCATTTATATTTTTGTTTTTATAAATTTGTATTTCAGATGTAGTTATTTTAGTATAAGCTTAACTTAATGAAAATGAGAAATGTTGCTAAAATTTTAAATATTTTATTTCAAGTAACAAAATGTAATGTTTATTTCATTTCAATTAACAAAACCAACAGTTTTAGTTAATTTATAATAATCTAGGTTTATACTCACTGTTTATTGTGTTTCTTAGGGCAGGCTCTAAGTTTGTGTTTTAGGCTGCCACAGTTGAAACAGCCAGTTTGGCTTTGACCACAAGGGTGATCAGGGAGAGCACAGTGACCACATGAAGAACAATGGCGCCATGCTGGAGAGAGAAAGAAAGCAGAAAAAAATATGAAAAAGCAAGAAATAAACAGTAATGGCCCTATCATACACCCGGCGCAATGCAACGCAAGTGTTTTTTGCTAGTTTCAGCATGACTCGGTTTATAATTTTCACGTCCAGCAACTCATTTAAATAGTTAATGGTCTCGCGCTATTGACGTTGCTGTTCTGAAAGTTGTTGGCACGTTGCTATTTTGAGGCAAATGAAAAAATGAAAAACCTGCCATAAAATCAATAGCCTTTATTTAAAGGAAACGTTAGTAATGTGTCTATCTACATTACGCACACAGCGCAGCAGCACACAAACATGCCAAATTGCCACAAAAAAAGAGATTTACAACATAAAAGATTTAAATTGTGTACATAAAAAAAAATGCCTACATGTCATAATGGATAGTCATTGCATGTATCAGAATTACCTATTTGCAGTAATGAAGAATGAAATTGGCTACTTGTTTAAACAATTGTGGCAATACACACATATATTTAAACTGACTCGTCAGGTTGAGGGTGTCTATATTCTGCCGTGTAAACAGCAAATCCATCATTGTGCAAGTGCAACTGGCTTTTAAAGGAAATGGGAGATGGGACTGATTTGTTTATTGCACGTTATGCCCAAAACACACTCATGGCTCATTAAGAGACTAGGGACAATCCCTTTGGACCATGTGCCTGGCGTGCCGACCATTTTTTTCTGTTACTAAGTGCACCTTTGCTATACTCTTCAGACCATGCACTCAGATCATGTTCTCAGATTGTTAAAATGGGGCCTTAAGAGAGTTAAATTCAAATGAATTCAAATTTGCTTACAAGGCTTCACACACCGCCCACATTCATCACAGTGCCTCCATTCTCGCCCATCCTATGAGATGAATAGGGAAATGTCAGTTAAAGTGATAGTTCAACCCCAAAAGAAAATGTGATGTTTATCTGCTTACCCTCAGGGCATCCAAGATGTAGGCGTGTTTGATTCTTCAGTAGAACACGCATGAAGATAACTCCAACACATAACTCCAACGGTTGCTCATATAATGCAAGTCAATGGGGTGCTTTTTATGATATTTGTGAGTCAAAAAAAAGCCTGTGGCTTGTGACACATTGGTGTCTTAAAACACGAAACGATTGGTTTCTGCAAGAATATTTATGTTATTTTTTTTACCTCATATCAGATGAATCTCATGTTTACATAGATGCCTCATTCGACCGATTCTGCAGGCACTAATGACATTTTATATATATATATATATATATATATATATATATATATATATATATATATATATATATATGACTGCGCCCGGTTTTGACCTTCTCTGGCAGAAGTAATGTTGTTGGTAATACTAGATGAGATCAGATCAGATCTCACAGAAACCGATCGTTTCGTGTCTCAAGACATCAATGTGTCGTCACAAGCCGCAGGGTTTAATATGGATTCTTATGTCTGTGTTTTTTTAACTTTTAAAGCGACTCATAAAAAAACACCCCATTGACATGTATTATATGAGCAACGTATTATATGATTGGAGTTAAAAATCTTCATTTGAGTTCTACTGAAGAAACAAACACACCTACATCTTGGATGCCCTGGGGGTAAGCAGATAAACATCGAATTTTAATTTTTGGGTGAACTATCAATTTAATCTACTCCATATATTGAATTAGACATGAACATTTACCTTTGATGGGCACATGTCACACTTAGGGCAGTGTTTGTTTCCTGCTGACACATACCTCTCACAAACACTGCAAAATCTGCAAAGGATTGAAAAATATGCATGGTAAATTTACCACCTAAATCAATACAGTTAAGACAGCATTTACAAATTACATATTAAAAAAAAAAAATCTAGTGAATGATGTTTAAATTACCAGTTGGAACAGTTATAACTTAAATTTAAACTAAAACATAATTTTACCTGATCATAAATATCTCAAATCTATGAATGTAACATCTACACTGTGTTTATTAATTTAAAAAGAGATTTAAATTTCACATGAACTAAGGAAAAAGTTCCCTCCCCAATATTCCTGACAAACTTTATTTGAATATCATTGCATTAAATTGACTATAACATATAATCTTAGAATTACCAGTATTCCTTTGAACCACTAAGTCAAGACTGCGCAAAAACAGCCCAAATTTATGAAACCTACATATCAATTTTCTAACAATTCAACATCAATATTACACTAGAATGTTGTTAAATATTTATTTGACTATTTTCCCCCACATACATGTATTTAATAATTAGATAAAATAATTTTTAAAAAAGTTTCATGCTGCAAAGGTTGATCAATAGATGGCTATGCATATTCATGTTTATCAACAAAATCCAATCTACATATATATTAAAATTCATTTTGAGACTAATCTGTTCATATAGCTGGTTCAAAATGGACCCGATCGATCGCATAGTAATCAATTAAAAAAAATAAAAAAACTTAAAAAAAGTTTTAAAAGTTTGGTTCCTGTACTTATTTTAAAATCATCTCTTTCAGGACAAAACAAACCCTAAATTCATTATGAAGAGATGCGTTTATGTGTACCTGTAACCTTCATCCTCTGGTAAAATTGTATCTTTGGGGCTCAGATTGGTGAAAAGTCGAACAGGTGACTGCTTACGGCCCGTCTTTCCGTGTTTATATAGAGGGTGGTTGTCATAATCAACCTGAGAATGAAGAACCACACTTGACTACTACATGCTGTAAATGTATAACGTTTGTATAACATCATATTCCTATAATACCTGGTAATCCAGCATAGAGAAGGAGGGAAAACACTCAAGTATACGGGACTCAAAGAAGTATGGGAAGATCCAGATCATTGGCATCTCAGCTGCATCGCTCACTAAAGATGATTTCAACAACAGGTAAGAATGATATATGATGTCTCAGAGTCAACTTTTTTGATGGACATTTAATCAATCAAAAAAAGTTAAATCAATTTAGTCGCTTATACCTTTATTGTACTTTTTCCAGGTCATTGACATCTGAGAGAAACTGTTGGCTAGTGGCTTCACTAGGCCTCCAAATGGGGGGTCTGTTACCATGACTACCTTGGCTCCTCCCTCCTCACGCAGAAAGCCATGAAAAAATGTGACCGCTTCCTGCACAATAGCGTATCATGAGACAAAGTGAGACCACATTTGATGTCAAAGACGTCACATTTGATGTTTGTTTTTTACCTCATCGTCAAAGAAGTGATGGTTGAACATATTATAGTGGCAGAACTCATCCTGCCCAAAAAATTGGCAGTACCTAACAGGGTAGAAAAATAAAGAGGTTGATGGCTGAAAAATGCATGTAATGCACTAAATGAATACAAGTGTCAACATGCATTTCAGAACTGCTAAAAAAAATAAAAGAAAACTGCTGTTATTTCCACACCCGGCAGGTGAACAAGTCTGGAGCTGAGAAGACATAATCCTTTCAGTTATAATACACTGTGAAAGTGTGTGTGCACATACAGTACGCATATGCAGCAGGCTTTGGCATGTTAAAAGGGGCTGCACACCTTTTTCAACACATTCCACAGATGAGCATAGAAGTGCTTGCAGGAGGACCAAACATTTACTAATTCTCTTATCAATTTCTTAGGTAAGTTGTTTATTGCATTGTTTTATTGCATAGTATTATTTCATTGGCATACAGCACTAAGACCACAACTGATTTACAACTTCGCAAAGATACAACTTTTTAAAGCACTTTAAGAACTGTGATAGTGGGCCAATTTTAATACATATACCATGTTCAGGCTGCTGAAAATGTAAGAATGTTTAGTATTTTGATTTCTTTCCTTTAGGTTACGCAAATATTAATGCATCTGGTTATTTTCTAGTAAAGGTTAGATGGGATTTTCTGTGTATTGACAAGGAGGAGGAAGTGCTTTGTATGTCTTCTGAGAAAATCAGCTAATTTAGAACTTTTTTGTATTTGCATTTCATGCATTAGATACTACATCATACATACTGACAAAAACTAATAATGTGAATGTGATGTTTCCTAAATGAGCTGTATTATGCTCAGAGAACTTGGGAGAGATGGCAGAGGAAGACTTCAGGCCTCTATCAGAGGAAATCAGTTCCTTCTGTCTGGTTACTGAGGCTCGTTCAGGCCCACAAGTCACCCAGCCCTTCCCACGCTCTCCAAAACTGATCAGGAGAACTGGAGCCATCTCCCCAAAACCCTCAGAGGTAATGATAGATTTCATAAACTGCCAAACTAAATGAATAAGCTGATTATGAAGTAAGACAACATAAGAATGCAGTCATGCTAGAAAACCCGGAGCTTAGCTGAAGGTTGAACACATGGTCATAGGCCGCAAACCACTTACAAGAAAAACACTACAGCCTGAACTTTGGGGTCAGTATTACAACTTAACAGTATTTGCACAGCAATGTGCAATAGGTGATCTGGGAAATGCTAACTTTAGTCTGTTAGCATTGAAAGCATATGATCCCACCCTTTATTCCTGTGATGGAATTTAGTGTCACATGATTTTTCATAAATCATTTTAATAGGCAGATTTGACACTTATGAAATTATTTTCAGGATTCTTTAATGAATAGAATGTTTAAAAGAACGATATTATAAATACATTTCCTGTCACTTTTGATTGATTTAATGCTTCCTTGCTGAATAAACATTAATTTTAAAAAACATACTTTTGAACGGTAGTGTACCAGTAATAATTTTTTTTTTAAATGTGTGAACAGGTGCCAGTCTTGTTGGAGGACTTGAAGAAGGAGAAGAAAAGAACAGAGTCTCATCTGGAATCTATTAAAAAGCGGCAAGTCAACCTAAATGTAAGTGGAATTCTATTGCAAGTTGATTTGATCGTGAAAACTGGTCTATATATAAATGCAGTCCATCCATATATGGCTGGTGGAAGGAGATTCCCAAATAAGGAAGTTTGGCAGGGAAAGTTATTACATTTTTTAAGATCTAAGTCTAGCTGGATGTGATAAAGCCTCAACTACTATAAATGTTAAATAACTGATAAATCCTACATCTCTGCTGAAGACGAATTCAGAGGCGATGAAGCAGCAGGTACAGGAGTGTTATGAGGGGCTAAAGTTGGCTCTGCAGGGGGATGAGCAGGCAGTTTTGGACATGATAGAGCAAGACCGCCGAGAGACCAGCAGTAAACTAAACCGAATTATTCAAGACTGGAATCAGCACCTTGGTCTCCTGCAGAAACAAATCAGCTCTATGCAGTCAGCTCAACAGAGCCCTGCAGAATCCATGAACCAGGTACAGTCAAAGACGAAACATGCATTTCATGTTGTTATAATAATATTCTTGACAAAATGCAGGGATCACATATATCGTCTTCTGCATGTTCTCTGCTTTCAGTCGTTTCCTGAGGATTTTACGTAAGGCCATCTTTTTTCATTATATGAATAACAGATTTTGTGACAGATCCTTAATACGAATATATATTGACAATCTAACAGTATATCAAAACACTATGCCTTCCATGTTGTTTTCAATAGCAAACATGCTGCACATTACAATATATGTAATGCAACATCAACACTATGTATGCAATTTACTATATAATTAAAATGTATCTGTGGCTAGATTGAATAGTTGTCGTAAGAAAATGGACCCAGGCGAAGAGGAGATAAAAATGAATGAGGAGAGGATCCAGAAGCTCATGAAGGTTCTTAGGAACATCTCAAAAGAGCTGAAAGCCCAGCTACAACGAAAGAACCTGCTGCTGGGTACAAAACATTCTTGGTCCATTAAACCCATAATTTTGTTGTGCAAAAAAATGTTTGATCAGTCTAAATCAAGTTCATGCTAAATACATATTGGATATTTATTTAAAAAAATACAAATTAAATATATATATATATATATATATATATATATATATATATATATATATATATATATATATATATATATACACAAACACAGTGAGGAAAATAAGTATTTGAACACCCTGCTATTTTCCAAGTTCTCCAACTTAGAAATCATGGAGGGGTCTGAAATTGTCATCGTAATTGCATGTCCACTGTGAGAGACATAATCTAAAAAAAAAAAGAAAAATCCAGAAATTTGTCACTATTTATTTGTATTATACAGCTGCAAATAAGTATTTGAACACCAGAGAAAATCAATGTTAATATTTGGTACAGTAACCTTTGTTTGCAATTATGGAGGTCAAACGTTTCTTGTAGTATTTCACTAGGTTTGCAAACACTGCATGAGGGATTTTGGCCCACTCCCCCACACAGATCACAGATTTGAGGTTGCATAGCAACGTGGGAGAGAGGACGCTGGCGTTGTCTGTTCACCGCTTCTCCACCCAAAAATCATGTTTACTGTACAGTTAGATTTAGATTTTATTTTATTATGACTGTGACTAGTCAAACAGTCAGAGCTACAATTGGGACTGTTGCTGATAGTTGGCAGCCACTGAGAGGACGTTGTTCACCAATCTTCACCGCTTCTCTGCTGTTGCGGTTGCTTCTGGTTTAAAGGACATTTCATGTGTCTTGCTGCGGCTGTTCTCTCTTCTGGGTGTTGGCTGCTCACTGATGGTCTCCCTCGGGCTTGAACTGCATGGTGGCTGAGGTTGCCGGCTGATTGCACCGTCTAGCGTCATCAGCGTCCAGCATGATGTTGAGATGTTCCGCGTCTCGGCTGCGTCGCTGTTCTGTCTTGCATTGTGGCAGTGAAACGGCTTGGACTTCTGCGCCGACCCCGGTGTGTCCACAGAAGTGCCCGGGAAACTTAGTTTGCCTCCTGCATAGTGCTGCAGCGATCCCCTCCATCTGGTCTTCAGCTGTCATGCCTTGACGACGTCATCAGGACACTGCCAAATTGGAAAAATGTAGCAACAGAGCCTCTAGCTCTGGGAGAAATGTAAAGCATGGAGTGGACCACAGTGTACTGTGGCGCTTACAGAGACTTCCAACATCCACTCTGTTTTCTGTTCAGAAAAGCGTTTAACTGTTATGTGTTGGTTGATTGTTTGTATTATTCTATATGTTTTACTTGTTAATCATTTTGTTATTTTTTCCCTTTTCCATTGTTGCACTTTGAGATTCTTCGGAATGTAAAGTGCGTTATAAATAAAATCTATTATTATTATTATTATCTTCTCTAGATTGGTCAGGTTTCTGGCATGTCGCTTAGAAACACAAAGTTTGAGCTCCCTCCAAATATTCTCTATTGAGTTTAGGTCTGGAGACTGGCTAGGCCACACCAGAACCTTGATATGCTTCTTACAGAGCCATTCCTTGGTTATCCGACAGTGGCTAAGTGGTTCATGTAGATTGTCTACAAACCGAAAGGTTGGTGGTTCGATCCCTGGTTCCACCTGACCAAGTGTCGAGTTGTCCTTGAGCAAGACACCTAAGCCCAACTGCTCCCGATGAGCTGGATGGCGCCTTACATGGCTGACATCGCCGTCATGAATGGGTGAATGTGAGGCAATATGTAAAGTGCTTTGGATGGCCATAGGGTGTGTTAAAAGCGCTATATAAATGCAGTCCATTTACCATATCCTGGCTGTGTGCTTCGGGTCATTGTCATGTTGGAAGACCCAGCCTTGACCAATCTTCAATGCTCTAACTGATGGAACGAGGTCGTTCCCCAAAATCTCACAATACATGGCCCCGGTCATCCTCTCCTTATTACAGTGCAGTCGCCCTGTCCCATGTGATGAAAAAAACACCCAAAGCATGATGCTACCACCCCATGCTTCACAGTAGGGATGGTGGTCTTTGGATGGTACTCATTCTTTTTTACTCCAAACGCGTTTAGTGGAATTATGACCAAAAAGTTCTATTTTGGTCTCATCTGACCACATGACTTTCTTCCATGACTCCTCTGTATCATCCAAATGTTCATTCGGAACCTTAAGATGGGCCTGGACATGTGTTGGTTTAAGCAGGGGAAACTTCCGTGTCATGCATGATTTCAAACCATGACATCTTGGTGTATTACCAACAGTAACCCTGAAAACGGTGTTCCCAGCTCTTTTCAGGTCATTGACCAGTTCCTCCCGTGTAGTTCTGGGCTAATTTCTCAACTTTCTTAGGATCATTGAGACCCCACGAGGTGAGATCTTGCATGGAGCCCCAGTCCGAGGGAAATTGACAGTCTTGTTTAGCTTCTTTCATTTTCTAATGATTGCTCCAACAGTGGACCTTTTTTCACCAAGCTGCTTAGCAATTAAACCTTAAACAGGTGCATCTAATTTAGAATAATAAATGGAGTGGAGGTGGGCATTTTAAAGACAGACTAACAGGTCTTTGAGGGTCAGAATTCTAGCTGATAGACAGGTGTTCAAATATTATTTGCTGCTGTATCATACAAATAAATAGTTAAAAAATCATATATTGTGATTTCTGGATTTTTTTTAAGATGATGTCTCTCACAGTGGACATGCACCTATGATGACAATTTCAGACCCCTCCATGATTTCCAAGTGGGAGGACTTGCAAAATAGCAGGGTGTTCAAATACTTATTTTCCTCACTGTATATATATATATTCAAAAGTTTGAGGTCAGTAAAGAAATTATTAGAAATAAACCATTCATTAAAGAATCCTGAAAAAAGTGTCACAACTTCCACAAAAATGTTATGCAGCACAACAATTTAGCCTTGCCATCACAGGAATACATTTAAAAATATATAAAAATAGAAAAGTCATTTTAAATTGTAGTAATATTCAATTTAAACTATAAATACTTTTATATTTTTATTTAAATTTGATCAAATAAATGCAGCTTGATGAACGTAGAGAAAACAATTGTATTGACCTCAAACTGTTATATAAGGCATTCTATTTTAAAAAATGCAAAAATAATTATAATTGATGTTTGCGTAAACATGTGTGTACTGTGTATAATTATTATGTATAATTGAATGCTATAATATATTATATATATAAAATGTATCTGATATAGAAATATTTTTTATAGAAATTATAACTAATTGTTTTTAAAAATGTTCATGCATGTGTGTATTTATAAATGCATAAAAATTATACACAGTACACATATTTTATGTAAATACAAACTTGTATTTTTTATGCGATTAATCTTTTACAGCCCTATATTATACAGTAGTATTGTAACTTATTATGTAAAAAAAAAAGCTCAGAATACATAATTGGACCATGTTGTGGGTAAATCAGCTGTTTATTAAATATTCTTGCATTTCACCTCGACAGACTCCTCTAATGTGGCGATCGACCAACTGACTTGTCACAAACAGATAAAGGTGACCCCAGAAGGACGGGGCTTGACCCTTTCCGCAGAGGAGCATTGCATTCCCAATGACCCTGTAAGGTTTGATCAGTTATACTGTGCATTGGGCTCCGTTGCTTTTAAATCTGGGCAGCACTACTGGGAGGTGGATGTGCATTGCTGCCCATCATGGGCTGTGGGTGTGACTTACGGGAGCCTGCAGAGGAGAGGACGAGACAAAGCAGCCAAACTTGGACGGAACAGGTGCTCGTGGAGTCTTGAGTTTCAGGACGGCCATCTCAAGGCCTGGCACAACGACCGGCACGTGGCACTGCCCGTCACAGCAGCACGAGCAGCACCGAACAGGGTAGGGGTGTTTGTAAAATATCAGAAGGGTCGTGTGGTGTTCTATGATGCGGAGACTATGAGAATGCTGCAGGAGTTTTCAGCAATGCAAACGGCTGTGTTTGACAGAGCACACCATCATTTTACTGAGCCTCTCTACCCAGCTTTCCGTTTCTTCATACCCAAAGACAAACACATAGGCCATCATCATATGGAGATATGCGACCTCAGTCTTTAATATTGTTTGAATACACTACTGTTTTGGGTCAGTAGATGTTTTTTCATGTTTTTGAAAGTGGTCTCTAATGCTCATTCTCATGTTTTAGTTTGATCAAAATGACAGTTAATATAGTAATAATGTTTTTTTTTTTTTACTTTTCTATTTCAGTATCTTATAAAATCAAATGTAATGTTTTTCTGTTATGGCAAAGCTGAATTTTTGGCATTACAAATCAATCTAAAATGCTGATTTGATGCTCAAGAAACATTTCTTATTATAATCAATGCTGAAAAAATTGTGATGCTTAATGTTTTTGTGGAAAATGTGATGCATTCTTTCCAGGATTCTCTGATATATAGAAAGTTCAAAAGAACAGCATTGATTTTATTTTATTTTATTTTTTTACCATAACTGTCTTTACTGATACTTTTGATACATTTTATGTCTGTGCTGTCTAAGAGTAAATTTCATAAAAGTAAATAAATAAATCAATTATTTAAAATTGGATCTTATCCTGGATCTTATAGGTTTTTGAATGGTAGTATACATTCTACAACTAACTTCTGAGATACAGGACCACCTGTCTGAGCTTCAGTGATTAATAGTGCAAGCAATACAATATATATACTTCATTAAAGCTGAAGTCCATTAGTTTTGCCTCTTTGTCACCATCTCTGTTTGACACCTGCAATTGCAGCTATTGACGCAATTATCATTTTTACATGGGTTGTGCTAGCCTGACAAGCCAGACCCACATCAAGATGTTTGGTCTGGAAACGCACCATTGACAGGGCTCAATCCGAGGGGCGGGATAAACGCTTTCCTTTCATACTCCCTCTGCACGCGATAGGATACCGCTATAACCAACTACATCAACGAAGGTGAAACAGAGAGCTTGTTGATAGATTAAACATTCCCCGTATCCGGTCGGCAAAACTCAGAACACATCTTCCCTTTTTAAGAATGACTTCAGTGTCGTTCTTTTGTCAGAGAAAAGCTTAACTCCAAGCCTTCCAGAGTGGTGGTCAAAGCTGATTCGAAAAGACCGCCATTCGCCAGTTTCTGTGTTTACTAGTAGCACGCAAACGCAACTCGGTCGTCGTCATTATGGCTAGGGTGCACCCATCGACTCTATACACGATGTGATCGGCCCGGCAAGAGTTTGGCGATTACAGCTCAGAAGGGTATTGAGAGCTGCTAGACGACACTCGCGGGCAGATTAGATTTGCTGCCGCTAGGGTGCGTCTAGATTTCTAGGCTAGGGTTGTGCATCAGCACAGCTCCTCGCTCCTCCTCACCGCAGATTAATCTAATGTTTTGAGAAGCATGTGTGGCTGTCATTCATTCACTGGACAGGTTCTATGTGTTCATGACCGAAAAATAATTTTCACTGTAAAATGTAATCTGAACTAGTGACATGTCTGTCACATTTGTTCTGACCAACTGAGAAAAAAAAAGCATTACAATAAATCAAGCTACCAACCTTGATTAAATCTAACCATCACTTCACATCACAAACTGTGCAAATTATCATTATTGTTATACCTTTTCCTCAAATTGTTATGTTAACAATATCAGCATCGTGTGACTATGTTTATTTAGTGTGTATTAGTGTTACCTATAGATTTCAATTTCTTTACAGTCTAATCTTTTGTTTTTTACTATGGGTGAATCCAGGGGCGTAGCCATCTTTTCAGAAGTGAGGGGGACAGAAATGTCATAATACCTTTTTTTTTTTTTTTTGACCGATATAATTTATCGCATCTCTTGCTTTTAATTTGGTAAGATATCAAATACACTGCTGAACAATAACCAATAATATCAATAATATTTCCCTTTTTTTAAATGCCAATTTTATGATTGGTTTATATACTACAAACACTTGTGCATTAAGTCTCCATAGATTTTATGCAATGTAAAAAATAAAAATAAAGTTCTGATGTAAACCAGCTGTTCTCCTTATGTGAATATATAGTAAAGTGCAATTTATTCCTTTGATCAAAGCTGAATTTATCATCATTACTCCAGTCTTCAGTGTCACACGATCCTTTACTAATCATTCTCATGAGGATTTGATGATCAACACACATTTATGATTATTATCAGTTGTGCTGCTCATGGTGATGCTTAAATTTTGTGGAAACCATCTAAACATTTGTGGTAAAATTAAAAAAGAGAGAAATGAATACTTTTATTGATCAGACATGCATTCAATTCAACAAGTAATATTTTTAATATTACAAAAGATAATACTTTATTTAATAAATGCAAATAAATGTTGTCCATTGAACTTTCAATTCACCAAAGAATCCTGAAAAATAAAATGTATGGTTTCCACAACATTTTTAAGCAGCACAACTGTTTTCAACACAGATAATAATCCTAAATGTTTCTTGATTATAAAATCATCATATGAGAATGATTAGTGAAGGATCATGTGACACTGAAGATTGGAGTAATGATAAATTCAGCTTTGATCACATAGGGAAAAAGCTGTTTTAACTTGTAATAATATTTCACAATATTACTTGATTTTTGATTACATAAATGCAGCTTTGGTGAGCAGAAGATAGGCTACTAAACATTAAAAAAGCTGCATTATTCATATGATATAGGCTACTTTATTGTCAATAAATAAGCTACATTGAGATGGCTTGAAAAACACACATAAATAATATATTGTCGCAATCGTCTAATTGTCTTCGTCACGTTTCAGCTGATAACGATTGTTTTCCTTCAGCTGCAGCTCCAGCGTGACAGTAAGTTTCTACGAATCCACTTTTGGACTTTCTTTGCAGCGCCCTCCTCATATTTAGATACAAATAAAATGACAGGTCATGCATAGCTTATTTTTTGTCTCTGATTTTAAATCTTAATGTATTCACATTGTATTCACATGTATTCACATCACATTCTATGTATAAATACACTTGCCCTTGACGTCAATACGCGCACAATAAACCGAGGTAGAGAAAGCTGTCTTTAGCGTCCCTGTTAATTTGCCCGCCGCCATGCAGGGTAACGCGGGATCGAATCCCGCTCGGAGCGGTTCGACTAGAATCGGGGAGACCCTGTAAAAGTGCGGGGGACGAAAATACATTTTCTTAAAAGTGAGGGGGACACGTCCCCCCCGTCCCCCGCATAATCTACGCCCATGGGTGAATCTCCAGTTGTCACTGATGATTGTCGTTTGGCCTTTCTGGATTACAATACCAAATCAAAATTATACGTTTAAGTATCCCAACTGCTGTGAGAAAAGGTTATAAATGATCCGCCACCCTCACATTTGATAGCCTACTAGGTGGACTAATTCTGTATATATACAAACACAAAGTAATCATGCAAATATGAACAACCCCATGCTTGAATTTACCACGGAAAGCTACCAGTACCACTTAAATTATAACATGTTATTATAAGCTCACCGTTGTGAAGGAGATAAGGAGATCGTTTTGAACACTGGCTGGTCATGTACTTGGTCAAAAATGTAACAACCCAGCAATTCTATGTCCGTATGTGACTATTTAACCTTTGTATTCGCTAAGAATTTTGTGGTATTATGTTTACCTGTAATCAATATCCAGCAATAAACTCTTCACGGTAGGACTCTTGGCCTCCATATTCCGTAACTTTATCACCTCGTGTAATCTGTGAATTTTTAAGAGAAAATAATTGCAAAGTGGAGATATAAAGTGTGACCAGTGCAAATAGTGATATATGCTTAAGTTTTAGCAGAAGTGTCATGATATTTCTACAAATGGACCTTTTCTAAGCAATTGTGGGTTACATTAGTGCAAATAGCCTTTACAAACAAGTTTGGCCATTTTCACTTATGCTACCTAGACTAGTTTTCCATCCACAGGATTAACAGGTCACACCCACCTTGGCGTCCCTACACAGAGAATTTTCTGGAAGCCTAACCCCACAAGCATATCCAGTAGGAAATGACAGCTCCGATCTGCAAATAGATATTGTGCATTACTCTTCTTGTTGTCCAGAGGACATAGAAGTAGACTGGGCCTTTTCAACCGCTGAACTGTGATGTCCTCAGAAAGTGCACTGTGTTTCACGTGAGTCGCCCATTCCCCAGGGAAGATCAACATCTGACAGTCCACACAGAACCTTCTCTGCTCCAGTGGCAGAGAAACAAACTCTCTAAATCTGTGAAAGAAACAAACACGCGAACACATTTGAAAGATTTTTGGCAGGGTCAACATATATAAGGATATTTTACTGTCTGTTCTTTAAAGATAGGTGTTTGTTGCAGCATACCAGTGTTTAATCTTTAGAGTCATTTCCTTTACCATAAACAGACATGCCAATATCTATCTAAGAGTATAACGTCTTAAATGTTAAAATAAAAGTCATTTACCTAGAGAAGTATTCCTGATGACTGAAAAGAGGCATCTTGGAGCGATTCTGCTCCTCTCTGGCAAGCATCCTTACCTCTGATATCTGACGCATTAATGAAAATAATCAAGTGAATGAAATGCAAATATTCACATCTCTAGTTTTTATATATTCTTTGATTTTAATTATCCATTGTATAATTAAAAACTATAAAAAAACTACATGGACTGCAAAGGTAAATGGATTGCATTTAAATAGCGCTTTCAACAGACCCCTGGCCACCAAAGCACTTATTACATATTGCCTCGCATTCACCCATTCATACACCAACGGCGATAACAGCCATGTAAGGCACCATCCAGCTCGTCAGGAGCAGCTGAGGTTAGATGTGTGTTGCTCATGGACACTTTGACACTTTGTCAGGTGGAACCAAGGATGGAACCACCAACCTGTTTGCAGCCAACCTACATGAACCACTGCTGCCCAAATGACATGACATGCCTTCGGTCACCTGATTGATATTTCAAAAGAAAATATATCTTTGATATATATTGATATATCTTTTAGCATAATGCAAATGTTCAGAGGTCCACCTTCAAGGTCTTTTTGCTGTGGAATATTTAATTACTTTAATAAAGAATTGTAATGAATAACTACAACGTTAGTAACAATTCAACTTTTAACTTGATTATGATTAAACTTGATAATGATTATTGTATATTGTTTACCCCCTTAAATTAAAACTACAGTGCTTTGCTCTTAAACTAAGCTGATCATCTTAATACAACATATTATTGTGAGACATATGCATGCAAGTGACAAGATATTGCATGCAAGTAGCCTGTTATACCGTTATAACAATATCTACATTACAAACTGTTCGAATTGCATCTTATTTTGCCCGTTTAAATAATAACAGCAGCACCAAACTCAGTTTATTTTCACCATTTCAAACTAACTTTACATGACCTGTCATAAAATCCTGATGTATCAGATTTATCTGATTTCTGATACCAAATTAATAAGATTTCAATAGACTATTCCATAAGGGGGAAAAGATCATATGTCAGGCTTTAAAACATATCTTATTATATTGCTTTTCATTTTCGGTATTACATGAAACAACAAACAAATAACTGGACGTTAGCCCTAGTTATTAAGACGGAACGTAACTGTTAAGTTACCTTCTCGTCTGCCCACTGAAAGAAGTTGCAGTCTTTTCGATCTCGACAAGCAGAACACGCGTAAAATCTCCTTCCTTTCTCCTTTCCATTGCCAGTTTTTTCGAACAACAGAGCTGGTCCTGAGAAAAGCACGTGTCACTTATTATATATTAGTTAATATTTTAGAATACGATAACTGACACGGCAGTAATATTATTAAGTTATCTCGTACCATGTGGACATCGTGGTGTTGTTTTGTCGCGTTCGGTTTGAATAATCACTTCTATTCCACCGCTATCCACGACATCATCCAGTATTTTACCCATGCTTGCAAGAAACCTTAGGTGTGAGAATCAAAACAACACTCACATGTATGACAGAAGGCTGCCATAACAAATCTGTCGCACACATATGACGTCGCGGTACTCGCGTAACCGTCACACAAAAAAACCCGCTGCCGTCACGTGTTATCGGAAATGTCCTATGTGGACATGTTCAGATGAGGAAGAGTGAATATTTCAGTAAAAGGATGCTGAGGTTAGAGCTGCCAGGCAGGAGGTAGAGGAAGACTAAAGAGGAGGTTTATGGATGTAGTGAAGGAAGACAGTCGGTCTGAGAGAAGAGGATAGGAATAGATGGAGGCAGATGATTCGCTTTTGCGACCCCTGCAGGGAACAATCGAAAGAAAAAGAAGCTATTGGAAATAGGGACTTAAGGCATTTCTCAATGTCAAGGAAGGATCCTTAAAATTGAGAAATGCCTATAGTTACTCAAATTCAGCGAGACGCGTCATCTGACCACTTGGCAGGCATAAACATGAGACAAACTTTAACATTAGACATTAAGTTAATGTAACATACCTTCGTTTTTTTTTTTTTTTTTTTTTTTGCTTTTCATCAGCTGTTTTAAAGTGATTTTAGGTTGTTTTTATTCTGTTTTTGCCATAATCGACACAAAAACACGATAAGCTCTCGTTGTGTCGTGGCATCATCATGGTCAATATGTGAACTGATACCAAACAGAGGTCTGAAGTGTTTTTGTGTGAAGTGTGAAGAAATTTAATTTGGGATATCCACGTCCAACCCTGGTCCAACCTAGTCTTAAAAGCTTTGAAAACATATTCGACGTTTCATCCCATAAATATTCCCAAACTTGTCTGTCAGTCAAACCCCTCTAAAATAAGTAGCCTACCCCTAAGATTATCATTTAATATTTAAATATTTTAACAAGACATGTTCACATCTATCTGATGTTAATGGTCACATGACATGCAGGTAAACAAATATCCCTATAGAAAAACAAGTGGTTATTTATTTATTTTGAACTAAATCGCACAGCAGTTTTGGGAAAATCTAGGCGCTTCCGGTCCAATAGGTGGCGGAAGAGTGCATTACAAATGTGTTTGCCAATCGTAATTTAAACAGAAGAAGGTAATTGGTGAACAGGTGTAAGTGGCGAGGTTTATATTGTTCATAAAAAGATCTGAAAATCTGTCCTTGTATTATTTATTAGCATGGCTCCACGAAGAACTAGAAAAGTCAGTCAGGATTCTGAAGGTCAGCCTGATTATGACCAGAAGATTAGACTCACCAAGAGAAAGGAGATGATCATCCAACAGTTTGAGAAGGAAGGTCAGTCATATATTAAACCAATATATAGATTAATCTTTCCTGTATGTGTAATATCTACCCCATTCTTTTGCTTTCACCGAGACAGCTCAGGACCGGATAAATGAAATGGAGGCCAATCTGAACAAATTACTGGCAACTGTGGACCGAGTTTTTAAAATTGAGCTGATGAAAATGCCGCAGTCGTTGCACACCACGCTGATAAAAGACCTAATGAATGGTACAACAATTACACATTCTGTTTGTCATGTCTGGATCATTATTAATAATATTTGTCTTTATAATCTATGTTTCTCAGATGATGACACGTCTGTGGGCGAGGTCACAATGGCATTAACGGTAACGTGATTTTGCTGCCCTCTGGTGTTTGCTGAAGGAAACGGCACATCTTAAGTTAGTTGTGGTGGTTATTTTCTTTCTTATTCTTTTAGAGTGCGTCTCCAGAAATTCGGAAACCCCTATCTCGAAAGTCAAGCAAAAAAGGTTCAATGCAACTTTAAATTCTTGTTTTAAAATTTAGCTTTCGTTCTTTTTGGGTTAACTTGCATTCCTTTTTAGGTTTAAATGCCACAGCAGGGCAGCAAAGGTCGACGAGTCAAAACAAGGCCGTTTCAGTAGATGGTACAAAGGTATTGACCTTCCATTTGTTGTGTCCTCTTTGTGTGTGCCTAATTTAAAATTGTCCTATGCGCTTTCTCATAACAGAAACCTGCAAAGAAGACCTTGCACACCAGTAAAAGCACTGGAAGTCTGAGGTAAAGCTTTAATTTTATTGAAACCCTCTGGTGGACCTCAGGCACTTTAGAGCATTTGTTTAGAGTTTATTTGGAATTGTACAAATACTTTCTTGTTCACCTGCTGAAAACCAGTTGTGGACATGGTTTGAAAACAGTAAATGGACTTCAGTGGCAAATGTTAAAAAATATAAATATACAGAGCAATCTTTCAGGGTACAATCTGCAAATTGGCCATGATAAAGTAGTCTTTGATCATGTGTAAATGGATATCCAAAATGCAAAACCTAATTAGTAGTAATGTCCGGGAATACTTGGTTCCAATAAAATGAACACAGCCTATATACTAGTATGCAAAAAAGGGATGACAATAACTTTAAAACCAAGTCATTTAGCAGCAGCAGCATAAATTATTTGTCAAGGAGATAACTCTTAAACATGAAAATCAGGTTAAATGGTGCAATTAATGAGCCACACTACAATCTCCTGTTCCAAACTGTATTGCCCTTAAATGTTTAAATACTCTTCCTCTCTCATCAATCCCCTTTCTTTCTTTTTTTCTTTCTTTGTCCCCTGTATCTCATCCCTCACCAAAGCTGAGCTTTGATTGATAGTCTTTTCATTTTTGTTTGTGCCAGTACAAAAGTAAATGGGGTGAACGTGAGCTGATATGCATGTTTTATGTTTTATGGCTTTGTTAATGTGTCTTGTAACACTGACCGTTATCAATATTGTAAATTATGTATTTTCAATTCCAAATGGTGAAATTTGACATGTTTATTTGTTTGCGTCCCTGATCATCTCTGACAGTCATTTTTATTATCGTAAAACAGCTGTCAAATATGAAATGTTTAGTTTAGCTACTACCTTGTACTTTTATAAACTAAAACGTTGCACTAGAATTTGCTTGCTTTCTTTGATTGGTCATCAATTCAAATGTTTTGATGTTGAGGCAGCTCAGATGAGACGGTTGGTTATCACCGTTGTGCAATATCCCAGCAGCACCAAAGTAGAGTTCATATTTGGTGATTTTAATTTTTATATATATATATATATATATATATATATATATATATATATATATATATATATATATATATATATATATAATATAAAAATTTATTTATATTCTATATGCTCTTCGGAGCAATGAGTTTCCTCCGGGACAGTAGTTAGTGGGCATCTATTATTTATCATATGTATATATATATATATATATATTTTCCCCACTAGATGGCAGCAAAATTACATTTTAAATTAAATTTCTCAGCTTTGTTTTTCATGTGCACACTATTAAAGGCACAATATGTGAGTATTTATTTATTTAAAATATCCAAAAACAATTAGTACAGCGTTATATATTTTGTTGACTTGTGTACTTTGTCCCAAATGTTTCAAAGAAAATTTAAATCCAGATAAATAAGCTCTATATATATATATATATATATAGTTTTATTAGACAGGTGAGCAACTGTTTAGATGCATTCATCGACAGAAAACGAATCATTGTTTTATAGTTCACAGTTAGTCTTGTTGTTTAAATCTGGTTTTCTTGATTTACTGAGAGTACCATGTTTTACCATGCTTAATATCAATCAATCTAAATTAGATATGCGCTCACACTGTGTATATTATTTATTGTATATTGTCTAATGTTACTGTGCATCAGATGCATCTGATGTTTGCTGTGATTGTCATAAGTCTCGTCATGACTGTTGCACAGAACTGCACCCAAGAATTTCACCACTATAGCACTTGTGTATATGGTTGCGTGACAATAAAGTGATTTTATTTTTTTATTCTAGCTTACTGCAGCGTGTAACAAGTGTCCGATAGTAGCCACTGAGCGAACACACAGGGTATTAAAACATAACTTTCAACACACTCAAATAGTGAATCTAATATGATAAATCAGCACTGCGTTACCCAACATACTCATGACCCACCTATATATATGGCTGGATTGCTCAATGCGTTCTAACCTGCCATCAGGCAGTGAATCTGTCATTATTCCTTACCAAGAGAGGGAATAATTGACATTAAGCTAAAACATTGACTGTCACCCAATTTGCAGCGTCTGTCTCTCAGGAGTAGTTTTACAATATATACAGGTACATTTAATAGTTACTTCAGATCTTATCTGTAATGTTTATGGTCTTTTGAGAGATGTCGTTATATATTGAAATTGTTAATGTGGTTGTGTCTACTGCTTCTGACACGAGTCTGACCAAACACAAATAAATTTCTTTATATAACGTAATTATGGAGGAAATATTAAACATTGAATATACGATAAATATTTATTACAAGCCTCTCTGTTACTATTATATTGTGCTGTATTGTAATACAATTCAAAGTTTACCATGCATCATCTTATAAATAAAGCAGTCAGCGTTATTTGTCTGAATTAGTTAAAAAAAAAAAAAATTCCTGATTGAGCAGCATATATTTCTGACTCTTAAAGTGTTAGCTCACCCACAAATTAAATTGATGTCATTAATGTCTCACCCTAATGTCTTTCCTCACCCGTAAGACCTCCGTTCATCTTCAGAACACAGTTTAAGATATTTTATATTTTAGTCCCAGAGCATATGCAGTCTATGCACACTTTACTGTCCATGTCCAGAAAGGGAATAAAAACATAATCAAAGTAGTCCATGTGTGACATCAGTGGGTTAATTAGAATCTCTTGAAGCATCGAAAATACATTTTGGTCTAAAAATATCAAAAACTACAACTTTATAAAGCATCAGTCTTCTCTTTCGCATTTGTTTTCGAACCTCATATAAAGATTTAAACGGCCATGAATCAGTGAATTGATCTATGATTCGGATCGCCAATGTCACGTGATTTCAGCAGTTTGGATCACATTGAAAACGTGAAATCGGCGACACTTTTTTTTGAGGTTTGAAAACAAATGCGGAAAAGACTGATGCTGAATAAAGTTGTAGTTTTTGTTATTTCTAGACCAAAATGTATTTTCGATGCTTCAAGAGATTTTAATTAACCCACTGATGTCACATATGGACTACTTTGATTATGTTTTTATTCCTTTATCTGGACATGGACAGTAAAGTGTGCTCTGGGACTAAAATATAAAATATCTTAAACTGTGTTCTGAATATTTAGAGGTCTTACGGGTGTGGAACAACATTAGGGTGAGACATCAATGACATAAATTTCATTTTTGGGTGAACTAAACCTTTAAAGACAACGCAAATGTATGCTGTTTACAGTTTCCATGAGTATAGTGTATGCTATATGTTGATGAATTATTAAACCATTGTTTAAATCATTAACTGCTTTGAAATGCACACTGTTAACAAAATCAGAAGAAGCGGAAGCATTCGTCTGCGGCATAATAATGCTCTGCTAAATCAAGGTTTCATCAAGCTAAGCCATTGTTTTGAATAAGTGAAAAATTACATATTGTGGCTGAGATAAAAAAATAAAAAAAAATCAAAGAAATAAATGGTGAATACTTAAGAGGTGAATATCACAAAATGCCTTCAAATATTAAATGTTATTGAAACTAAATGGTATACTTCATTAAAGGGGGGGTGAAACACTCACTTTCAGTCAGTGTCATGTCAATCTTGAGTACCTATAGAGTAGCATTGCATCTTGCATATCTCCGAAAAGTCTTTATTTTTTTAATAATTATATAAGAAAGATGCGCTGTTCCGAGTCTTTCCGGAAAAAGCCGAGTGGGTGGGGGCGTATCGTGTGAGCGGATGACGTGTGCGCGCCGCTGCTATTGTGTTGAGTGCGTCGTAAAGCTGTGTCATCCCTAAAATACTTTATTCAAAATAAAAAAATGGCTTTTAATCAGATACAGCCATACATCTATGATCCGGAATCAGACCCAGAGGCTGCAGTTGAACAGGAGCAGCAGCAAAAACGACTAGAGCAGGACGTCTCTATGTGGTACAAATTATACACTAACTATATAATATGCTTAGGGGCTTGTGTTATTTACATATTTAAACTTGAATTATATCGTCGTATTTTTTTTCTTTGAAGGTGTACATGTGGGAAGTGCAGTTGTGCACGTGTGTATGTGTGTGTGTGTGTGTGTGTTTACGCGTGGTTTGTGTAGACAATTGTAGTAAGCGGACTGGTTTTGCACGGCAGGCTAGTGTTTACATAGAAAGACACGGAATAGTAGCGCATTTGAATGAAGAAGCGTGCTTATTTAGTTCAACATATTTCCCCACTCTTTGTGTATTGTTGTTTGGAGTGCTTTTACAATACACAAACATAAAGTTACACATATAGTGGCTGGCCAGCTAAACAAATGTACACGCACTACACATCGCATGCTCCATTGATCAATTAACTATACGTGATCATGTTTGGGCTACTTGATGGGCATAGGCAAAAACACAGACATTTGAAGCAGTCTTACTCACCGCCTGCGGTTCTAACGTTGGGACCTTTATCGTTGGGACTGCTCCATCATTCAGCATTAGGCGATCGGAAAATCCGGCGTCGAACTGGGCCTTGTTTAGGAAACAGTTTGCACCAAATGCAGTGAACAGACATAAACCTTTGCGGAACTCAGTTGCTGATCCGGAAAAGCAAATTCCATCCACTGTTGCCTTAACGCGGGGGTTTTTGGCAATCTGTACAGGGCTGTCATGGTCTGGCAACCAAAAACGCACTTTTTTGGTGACATTGTTAATTTCTTGAAGTCACATCACCTGTGCAGCGCAGCCTACGAGCCAGCGCTTTGATGGGCGTAGCCTGTTGCTTTCACTCACTCACTCACTCACTCACTCACTCACTCACTCACTCACTCACTCACTCACTCACTCACTCACTCACTCACTCACTCACTCACTCACTCACTCACTCACTCACTCACTCACTCACTCACTCACTCACTCACTCACTCACTCACTCACTCACTCACTCACTCAAGATTCAAATAGCTTTATTGGCATGGTGAAGGAAATCTTTACATTGCCAAAGCATTCATAACACTATACGAAATAAATAATAATACAAATAAAATTACATGAAAATAAACATAGCAATAAAAATGTCCAATCTTCTAATATTTACAAAGTGGTTAGCTCTGTCCTGCTGGAGGCTCTTTTGTCGTGACAGGACTTCACGTATCTGGCAGCCAGGTTTGGGTTCGCTGGGCTTTCTCCGAGCAGGAGTGGGAGTTTGTCCATATCTGATAATTGAAGGAAGTCTTTCTGATGGGTTGTGAAAAGGGGATAGAATGTGTCTCTAATGTTTTTATAATTGGGGCAGAATGTCAGGAAATGTAGCTCTGTTTCCAGCTGCTTCTCTGTGCAGTGAGGACACAGTCGCTCTTCCTTCGGCAGCCAGGTCTGTCTGTGTCTGCCTGTCTCTATGCTCAGACTGTGTTCACTGAGTCTGTACATGCTCAGGACTTTCCTCAGCTTAGGGTCGCTCACTTTACTCAGGTATCCTGCCAATTCATATTTTCTGTTTAGGGCCAAATAGCATTCCAATTTACTCTGTTTCTCTGTTGCAACTGTCCAATGTTTGAGGTATTTTTCTTTTTGTGTTTTAATGATTTGGTTTGGTCTGGCTATGTTTTTATTGTCAGTTTGTGACGTCAGCTCTAAGACCAGTCGGCCGAGGGCGTTGTTCTCTGGCTTCAGCTCTCGGTAGGTCAGGGCTTTGTGATGGAGGGTCTGTTCATCGCTACTTTTTAAGTGGGCATGG